>NC_041383.1:27761243-27824561 GCF_002162155.2 Triticum dicoccoides
GAGAGGGCAGTGGGACTGGGGCTTATAAACCACTCTCGAGCTCCCTCAGCTAGCAAGGTGGGACTAAACTTTCGTGCCGCGACGCGGGCAGCACAGGGCCTTTAGTCCCGGTTGGTGCCTCCAACCGGGACTAAAGGGTGCATTAGTCCCGGTTCATGGCACGAACCGGGACCAATGCCTTTGCTATATAAGTAGCACTTAGGAAAATTTCAGAACCGCCCATCCCCACTTCAATCTCTTCTCCTGCTCTCCCCGACGGCGGCGAATCCATCCCCGGCCCGCGCCGCCCCGACGCCGTCTCCGCGCCGCCCCGGCCCGCGCCTCCCCGACGCCGTCGCCGCCCCGCCCGCCCCGCGCCGCACCTCGCCGTCGCCATCGCCGTCGCCGTCGCCGTGAGCAACTAATTTAATTTGACGTTAGTAATAGTTAATTTAGATGTGTAGTTAATTTTGTTAGATTCTTTTTAGATTTTTTTGTAGTTCATAGATTTTTTGTTAGATGTGTAGTTCATAGATTTTTCTGTTAGATTTCTTTTCATATTGTGTAATTAATTTGTTCGTATAATTGTGTTAGATTTTTTTTCTGTTAATAGATTTTTTTTGGTGATATTATTGTTGAATATGCATGTTTGTATGTTCATATATATGCAAAGATCGATTATGTCAAATATTTATGATTTTTTTCTGTTCATAGAATTTGTATAATTTTTTTCTGTTATAATTCTGTTCATAGAATTTTAATGATTTTTTTGTTCATAGTATTTTCTTTGTCAACTTATTGTGTATGTATAGGAAAATTGTGAATGATGTAAGTCATTTATGAATATGTTCATATTTAGAATAGAGGAAAAATGAAAAAAAATAAGAAGAGAAAGTGTTTAATATAATTAGTTAGAAAAATAATAAAACTATAGTTAAACTAGTTTATTTTTAGTAAGTACTACTTTATTTTATTTATGGTAAGTGCTTCATATATAGTTGAACTAGCTAGTTGATTTAATAAACTACTTTATTTTACTATATATAGAAGTAGTTTATTTTTAGTAAGTACTACTTTATTATTTATAGTAAGTGCTTAGTAGTTGAACTAGTTGAAATAAAACTACTTTATTTAACTATATATATAAGTAGTTCCCGCATCGACGTCGGCGATGCCTATCCCGCATCCTCGTCGTCGTCGACTCGGCGGTGGAGGCCTGCTTGATCAGGGCCATGTTTGGGACTGGGCTCCGCCGGACTGGTATTGGGAGGTGCTACCTTCCGGGGGACGTAGGTTGGTGAGGAGGCTGCCCGTTGTTGACCCGATCCTTGTTTGGTGGCGGCCGCGTGGGCCAGTGATGGTGCCGAGGCTTCCGGACACCGCGGAGGTGGTACGTCACCGTGTCAGCGAGGAGGACGAGCACGTCCGTCGCTACATGGTTGCATTGGAGGGCAGGTTCGACAATACCTGGCAGATTCTTCAGGGATCTCACTGGAGCTATGATCCTGTGATGGTTCCTTATCTTTGGGTGTTCACCGCCGGCGACGATACCCGTCGGGCGCTACGGTTCTAGTTGTATTAGTGATGCTATATTAGTGATAATATTCGACGATGTACGGACACCAAGAGATGATGTACTTTTGCTTATAATTGAATGCATGCTAATTTGAATACTACTTTATTTTATGATTTGGTTTTGCTTATTTTATGATTTGGTTTTGCTTATTGAATGCTCATATTGGAAAAGTTCTCCTTCATTTCCGTGTGCTAGACAATTTGGTGTAATAATGCACTCGGGAATGAAAGGAGGAGCTACGTACCATCACATATAGTCAAGCCGTGATTAATAGTAATGATCTAGTTTAATATTTGAATTATGAACATAGGCCGGAAATGTCGTACTCGGACGACGAAAACCGCCTGGGAGAGTGCGACTGGTGCCACGATAACCGAGGTATGTGCGACAGGTTCATTGAGCTGGACCAAGATCGGCGCTTTAGCATTAAGCTCGAGGAGACCTTCGATGTTCATACGGTACGCAACGACGACAATAGTTTTTTTCGTAATTAAGCACGACTTCAACTATTTTAACGTGTATTTTTCATCTTTTCCAATTCGACTAGCTTATCCCATGCTATGCAAGACGCTATGTCTTGGAGAGGATGGGTTTTGAAGAACATGAAAGTATGGAAACCAAAAAAATTCTCCTAAGGACCCATCATGGTGTGGATTTTCAAGTAAAGTTGTACAATGCTGAGAGTGTAACCCATTTTGATTGCAAAAATTGGGAAGCACTTTGCAAGATGTATGGTTTTGATGAGGGTATGCTTGTCAGCATGGATCTTGGTGATCCTACAATCGAGTAAGACAAACCTACGATTTGGGTCCTTGTGGATACACCTCCAATTCTTCCCCCATGTGAGCTTAACATAGTTAATTATTAAGTAATTTATATTGTTTATTTCAAAATAGTTGACATCTTATTTCCATTGACAACTTATTTTCATTCTTCAAAGAATGTGCGGAAGATGGTAGACAAAACCTACTACACCGATGGCTCTGAATTAACTTATAGGGAGAAAAATCATCTGATCGCATTTTGTACTGATCTTGAGAATTACAATGTCTACAATCGAACTCCTCAACATTATGGTCAATACGTGCCACTAGTGCACGTGTTGAACTACGGTAACTACCATGGAGATACCCTGATAAGATTTTTTACTATTATGACATCCGTGCATCTTTTTGCACACTTCTAAAACTAGTACATCATTGCTAACTACGAAGTTATTACTATGTTTTTCAACAGATAATCTTGAATGATTGTGTGCCTCATCTAATGTATACTCACGGTAGCCTTCATGTTTTGAACATACAACCAGGTCTTCCTACGAATCTGAACTGTCCATACCAGGTTTCTAAAGGAAGTGGAGACATGACAATCAAAGAATGAAAAAAATGTATGGACAGTCGTAAGGAGCTTCTTGGAAGCAAAAGGCAGCGAAGCGCAAGAATTGAAGACAGGATGATCTCCATTCTTCATAATAGAGAGTCAGGGTCTATATTATTTTATGTTATTTTACCTTAAGGGTGTTTAGGTCCTACCTGATACTGATGATCATGTGCTAAGAACAACTATGTAGGGTTGGGTTCGATGACTATGAGGATGATGATCGTATGACTTATCATTAATAACGAGTAGAAGTTGTATGATGATGCATGATTAGTAGGACTTGTTATTATATATGATGATGTATGATGCGAGCATGCATGAATTATTATATCAGCGGGTGAAATGAACATAGCAGCAGCGTTCGTAAACCAAGGACGAAGATATAAGAGAGGACACTTCTCTCTATTAGCTAGCTAATAACAACCTAAAAATAACCCCCAAAACCCCTAAAGCAGCCGCTTTTTCTTTTAAAAATAAATAAAAACATCGTCTTTTGGTCCCGGTTGGTGCCACCAACCGGGACCAAAGGCCCCCTGCTTGGGCTCAGCGCACCGGCCACGTGGAGGACCATCTGTCCCGATTCGTGTTAGAACCGGGACTAAAGGGGGGAGGCATTAGTAACGACCCTTTAGTCCCGGTTCATGAAGCGGGACTAAAGACCCTTACGAACCGGGACAAATGCTCTACTTTCTACTAGTGTATAAGGATGAAATTTATTCCTTCTTTTTTTCGCCTTCCTTCCATGGTCATGACAGCGGAACTTACTCCTCCATTTAACTCATTTCCTTCACTAAAAGTTTTTTTAACAAAATTCGTTTAACCCATATAAAATGACATCTTCCTCATTTTGCACAAACAATATAGTAGGTAGGTGGGCTGGTTAGTGCGTGTGCTAGGTTCGAGTCCCACCTGAAGCATGTTATCTTTTTCGGGTTGGCGGGCGCGTGCAGAGGGAAAAACCAGGTGGCTGGACAACGTACGAAGAAAAAAACAAGATGACGTACGAAAAAAGGATGAACAATTGATTGACCAAAAAAGGTGAAGAAACAATCCTTTCTTTAATATTAGATAGAGATAAGCCTTGTTTAGTAGTACATGTGATTTCAAACAACATAAAGAACTAAACTGCTCACCATCGATCCTGCTTGAGCGGTCGGATCACGAGGAGCTTTTTTGGCGACATGTATAACACTATATTATACTCCCTCCGTTCCTAAATATTTTGTCCTTCCAATACTACCTCCTTTCTAGATAATATAATGTATAACACTATATTATCCTGCTAGAGCTTCCCATAGAATTTTGTTTTATTCTTGGATGCTTTGAGAAATTGATACATGTCAGGTTGTAAACATTAGCCAAATGAAAAGCAATCATGGATGCACTACATCACATATATTTTTACATGGTGAACAGTAATTCGAAGAAATGCAACGATTTTACACGCCGGTGGACTCTACTTAAAAGAATATCAAAACAATTCAAAAACAAACCTTAGATTTTTACGTCACATATATAATTTTAATTGACTAAGCCAAAGATTTTATTTTCCCTTTTTTAAATTTTGTGTAGCTGCTTATGAGATGGCATGTGTAAATATATTTGTGAATGGGTTCGGATAGATTTAGGAAACCACGTCCTTCAACATGTGGTTCACCTACACCGCTTTGACTAGTTAGATATTTTTCTTTTCCCACGACTTCTCGGTCTCCACTGCTCACCACAACCGCTTCTCCCCTTCTGGCACTCACCACTCCAGTATATGCCGTGGGGAACCACGTTTGGTCCACCTACACCACTTTGACTAGCTAGATATTTCTCTTTCCCACTGAAAGTGCTAGTTATCGACTAGAGGGGGGGTGAATAGGCGATTTTTATGAAAGTCTTCAAAACATGGGAGTTTCGAAGACAAACAGGAGAAAGAACACTATTCGTATGCAGCGGAAGGTAGACTACACTAGACAAGCCATAGTCAAGTATTCAATGAAGTGAAAGCACGGAGACTATTAGCAGCTAGGTAGTAAGGATCAGGGTGGAAGGTAGTATGAAGCCAATCAGGACAAGTAGTCAAACAGATTATGCAAGCAGGCAATGACTTCACGAAGACAAATTATAAGTAAAGAGAAGTGAGAGATAGAACCAGTAGCTTCAGGAAGACAGTGGTTTGTTCGACTAGTTTCAGTTGCTGTGACAACTGTACGTCTAGTTAGGGAGGCTGAGATTTAACTCAGAAGACCGCGTCTTCACCTTATTCCCCTTGAGCTAAGGACACCTAGTACCCGCCCAATCACTCTGGTAAGTCTTCAAGGTAGACTTTCAAACCTTCACAGATTTCGTTCATCGGCAATCCACAATGACTCTTGGATGAACAGAACATGACGCCTAACTGGCTGGAGGATTCACAGTCCTCAAGTGTAACAAGTCTTCAGATCACGCGGACAGAAAGACTTCGGTGATGCCAAACACTCTCTGGGCTCTGGGTGGTTTGGGCTTTGTCCTCGCAAGGATTCTCTCTCTCAAAAGCTTTGGAGGTGGGTTGCTCTCAAACGACAAAAGACGTATCTAACTCTGAGCAGCCACCAATTTATGGTGTAGGGGGTGGGCTATTTATAGCCTGTGGGCAACCTGACCTGATTTGTCCGAAATGACCCTGGTTCACTAAGGAACTGACACGTATCGCAATGGTCAGATTTCAAACACACGCGGTAGCTTGACTTGGGCTACAAGTAAAGCTGACTTATCCGACTCTGGATAAGATTTGCTGTCATTGTCTCCGCTCGAAGACATAGGATTTGGTTGAGCATCACTTCAGTCACTCTGACTTTGTTCACTTGGACCCCACTTAATAGTGCGGTGATTCCTATGACTCAAAAAAGAAGAAAAGAAACAACATAACAACTAAGTCTTTGCGCTCCATAGTCTTCACTCAATGTCTTCTCATGTCATAGTCTTCAATGTGAATATCTTCACAGACCACCATTGTCTTCAATGTCTTCACACATTTTTAGGGGTCATCTCCGGTAGGTAAATCGAATCAATGAGGGACTACTACCTGTGTTATCCTGCAATTCTCAGAAACACATTAGTCCCTCAACCAGGTTTGTCGTCAATCCAAAACCAACTAGGGGTGGCACTAGATGCACTTACAATCTCCCCCTTTTTGGTGATTGATGACAAACTGGTTGAAGTTTTTAACGGGGATAAAAGTATGTGAAATTTTAAGAATTAAGATATTGTCTTCATAGATGGCAGAAAGGCTCCCCCTGAAGATGTGCATATAAATGTTTTGCGTTGGAATGCAAATGCGCATGACAGGTTGTACTTGTGGAGATCCTTCTTCACCATATGAAGACAATACATCATGCATGAAAAGATATACAAGGATAATGACATGCATAATGAAAGATGGATGTCTGCGAAATGACTTCATGCGGGATTTATCATCGCATATGCGGAATTTATCGTCGCATCACAGAATAGTAGCAAAAAGTAACCGACAACCATCGAGAGTTGTAAACACCATGTAAAAGTATAGCAACCACCCATATGGACCCGCTTGAAGACTATCAACATATGCTTCTCCCCCTTTTGTCAGTAAGGACCAAAAAGGTTTGAAGACATAGTCGCTACTCGTTCCCATGAGGAGTAGGTGAAGCAGCAGGGTCGTCGTTGAGGTTAGGTGGTGCAGAAGAACTTGGTGCAGTGTCGACATGCGCTGAGGTTGGAGGTGGTGAGGTAGCATCATCGGCTTCATCAATAACTCTGGCGTGAACAGTGCCTGCGGAGGAAGAGTACTCTGAATCTTCAAGAGATGGGGTTCGACGTAGCACAACATTCCTTGGAGGAGTGGAGTCGAACTTGAATCTCTCAGTGAAGCCATCGTCTTGAAGATCAGCTTCAGCACTTAGTAATGTCAGACTCTTCGAGGACCTCCGACAGGTTTCGTGAGTGACAAAGGCATTCTTGGTAGCAAGATTGCAAATGCGATTAACATCCATCAAGAGGCTTTGCATTTGACGCTTGAGCCAGAAATGATGTTTGTCTTGTTTCTGATGCAATGCCACAAGAAGCTCTCGGTCATTGAGTACACGGGAGCGCTTGCGAGACCTTGGTGCAATGGTGCTTTCTGTGGCTTTAGTACGTGCACGGCGAGTGTTGCCGGCCAATGGATAAACACGCGAAGCAGCCTGAACACCTTCAACATCCTGAGAGAAACTCTGACGATCTGCATTGTGAAGATATAGCGCTTCCTGGGCAGGCTTTGTGTAAATGGCTTCGACTGACATATCAACCTCTGGCAGGAAGATAATATGGTTGCGTGCAGAGGGCTGATAGTCAATAGCAGAGTGCAGCTTGATCAGATGCACAACCCAAGGAGCATAGAATTTCAGACCAAAAATGTCAGACCCAGATGCAGCAAACTGGTGATGAAGAAATCTTGAGCATCGAAGCTTTTGCCATTGAGTATGTAGAAGGCCAATGTCTTCATTGCACCTTCAAGCTTTGCTGAGGAGGAATGCCCTTTGATTGGCCATAGAGTTCGCGGAATGATATGATAGATAGTGTGTGGCAGATACTCAAGGTCTTCAACAAGGAATTCCTTGGGATACTCAGCATCCGAGGGCAGTGGCTTCATCATACTAAGCATCTGGCTCATGTTGGGCTCAGGCTTCTGAAAGATGCTCTCCAATGCATCGCGGTGAAGCTTACAACCAGGTTCATACAGTTCGCCTGGAGTGGAGAGGCCGGTAAGCTCGATGAGATCGAAGGCTTTGGCTTCATGATGAACGTTGCCCGTCATCCACTCAAGGACCCATGTGGTTGTATCCCTGTTGTAGCCGCGAATGTGGAGGGTTGCATAAAATTGCAGGAGAAGCTCTTCATTCCAATCTTCCTTGTCGGTGACAAACTGCAGAAGGCCAGCATGACGAAAGCAGTCTAGGGCTTCTTCAAGACAGGGCAGACCAGCAATGGCTTATGTGTCCAGACGCATATGAGGAAATATGCGCTCCTGATTGTATAGAATGCAGGAGTAGTAGATGTTGGAAATATGCCCCAGAGGCAATAATAAAATGATTATTATTATATTTCCTTGTTCATGATAATTTTCTATTATTCATGTTATAATTGTGTTATCCGGAAATCGTGATACATGTGTGAATACATAGACCACAACATGTCCCTAGTGAGCCTCTAGTTGACTAGCTCGTTGATCAACAGATGGTCATGGTTTCCTGACTATGGACATTGGATGTCATTGATAATGGGATCACATCATTAGGAGAATGATGTGATGGACAAGACCCAATCCTAAGCATAACACAAGATCGTGTAGTTCGTTTGCTAGAGCTTTTCCAATGTCAAGTATCATTTCCTTAGACCATGAGATCATGTAACTCCCGGATACAGTAGGAGTGCTTTGGGTGTACCAAACGTCACAACGTAACTGGGTGACTATAAAGGTATACTACAGGTATCCCCGAAAGTGTCTGTTGGGTTGACATGGATCGAGACTGGGATTTGTCACTTCGTATGACGGAGAGGTATCTCTGGGCCCACTCGGTAATGCATCATCATAATGAGCTCAATGTGACCAAGTGGTTGGTCACGGGATCATGCATTACGGTACGAGTAAAGTGACTTGCCGGTAACGAGATTGAACGAGGTATTGGGATACTGACGATCGAATCTCGGGCAAGTAATGTACCGATTGACAAAGGGAATTGTATACGGGATTACTTGAATCCTCGACATCGTGGTTCATTCGATGAGATCATCGTGGAACATGTGGGAGCCAACATGGGTATCCAGATCCCGTTGTTGGTTATTGGCCGGAGAGCTCTCTCGGTCATGTCTGCGTGATTCCCGAACCCGTAGGGTCTACACACTTAAGGTTCGGTGATGCTAGGGTTGTAGAGATATTCGTATGCGGTAACCTGAAAGTTGTTCGGAGTCCCGGATGAGATCCCGGACGTCACGAGGAGTTCTGGAATGGTCTGGAGGTGAAGATTTGTATATAGGAAGTCTAGTTTCGGCCACCGGGAAAGTTTTGGGGGTTACCGGTATTGTACCGGGACCACCGAAAGGGTCCCGGGGGTCCACCGGGTGGGGCCACCTATCCCGGATGGCCTCATGGGCTGAAGTGGGAAGGGAACCGAGGGAGTCCTGGATTAGGGGGTGTCCGGATAGCCGGACTACCATCATCAGCCGAACTATCATCGGCCGGACTATCATCATCGACCGGACTCCAAGACTATGAAGATACAAGATTGAAGACTTCGCCCCGTGTCCGGATGGGACTTTCCTTGGCGTGGAAGGCAAGCTTGGCGATACGGATATGTAGATCTCCTACTATTGTAACCGACTCTATGTAACCCTAGCCCTCTCCGGTGTCTATATAAACCGGATGGCTCTAGTCCGTAGGACAACAACAACAACAACCATTACAATCATACCATAGGCTAGCTTCTAGGGTTTAGCCTCCTTGATCTCGTGGTAGATCCACTCTTGTAAACATCCACAATATCAATATCAATCAAGCAGGACGTAGGGTTTTACCTCCATCAAGAGGGCCCGAACCTGGGTAAAACATCGTGTCCCTTGTCTCCTGTTACCATCCGCCTAGACGCACAGTTCGGGACCCCCTACCCGAGATCCGCCGGTTTTGACACCGACATTGGTGCTTTCATTGAGAGTTCCTCTGTGTCGTCACCGATAGGCTTGATGGCCTCTTCAATCGACAACGACGCAGTCCTGGGTGAGACTTTTCTCCTCGGACAGATCTTCGTATTCGGCGGCTTCGCACTACGGGCCAACTCACTTGGCCATCTGGAGCAGATCGAAAGCTACGCCCTTGGCCGTCAGGTCAGGTTTGGAAGCCTAAACTTCACGGCCGATATCCGCGGGGACTTGATCTTTGATGGATCTGAGCCACAGCCGAGCGTGCCGCGTTGTCACGATGGGCACGACCTAACTCTGCCGCCGGACAGCACCTTGGAGGCCGCACATGAATCCGCTCCGACCCATAGTCCGGAGCCGATCGCTCAGATCGAGGACGGATGGCTGGACACCACCTCGGGAGCTGCAACTTCTATGGCAATGGAGCCGAACACTTACCTTGTCCCGCATAAAGCTCATGACTCCGAGGTGCCGGACTCTCTACCGGCCTCCGAACCTCCTGCGCCCCTGCCGGTCGAATCCGACTGGGCGCCGATCATGGAATTCACCGCTGCGGACATCTTTCAGCACTCACCCTTCGGCGATATCTTAAATTCGCTGAAGCATCTCTCGCTATCCGGAGAGCCCTGGACGAACTACAGCCAGGATGGTTGGGATGCGGACGACGAAGAAATTCAGGGCCCACCCACCACCCACTTCGTAGCCACCGTCGACGATCTAACAGACATACTCGACTACGACTCCGAAGACATCGACGGTATGGACGACGATGCCGGAGACTATCAAGAACCAGTGCCTACAGGACACTGGAGGACCACCTCGTCATACGACATATATATGGTGGACACCCCAAAAGATGGGGACGGCGAAGAAGCAACGGAGGCCGATTCCTTAAAGAAATAGCCCAAGCGCTGGCACCAGTGGCACCGCTCTAAATCCCGCCACAGCAAGAATAGAGATTCCGGCACAGGAGACAATAACACCCCAGAAAGTGCCGAAGACAACCCCCTCCAGCACGATCAAGCGGAGGAGGAAGCGGAAGCAAGCCCTCACGAGAGGGCGGCAGACGAAGAGGTCGAGGATGATAATTACTTACCTCCCTCCGGAGACGAGGCAAGCCTCGACGACGACGAATTCGTCGTGCCTGAGGATCCCGTCGAACAAGAGCGTTTCAGACGCAGGCTAATGGCCACGGCAAACAGCCTAAAGAAAAAGCAGCAACAACTTCAAGCTGATCAAGATCTACTGGCCGACAGATGGACCGAGGTCCTCGTGGCCGAAGAGTATGAACTCAAATGCCCCTCCAAAAGTTACCCAAAACGCAAGTTGCTCCCCCGACTAGAGGAGGAAGCATACAAACCTGCATCACCAGCGCACAATACGGCAGACCGACCACCTCGTGGCCGCGACAGAGAGGCATGCAAGCCCTCCACCAAAACCGTACCCCGGCATCGCTCAAAAAGCATGAAGCCACGGGGGAACGCGCCGGACTTGCGGGATATATTGGAGGACAAGGCGAGACAATCCAGATCTGTCTATGGATCACGTGGGCGCCCCAAGACCCACGACGAATACTGTCGCGCCGGATACAACTACTCCGGCCGGGCTGAACACAGCAGACAACGCTCTCTCGAGCTACGTCGCGATATTGCTCAATATAGAGGCGCCGCACACCCACTATGCTTCACTGACGAAGTAATGGATCATCAAATCCCTGAAGGGTTTAAACCCGTTAATATCGAATCCTACGATGGCACAACAGACCCCGCGGTTTGGATTGAGGATTATCTCCTCCATATACATATGGCCCGCGGAGACGATCTTCACGCCATCAAATATCTCCCGCTCAAGCTTAAAGGACCAGCTCGGCATTGGCTTAACAACCTGCCCGCAGAGTCAATTGGATGCTGGAAAGACCTGGAAGCCGCATTCCTCGACAACTTCCAGGGCACGTATGTGCGACCACCGGACGCAGATGACCTAAGCCACATAATCCAGTAGCCAGACGAATCGGCCAGGCAATTCTGGACATGGTTCTTAACAAAGAAAAATCAAATCATCGACTGTCCGGATGCAGAGGCCCTCGCTGCCTTCAAACATAACATCCGCGACGAGTGGCTGGCCCGGCACCTAAGACAGGAAAAGCCGAAATCCATGGCAGCCCTCACATCACTCATGACCCGCTTCTATGCGGGAGAGGATAGCTGGCTAGCTCGCAGCAACAACCTCAGCAAAAACGCTGGCAGTCCGGATACCAAGGACCGCAACGGCAGGTTGCGTCGAAAAAAAAACAAACGCCGCATTAACGGCGACAACAATGAGGATACGGCAGTCAATGCCGGATTCCGAGGCTCCAAGCCCAGTCAACGGAAGAAGCCATTCAAAAGAACCACTCCGGGCCCGTCCAATTTGGACCGAATACTCGACCGCTCCTGTCAAATACATGGAACCCCCGAAAAGCCAGCTAACCACACCAACAAAGATTGTTGGGTATTCAAGCAGGCAGGCAAATTAATCGCCGAAAACAGTGACAAGGGGCTACACAGCGATGACGAGGAAGAGACCCGGCCGCCGAACAACAGAGGACAAAAGGGATTCCCCCCTCAAGTTCAGACGGTAAACATGATATACGCAACGCATATTCCCAAGAGGGAGCGGAAGCATGCACTAAGGGACGTATACGCGATGGAGCCAGTCGCCCCTAAATTCAACCCATGGTCCTCTTGCCCGATCACTTTCGATCGAAGAGACCATCCGACCAGTATCCGCCATGGCAGATTCGCCGCATTGGTTTTAGACCCAATCGTCGATGGATTTTACCTCACGAGAGTCCTGATGGACGGCGGCAGTAGCCTGAACCTGCTTTATCAGGATACAGTGCGCAAGATGGGCATAGACCCTTCAAGGATTAAACCTACAAAGACAACCTTCAAAGGCGTCATACCAGGTGTCGAGGCCAGTTGTATAGGCTCAGTTACACTGGAAGTGGTCTTCGGATCCCCGGATAATTTCTGAAGCGAGGAGTTAATCTTCGACATAGTCCCATTCCGCAGTGGCTATCACGCTCTGCTCGGACGAACCGCGTTCGCAAAATTCAACGCGGTGCCGCATTATGCATACCTTAAGCTCAAGATGCCAGGCCCTCGTGGAGTCATCACGGTCAATGGAAACACGGAACGCTCCCTCCGAACGGAGGAACATACAGCGGCTCTCGCGGCAGAAGTATAGAGCAGCCTTTTACGGCAATTTTCGAGTCCGGCCGTTAAACGACCGGACACGGCCAAACGCGCCCGGAGCAACATCAACCAAGACCACCTGGCACGTTCCGAGCACGCGTAGCAATGCGGCCTCAACCCCAGCCCTCGCACAATTGTAAGACAAACTCTCCGCGTACATAATTACGCCCTGGAGATACCATGGGCATAGGGGGAGAGGCACAACCACACCAGACCCAGAGTGTGGTTCGACCACACCAGGGGCTCCCAAGTGTGTGGCTCTTTTTATCTTTTATTTCTTTTTTTTTACACAGGACTCTGTCCGGCGGCGAACCTGCCAAACTCATGATGCAACAGCCAGGGAGGGACAAAGGCTGCGACGAACACTCAGGTGGTCTCCATTACGAGCATTAAATTTGTTAAATACACCATTCCGCGGCCTACCCCTGGAGGGAGACGCCTTTAATTCGCCCAATCCCTTGTTTTCCGCACTATTTGTATCATTCCGCACTCATAGCAGATCTTCTCGAATAAAATGCAGCACTTTTTGCCCATAATTGCATTACCTTATATATATATGTTCATTTACGACATGTTGCATCCGTACATTTTGGTACGGCCAAATACACCAGGGGCTTATGTTCCCCGCATTATGGTGTGATAAAATCCGAACACTTTCATAATTGCGGCACCCCAAACTTATAGCATTATATGAATCGGCTCCGAATCATGTCTTGGGTCAATAGTTGGGTTTGCCCGGCTCCCATGTTTGGCACCTTACGTTCCGTTCTATCGGCTAAGGTAGCACTGGGAGAACCACTGCGATTGCGCCCCGGTTGAGCCGGGTTAACGCCTCAGTGGAGAAAGCTAAAACTGACTGTCATGATAAGGCGAGAGACTGGTCGCTGTTCGAGAGGTCCTTTCGGGTCCTTAAAGACCTACGCCACTTCGAGCGAAGTTCCGGATAATGTCCGACGAAGGCGTGGATAGCGCCCCTAATTCGGTCTTCCGAATACTAGGGGCTTTGCCGAAATTTAAAATTATAGAATTCTATGGCTAAGTGAGAGTGTTCAAGCACTATAAGTCCGGTTGCCTTGTTCGTTGTGTTGAGCGCCTCCCTAGATGGACCCAAAAATGGGAACAAGAGTGCTCAAGTTTATCCCGAACACCCCAGCACTCCTGGCATGGGGGCTGAAGCCGACGACTTGCCATCTCTCAGATTTAATAAAGGGCCGCACAGAAGGTAATATTTTAAATTAATAAGCGTTGCTTAGCGCATATGAACAAAGTTTTTAGCGCACAGGATAACACATTGCGAATTTACTCAATAATTACATCCCTGGGGCACTCATCCGCAATCTTGCGGGCACCCTTCAGAACAGTCTTATAGTACATCTCGGGCGTACGATATTCCTTGCCCACTGGTGGCGCGTCAGTGATTAGCTTCTCCGCATCCAGCTTGCCCCAATGCACCTTTGCGCGGGCAAGGGCCCGACGAGCACCTTCAATACAGGCGGAGCGCTTGATAACCTCCACCCAGGGGCACGCATCCAACAACCGTCGCACGAGGCCGAAGTAGCTCCCAGGCATGGCCTCTCCAGGCCACAGCCGGACTATGAGGCCCTTCATGGCCTGCTCGGCCGCCTTGTGGAGCTCGACCAGCTGTTTCAGCTGGTCGCTAGGGGGCACCGGATGGCCGGCCTCAGCATACTGAGACCAGAAGACCTTCTCCATTGATCTCCCCTCCTCGGCTCGGTAGAATGCGGCGGCATCAGACACGCTGCGAGGCAGATCCGCAAACGCCCTGGAGAGCTCTGAATTCGGGTAAGTAACACGTAATTTACATTCACATGCTTGCTTTGCATGAAAAATGCCTTACCCGCCGCTATCTTCCTCACCAACTCAATCTCCTGAAGGCACTTATGGGCATCGGCCTTGGCAGTCTTGGCACTTTCGAGAGCCGAGGCAAGCTCGGACTCTCGAGTCTTTGAGTCACGCTCCAAACTCTCATGCTTTTCCATGAGAGCCTGGAGCTCTTGCTGAACCACCGCCACCTGCGCCTCCTGCTTTTCTCGCTATGCCCGTTCCGCGGCCGCATTGCATTCGGCCACGGACACGGCCTCCTTCTGGGTCGCCACCTCGTTCGTGGCCCCTGCAGTACCCATGTTATCCTTGTTATTTTTTGTTGCAACCTAAATCCTTTTCTGTAAGGTACAAGTTCAAAGTGGTGTTACTCACCTTCTTTGTCCTGGAGCTGCTTCTTGGCGCGTCCGAGCTCTTGCTCGGACCGCTCGAGCTCCTGCTTCAAAGCACCGACCTCCGCAGTCAGTGCGCCAGAGGTCAGCAGCGCAGCCTGCAACCCATATTGACATAATTTTTTAGCAACCCTGCGTATATCTTTTTTTTCAGATCCTCAGTCCGGCTTTTCTTTTCGAACACCGAACCGAGCATCAGGGGCTACTGTCTATGCGGTATTACATTGCATATTTTTTATCTTCTTACCTCAAAGCCTGATAGAAGGCTGCTGCAGGCTTCGGTCAGCCCGCTCTTGGCGAGCTGTACCTTCTGAATCACCGCACTCATAATAGTGCGATGTTCTTCCTCGATGGAAGCGCTCTGGAGCGCCTCCAACAAATTGTCCGGTGCCTCCGGTTGGACGGAAGCCGCCGGCGTCACGGTCTTGCCCTTCATGCGAAGGGGCCGCCGGCCGGACTCCGGAACCACTGCGGGTTCTGATGTGGAGTCCGGCGCAAAGTCCGGGAGGCTGCCTTGTGGCGCCTCCGGAGCCTCCCCCTGAGGGGTCCCTTCTTGGGATCCCACCTCGGCGTCCTCGGTGTCGTGAGGGGTGGAGGCGGTCGGGATGGAATCTACATCCGACGGAGCCAACGACCCGCTCGATGAAGCGGGGAGATCATCCTTGGCCGGACTACAGGCAGCATGCAGCATCAGAATGACACTATGTGACACAGAAAAAGAAATTATAAATCACTCAGGAATCCGGATACTTACGATCTCGCTGGAGGCCTGGCCCTTGAAGGCCATTCTTCCTCACCAACGTTGATGTTGGCGGAGCTGTCCGGGGGAATAGTCCTTCCCCTCTTGGACCCTTCGGCCTCCCCTGTTGGGGAAGCCTTCCTCTTCCTCTCTCCCTCCTCTGGGAGAGAGTCCTCCTTCTCCTCCTCGTTTTCGGGGGAGGAGTCCGCCCCGGAGTCGTCGGACACCTGAAAGCGGGAGCTCTTTCGAGCACCCGTGGCCTCCTTCTTGGCCTTCTTCTCCGGCACCACGTGCGGTGCCGGAACCAGCAGCCTCGGTAGACGGGCGTCTACTGGGTTTTCTGGCATGGGAGCCGGGCAGATAATCTGCTCCGCCTTCCTCATCCAGTCCTGTCAAAGGAAAAGGGGAAATTAAAACCCGCACAGAGTCAAACTATGAAAAGCAAGTGTCCCGTAAAGGGGTAGAATCACTTACCTCGTCGGCTTGGCGCTGCGAGCGAAATCCGCGATCTTCAGTCGCGGATGCGGGGGCTTTGGCACCCTTAAACAACACCCTCCAGGCACCTTCGTACGTCGTGTCGAAGAGCCCGCTCAGTGCCTAGTGTTGTTCCGGATTGAACTCCCACAGATTGAATGCCCGCCCTTGGCATGGGAGAATCCGACGGACGAGCATGACTTGGACCACGTTAACCAGCCTGAGCTTCTTCACCAGCTTCTGGATACAGGCTTGGAGTCCCGTCAGCTCCTCCGAACTACCCCACAGCAAGCCCTTCTCTTTCCAGGAGGTAAGCTGCATGGGGATACCAGATCTAAACTCGGGGGCCGCCGCCCACTTAGGGTCGCGCGACTCGGTGATATAGAACCACCCCGATTGCCACCCCTTGACGGATTCCACGAAGGCCCCTTCGAACCAAAGGACATTGGGCATCTTGCCCAACATGGCGCCTCCGCACTCCGCTTGAGTGCCCTTCACTACCTTCGGCTTGACATTGAATGTCTTGAGCCACAAGCCGAAGTGGGGCTGGATGCAGAGGAAGGCCTCGCACACGATGATAAACGCCGAGATGTTGAGGATGAAGTTCGGCGCCAGATCATGGAAATCCAGGCCGTAGTAGAACATGAGCCCCCGGACAAAGGGGTGAAGTGGAAAACCCAGTCCGCGGAGGAAGTGGGGAAGAAAAACGACCCTCTCATGGGGCCTGGGGTGGGGATGAGCTGGCCCTCATCGGGCAGCCGGTGCGCGATGTCGCCGGACAGGTAGCCGGCACCACGCAGTCTTTCGATGTGCTCCTCCGTAACGGAGGAGGTCATCCACTTGCCTCCCGCTCCGGACATAACTGGGGAAGGTTGAGATGAGATGTGCGGGCTTGGACGCTGGAGCTTGAGTGCGCGGAGATGGATAAGCAAAGGAGGAAGAAGGCGTAGGTGAAAAGGTGAATCCTTATCCCTTATATGGGCGGGCGAAGTCTACGCGTCCCCCACCGACCTGGTAAAACTCGCTTATCCCCCAAGCGTCACCATCAATGGCGCGGTTGGGTTGCCCACGTCCGTATTGATGAGAATCCGGATTAAGGGGGAACACGATCTCTGCTTCGACAAGACGTTCCAAGGAAACCGCTTCGCTAAATGCGCTGAGGTGGTGGAGTAAAAAACGATTCAAGTAATGGCTTGGTAGTGGCGTGATGAAATGCCGCAAAAAAACGTCAAAAGATTGAACTTGTGTATATATTATTCTCTCTACGGTGGAATGTGGAATTTATTTTGCAGAGCCGGACACTATCCTAGTGTTCACAATCTTCTATCATTCGGAGGAGGAACCCGCCTTGCAATGCCAAGCAATATACGCGCCGGACTTATCGTCATTGAAGCCTGGTTCAGGGGCTACTGAGGGAGTCCTGGATTAGGGGGTGTCCGGATAGCCGGACTACCATCATCAGCCGAACTATCATCGGCCGGACTATCATCATCGACCGGACTCCAAGACTATGAAGATACAAGATTGAAGACTTCGCCCGGTGTCCGGATGGGACTTTCCTTGGCGTGGAAGGCAAGCTTGGCGATACAGATATGTAGATCTCCTACTATTGTAACCGACTCTATGTAACCCTAGCCCTCTTCGGTGTCTATATAAACCGGATGGCTCTAGTCCGTAGGACAACAACAACAACAACCATTACAATCATACCATAGGCTAGCTTCTAGGGTTTAGCCTCCTTGATCTCGTGGTAGATCCACTCTTGTAAACATCCACAATATCAATATCAATCAAGAAGGACGTAGGGTTTTACCTCCATCAAGAGGGCCCGAACCTGGGTAAAACATCATGTCCCTTGTCTCCTGTTACCATCCGCCTAGACGCACAGTTCGGGACCCCCTACCCGAGATCCGCCGGTTTTGACACCGACAGGAACCAGCCCCTGGTGGGCTGGTGCGCCACCCTTAGGCCTCCCCTGCGCCTAGGGTTGGAAACCGTAGGGGTGGGGGCGCCCACCTGACTTGGGGGGCAAGTCTCCCCCCCCTTTGCCCCCCCTTGAGATTGGATCTCTAGGGGGCCGGCGCCCCCCAGGGCCCCTATATAAAGAGGGGGGAGGGAGGGCTGCGCACTCTAGTCCCTGGCGCCTCCCTCTCCCCACCGCAACACCTCTCCCTATCGCTGAGCTTGGAGAAGCCCTGCCGAGATTCCCCGCTACTTACACCACCACGCCGTCGTGCTGCTGGATCTCCATCAACCTCTCCTTCCCCCTTGCTGGATCAAGAAGGAGGAGACGTCTCTCCCAACCGTACGTGTGTTGAACGCGGAGGTGCCGTCCGTTCGGCACTAGGATCATCGGTGATTTGGATCACGACGAGTACGACTCCATCAACCCCGTTCTCTTGAACTCTTCCGCTCGCGATCTTTTTGGTATGTAGATGCACTCCTCTCTCTGGTTGCTAGATGACTCCATAGATTGATCTTGGTGAAATTTAGAAATTTTTTATTTTCTGCAACGTTCTCCAACAGTGGCATCATGAGCTAGGTCTATGCGTAGTTTCTATGCACGAGTAGAACACAATTTTGTTGTGGGCATAGATTTTGTCAATTTACTTGCCACTACTAGTCTTATCTTGTTTCGGCGGCATCATGGGATGAAGCGGACTAGACCGACCTTACACGTACGCTTACGTGAGACAGGTTCCACCGACTGACATGCACTAGTTGCATAAGGTGGCTAGCGGGTGTCTGTCTCTCCCACTTTAGTCGGATCGGGTTCGATGAAAAGGGTCCTTGTGAAGGGTAACTAGAAATTGGCATATCACGTTGATGTTTTGACGTAGGTAAGAAACGTTCTTGCTAGAACCCTATTGCATCGATGTAAAAACATGCAACAACAATTAGAGGACGTCTAACTTGTTTTTGCAGCATATGCCTTGTGATGTGATATGGACAAAAGGACGTGATGAATGAATTATATGTGATGTATGAGATTGATCATGTTCTTGTAATAGGAATCACGACTTGCATGTCGATGAGTATGACAACCGGCAGGAGCCATATGAGTTGTCTTTATTTATTGTATGACCTGCGTGTCACTGAATAATGCCATGTAATTACTTTACTTCTTTGCTAAACTGTTAGCCATAGTAGTAGAAGTAATAGTTGGCGAACAACTTCATGGAGACACGATGATGGAGATCATGGTGTCATGCCGGTGACGAAGATGATCATGGTGCCCCGAAGATGGAGATCAAAGGAGCAATATGATATTGGCCATATCATGTCACTATTTGATTGCATGTGATGTTTATCATGTTTTTGCATCTTATTTTCTTAGAACGACGGTAGTAAATAAGATGATCCCTCATAATAATTTCAAGAAAGTGTTCCCCCTAACTGTGTGCCGTTGCGAAAGTTCGTTGTTTCGAAGCACCACATGATGATCGGGTGTGATAGATTCTAACATTCACATACAACGGGTGTAAGACAGATGTACACATGCAAAAACACTTAGGTTGACTTGATGAGCCTAGCATGTACAGACATGGCCTCGGAACACAAAGAGACCGAAAGGTCGAACATGAGTCGTATAGAAGATACGATCAACATGAAGATGTTCACCGATGATGACTAGTCCGTCTCTCGTGATGATAGGACACAGCCTAGTTGACTCGGATCATGGATCACTTAGATGACTAGAGGGATGTCTATCTGAGTGGGAGTTCATTAAATAATTTGATTAGATGAACTTAATTATCATGAGCTTAGTCTAAAACCTTTGCAATATGTCTTGTAGATCAAATGGCCTACGCTAATGTTGCCCTCAACTTCAACGCGTTCCTAGAGAAAACCAAGTTGAAAGACGATGGCAGCAACTACACGGACTGGGTCCGGAACTTGAGGATCATCCTCATAGCTGCCAAAAGAGCATATGTCCTAGATGCACCGCTAGGTGAAGCACCTGTTTTCCCCGCAACTCAAGACGTTATGAACGCCTGGCAGTCGCGTGTTGATGACTACTCCCTCGTTCAGTGCGGCATGCTTTACAGCTTAGAACCGGGGCTCCAAAATCGTTTTGAGCAACACGGAGCATATGAGATGTTCAAAGAGCTGAAAATGGTTTTCCAAGCTCATGCCTGGGTCGAGAGATATGAAGTCTCCAACAAGTTCTACAGTTGTAGGATGGAGGAAAATAGTTTTGTCAGTGAGCACATACTCAAAATGTCTGGGTTGCACAACCGCTTGTCCCAGCTGGACATTAACCTCCCGGATGAGGCGGTCATTGACAGAATCCTTCAGTCACTCCTACCTAGCTACAAGAGCTTTGTGATGAACTACACTATGCAGGGGATGGTGAAAACTATTCCTGAGGTATTTTCAATGCTGAAATTAGCGGAAGTAGAAATCAAAAAGGAACATCAAGTGTTGATGGTCAATAAAACAACTAGTTTCAAGAAAGGCAAGGGTAAGAAGAACTTCAAGAAGTACGGCAAGGGAGTTGCCGCGCCCGGTAAGCCAGTTGCTGGGAAGAAGCCAAAGCATGGACCCAAACCTGAGACTGAGTGCTTTTATTGCAAGGGAAGCGGACACTGGAAGCGGAACTGCCCCAAGTACTTAGCGGACAAGAAGGCCGACAACACTAAAGGTATATGTGATATACATGTAATTGATGTGTACCTTACCAGTACTCGTAGTAGCTCCTGGGTATTTGATACCAGTGCGGTTGCTCATATTTGTAACTCAAAACAGGAGCTGCGGAATAAGCGGAGACTGGCAAAGGACGAGGTGACGATGCGCGTCGGGAATGGTTCCAAGGTCGATGTGATCGCCGTCGGCACGCTACCTCTACATTTACCTACAGGATTAGTTTTAAACCTCAATAATTGTTATTTAGTGCCAGCTTTGAGCATGAACATTGTATCTGGATCTCGTTTAATACGAGATGGCTACTCATTTAAATCTGAGAATAATGGTTGTTCTATTTATATGAGAGATATGTTTTATGGTCATGCCCCGCTGGTCAATGGTTTATTCTTAATGAATCTCGAACGTGATGTTACACATATTCATAGTGTGAATACCAAAAGATGTAAGATTGATAATGATAGTCCCACATATCTGTGGCACTGCTGCCTTGGTCACATTGGTGTCAAACGCATGAAGAAGCTCCATACAGATGGACTTTTGGAGTCTCTTGATTTCGAATCATTTGACACGTGCGAACCATGCCTCATGGGTAAAATGACCAAGACTCAGTTCTCCGGAACAATGGAGCGAGCAACCAACTTATTGGAAATTATACATACTGATGTGTGCGGTCCAATGAGCGTTGAGGCTCGTGATGGCTATCATTATGTTCTCACCCTCACTGATGACTTGAGTAGATATGGGTATGTTTACTTGATGAAACACAAGTCTGAGACCTTTGAAAAGTTCAAGGAATTTCAGAATGAGGTAGAGAATCAATGTGACTGAAAAATAAAGTTCTTACGATCAGATCGTGGAGGAGAATATTTAAGTCACGAATTTGGTACGCACTTAAGGAAATGTGGAATCGTTTCACAACTCACGCCGCCTGGAACACCTTAGCGTAACGGTGTGTCTGAACGTCGTAATCGCACTCTATTAGATATGGTGCGATCTATGATGTCACTCACCGATTTACCGCTATCATTTTGGGGATACGCTCTAGAGACAGCTACATTCACTTTAAATAGGGCACCATCTAAATTCGTTGAGACGACACCGTATGAATTATGGTTTGGGAAGAAACCTAAGTTGTCGTTTCTAAAAGTTTGGGGATGCGATGCTTATGTCAAGAAACTTCAACCTGAAAAGCTCAAACCCAAGTCGGAAAAATGCATCTTCATATGATACCCTAAGGAAACCATTGGGTATACCTTCTACCTTAGATCCGAAGGCAAGATCTTTGTTGCCAAGAACGGGTTCTTTCTGGAGAAAGAGTTTCTCGAAAGAAATAAGTGGGAGGAAAGTAGAACTCGATGAAGTACTGCCTCTTGAACCGGAAAGTAGCGCAACTCAGGAAGATGTTCCTGTGGTGCCTGCACCGACTAGAGAGGAAGTTAATGATGATGATCAAGGTACTTTGGATCAAGTTGCTACTGAACTTCGAAGGTCCACAAGGACACGTTCCACACCAGAATGGTATGGCAACTCTGTCCTGGAAATCATGTTGTTAGACAATGGTGAACCTTCGAGCTATGAAGAAGCGATGGCGGGCCAAGATTCCAACAAATGGCTAGAAGCCATGCAATCTGAGATAGGATCCATGTATGAAAACAAAGTATGGACTTTGGCAGACTTGCCCGATGATCGGCGAGCAATAGAAAACAAATGGATCTTTAAGAAGAAGACAGACGCGGATGGTAATGCTACCATCTATAAAGCTCGATTTGTCGCTAAGGGTTATCGGCAAGTTCAATGATTTGACTACGATGAGACTTTCTCTCCCGTAGCGAAGCTGAAGTCCGTCCAAATTAGTTTAGCAATTGCCACATACTATGATTATGAGATATGGCAAATGGACGTCAAAATGGCATTCCTTAACGGCTATCTTAAGGAAGAATTGTATATGATGTAGCCGGAAGGTTTTGTCGATCCTAAGAATGCTAACAAGGTATGCGAGCTCCAGCGATCCATTTATGGGCTGGTGCAAGCATCTCGGAGTTGGAACATTCGTTTTGATGAGATGATCAAAGCGTTTGGGTTTATGCAGACTTATGGAGAAGCCTGCGTTTACAAGAAAGTGAGTGGGAGCTCTGTAGCATTTATCATATTATATGTAGATGACATACTTTTGATGGGAAATGACATAGAACTTTTGGACAGCATTAAGGCCTACTTGAATAAGTGTTTTTCAAGGAAGGACCTTGGAGAAGCTGCTTACATATTAGGCATCAAGATCTATAGAGATAGATCGAGACGCCTCATAGGTCTTTCAAAAAGCACATACCTTGATAAGATATTGAAGAAGTTCAATATGGATCAGTCCAAGAAGGGGTTCTTGCCTGTGTTGCAAGGTGTGAAATTGAGCTCGGATCAATGCCCGACCACGGCAGAAGATAGAGAAAAGATAAGTGTCATCCCCTATTCCTCGGCTATAGGGTCTATTATGTATGCCATGCTGTGTACCAGACCTGATGTAAACCTTGCCGTAAGTTTGGTAGGAAGGTACCAAAGTAATCCCGGCATGGAACACTCGACAACGGTCAAGAATATCCTGAAGTACCTGAAAAGGACTAAGGATATGTTTCTCATTTATGGAGGTGACGAAGAGCTCGTCGTAAAGGGTTACGTCGACGCTAGCTTCGACACAGATCTGGATGACTCTAAGTCACAAACCGGATACGTATATATCTTGAATGGTGGGGCAGTAAGCTGGTGCAGTTGCAAGCAAAGCGTCGTGGCGGGATCTACATGTGAAGCAGAGTACATGGCAGCCTCGGAGGCATCGCATGAAGCAATCTGGATGAAGGAGTTCATCACCGACCTAGGAGTCATACCCAATGCGTCGGGGCCAATCACTCTCTTCTGTGACAACACTGGAGCTATTGCCCTTGCCAAGGAGCCCATGTTTTACAAGAAGACCAGGCACATCAAGCGTCGCTTCAACTCCATTCGTGAAAATGTTCAAGATGGAGACATAGATATTTGCAAAGTGCATACGGATCTGAATGTCGCAGATCCGTTGACTAAACCTCTTTCGCGAGCAAAACATGATCAACACCAGAACTCTATGGGTGTTCGATTCATCACAATGTAACTAGATTATTGACTCTAGTGCAAGTGGGAGACTGTTGGAAATATGCCCTAGAGGCAATAATAAAATGATTATTATTATATTTCCTTGTTCATGATAATTGTCTATTATTCATGCTATAATTATGTTATCCGAAAATCATAATACATGTGTGAATACATAGACCACAACATGTCCCTAGTGAGCCTCTAGTTGACTAGCTCGTTGATTAACAGATGGTCATGTTTTCCTGACTATGGACATTGGATGTCATTGATAACGGGATCACATCATTAGGAGAATGATGTGATGGACAAGACCCAATCCTAAGCATAGCACACGATCGTGTGGTTCGTTTGCTAGAGCTTTTCCAATGTCAAGTGTCATTTACTTAGACCATGAGATCGTGTAACTCCCAGATACCGTAGGAGTGCTTTGGGTGTACCAAACGTCACAACATAACTGGGTGACTATAAAGGCATACTACAGGTATCCCCGAAATTGTCTGTTGGGTTGACACGGATCGAGATTGGGATTTGTCACTCCGTATGACGGAGAGGTATCTCTGGGCCCACTCGGTAATGCATCATCATAATGAGCTCAATGTGACCAAGTGGTTGGCCACGGGATCATGCATTATGGTACGAGTAAAGTGACCTGCCGGTAACGAGATTGAACGAGGTATTGGGATACCGACCATCGAATCTCGGGCAAGTAATGTACCGATTGACAAAGGGAATTGTATACGGGATTACTTGAATCCTCGACAACGTGGTTCATTCGATGAGATCATCGTGGAACATGTGGGAGCCCACATGGGTATCCAGATCCAGCTGTTGGTTATTGGCCGGAGAGTTGTCTCATTCATGTCTGTGTGATTCCCGAACCCGTAGGGTCTACACACTTAAGGTTCAGTGACGCTAGGGTTGTAGAGATATTAGTATGCGGTAACCCGTAAGTTGTTCGGAGTCCCGGATGAGATCCCGAACGTCATGAGGAGTTCTGGAATGGTCAGGAGGTGAAGATTTGTATATAGGAAGTCCAGTTTCAGCCACCGGGAAAGTTTCGGGGGTCACCGGTATTGTACCGGGACCATCGGAAGGGTCCCGGGGGTCCACCGGGTGGGCTACCTATCCCGTATGGCCCCATGGGCTGAAGTGGGAAGGGAACCAGCCCCTGGTGGTCTGGTGCGCCCCCCTTGGGCCTCCCTTGCGCCTAGGGTTGGAAACCCTAGGGGTGGGGGGCGCCCCACCTGACTTGGGGGGCAAGTGCCCCCCTTTGGCCCCCCCCCTTGAGATTAGATCTCTAGGGGGCCGGCGCCCCCCAAGGGCCCCTATATAAAGAGGTGGGGTGGGAGGGCTGCGCACCCTAGTCCCTGGCGCCTCCCTCTCCCCCCACAACACCTCTCCCTCTCGTTGAGCTTGGCGAAGCCCTGCCGAGATTCCCCGCTACTTCCACCACCACGCCGTCGTGCTGCCGGATCTCCATCAACCTCTCCTTCCCCCTTGCTAGATCAAGAAGGAGGAGATGTCTCTCCCAACCGTACATGTGTTGAATGCGGAGGTGCCATCCGTTCGGCACTAGGATCATCGGTGATTTGGATCACGACGAGTACGACTCCATCAAACCCGTTCCCTTGAACGCTTCCGCTCGCAATCTGCAAGGGTATGTAGATGCACTCCTCTCTCTCATTGCTAGATGACTCCATAGATTGATCTTGGTGAAGCGTAGAATTTTTTTATTTTCTGCAACGTTCTCCAACAGTAGCTGCGCTGCTGGTAGCTCCAGAACCGATCTGATAAGATTCTTGGCTTGGAATATGGGTTCTTGCCAGAATCGAAGAAGGTGTTGTGTGCAATGAAGCCATTGATATTGAAGGAGTCTGGTACTGATGCAGTACCAGGGAACCTTGGCAGTCTCGGTTTTGGCTTCTGAACTTGAGGCCTATGCTCCACATGGTAGTCAAATTGTGGTCCAGGAGCAAGCGGAGGAATCAGAATTGGCCATCTTACAGGAACAAGCTCGCCTTGGTAGAATGCATGCTCAATTGTGTGTGTCCTTGGAGGCGGAATAGGAGCAGTGGCATTTGTATTGGCTTCAGGCTGCACATTGGATGCAGGTGCAACATTGGCTTCCTTCATTGTATTGACACGAGGCGCCACATTGGCTTCAGCCATGACAACATCATTGGCTTCAGTGGCGTTGTTGGTGGCCGCCTTAGTATTCTCAACCTCCACTTGTGTAGCTGGAGGGTTGGGCACAAACACCTTCTCCTAGAGAACAACTTCTTGAGTGGTAGGGGGAGTAGCAACATGCTCTTCTTCTTGTCTTTCTTCGGCTGATGCAGCTAGAATCTCTTCAGAAGCATTAGCTTCGGGCACAGGAACCGTCACAGAAGGATTGTCTTCAGGAAACACTTGACGTGCCACTGAGCTGGACTGGTGGGAATCCTCTCACTATAAGAAATCAGTTAATCCATGACGGATTTCTGGTGACATTCTTGGGAACCGTCATGAAAACCATCACAGATCAGCAAGAGGCGGACGACAGCGAAAGCGGTAGCTCCTTTATGACAAACACAAAGGTTCTGTCACGAATACTGTCATGGATTGACTAGCTAGGCTCACTTTTTTCATTGTTTATACACCATCCACAGTCACGGGTGGTTCTTGTTGATGTGTCGTACGTGTTTTTATTCGTCCCACATGTCAGTGTGGATGATTATATATAAAAACTAAAAGAAAAGGAAGGATGCGCTTGAATTTGGAGGGCGCGAGGAGGTTGCACGCGAGGAGGATGGAGGGCGCGCCTAGAATTTCACTAGCGCGCGCTGGTAAAAATTTCGAGCCTACTAAAGCCTATCTAAATCATTCACCGTATAAGACCTAACCCTAAGTCTCTGCCTCTCTTCCCCCATCCCTTTCTCCCTCCGCCGCCGCCCCCATCATCTTCATCCCCATCTCCGATCCCCCTCCTCCCCCTCCTCTTTACCCTCTCGATCTGGCGGCCCCTCCTTTCACCATCCCTTCCTCCACCTCCCGGCTGCACCCTCTCTCCCCCCGGCCTCTCCCGTACCTCCTCCACTCCCACTCCTCCTCCATCCTCTACCTTTCCCGCCGGCCCCAACTCCTCCGCCCCCTCCTCGATAACGATGGCTAATCTGCAGCCTGTGTCGTAAATCACGCGAGTTCGATGGCGGCACCAACCATAGGTGCGAACAACGACGTCTTGGGTGCGCTAGATTCGACATGGAGCTCAACCCCGACACTAGATTTGTCAGAGCAGTGCGGCTCTGCGGTGGCCGGTCTACCGCGACGACTTGGCATGGCAGCGAACCCTAGTCTCCACTTGTTGCCGGCTCAGCGCATTGGACTGGAGGCCGATGAACACGGTCAATAAAGTAAGGACCAGGGCAGTTGCGGTGTATCCGCACGATGACAAGATACACGGCGTGAGTTTGATCCCTTTCCACACCCACTTGTTATTTTTCTCAGCTATGGCTGGTTTGTCTACATACGCTGGATCTAAATATAGAACCTGCTACTTGTATATTCCTCGTATTTTGCACGGATGATTACTGCTAGCATAACATGAAACGTGTTGACGTTCCTCTGGTAACATGCTTGTTAATTGATCTACTGGTGTTTGGTTGAGTGTGCAATGAAAGATACTCCCTCCGTCCGGAAATACTTGTCATCAAAATGGACAAAAAGGAATGTATCTAGAACTAAAATATATCTATATACATCTCCTTCTTTTTATTTTGATGGCAAGTATTTCTGGACGGAGGGAGTACAAGACAGATGTGTGTTTGAATAACTAATGGTATAAGGGGTTCTGCAAAAAAGATTCACACCATAAACTTAAGTTGTTGGATATATCTGTATGTATACAGAAGCTTCTCATGTATACATGCTGTGGTATATGCTTGTGATGTACTTCCTCTGTCCCATAATGTAGGAGCGTTTTTGACACTAGTGTGGTGTCAAAAATGTTATTATATTATGGGATGGAGGGAGTACTTAATTGTGCAGAAATTTACATCGTAAAGGTGTGTTTGATTTATTGTGAACTGGTGGTAGTTGGCCATCATGCAGGACATCCATTCTCTGTAATTGTTTACAGAGTCCTATTGCGACTTGTATTCCAATCTATCATACATTGGCTTTGTTAATTATATATGTATCTTCATCGACATCATTAGTGAACAATCATTTTTTTGTAGAAACAGCTAGCTTGTTTGAGAATTGTATGTTCAATTGTGTATGAATGGTTATTTGCGGTGCTATCTTTGGCTATAATTCAATTCATACTCAAAATGATAGGTCTAGAGCATATTTTCTCTTTCTCTTACTATGAATTTTTTTATGTTAATTGATATGTTGAATGGTACTTATATGGTGAATATTTCAATGGCTTGTGAATTTAGAGAGAATATCAATGTAGTGCATATGTGAATTTTTTCATTCTAGTTGAGTGTGAAGCTTCTGAATTTTTTTAAGGGCCATTATGTCAAGTCCATCACTCAATTTCATGTGTCTGTCTGGTGGATATTATATGGTAGTTATGCCATCTTTTTTACTGATTTATGTCCTCAATGGCTGCTGTTGTTGTACTTGGAGTTCTGTGATATTTTGTTGCTTTATCGCTCATAGGACAACTTGATTATACTTTCAGTTCACGCACTTTTCTTTGGATTAACTTTAAGCAACATCATGTTTATTCTTGTTTTATAGTAGATACTTCGTTATTCTCATTTGTAGGCATTGTAACATCTAAGAATTTAGGACAACATGTAATTCATTTTTTTTCTAACTCTTTTATTTCTATTACTATCTATTCATTATCTATAAATATCTAATGGTGTAAATATGCTGATATGATTAGGCTGTGGGCTACTGCCACTAGTTGTTTCTTTTCACACTTTAGATCAAATTTGTTGCACTACTTTGCATCCTGGGAGTGAATAAAATATATAACTTGATGACATTAGTAAGGTACTTTGTCTAGTTTACCTACTGGCTATAATATTTTTTAAAGTAACAAATGTTTCGTCATGTGGCAGATATTGAATTATGGGGAGCATTTTCTACAACAGACATGTGTTCTGAAGAGTTCGACATGGACGGGTGGATCTGCGACCACATGGCTATAGATTAGCATAGTGTTCTTAGAGACAAGCTTGTAAAACTTAACTTTTTTGTTTCCTGTATAGGTGTATTTTGGGGTGTGTTTATGTAATTTTCATTTTTTTAATAATGTGGGCATATGATTTCTGTCTAGTTTTTATTGGCTTAAAATTTCCATTCTTATTGGATTAAAATTTCCATGCATGACGAAAGAGAGATGGACTAACTTTCTGGATTGAAAGTAGTGTGCTTAAGCTGAAATTAATGGACGTAAACTCTAATTGGGTTGATTATTACTATATGGGCTGCCAATCATGGACGATGCTAAAATTTAACGGGCCAAAAAATTTAGATGACCCATTTACATGGGCCGCCATGTGAGACGCTGATGTGGCTAAAAAGTTAACGTCGTCCTGAGCTTGTCCGTTAAGTGCCATCCTTGACAGCCAAGATCCATCATGGAGTGTATAGTGGTCAAATTATGACGCGATATACATGATGGATGTCAAATCCGTCATGGACACCCTTCCACGACAGTTTTGCACAGGTCTGTGACGAACTTATTCCGTCATGGATTAACAAGATTCTTGTAGTGTCTTCTGTGATAGTCGTCATGGAGACCAAAGGCCTCAGGCCTTTGCGAAGCCGTTGAAACACGGGCGACGCCTTCGGTGATGGTGTGGTCTCCATGTAATTGTTGTCATTGACAATTGGACTGGTACCTTGCGTTCGTGTAGGATGTGGTGTACTTGGGGACTCTTGAACTGGGGTAGCTGGTTGGGGGTGATCAACCCATGAAGCATCCTGTGTGATTGGCGTCAAAGGACGACTAATACTGATGAGTTCGATGTTCATGTGAACAGGTGATGATACTGTGGGGTTTTGAATCTGAGGAAGGACTTCATCATCTTCTTCATTGTCTTGGGGACCAATGTCTTCAGTCGCGATGGGATCGACGACTGGAACTTCTTGTTCTTCAGGAGCCTCTGTGGAAGCAGGCTCATGTACAATCAACTGACGTTCTTGATTGTCGGATGGAGGGGGAGCATAAGCAATGGGTTGAACAACTAGGGGCTCTTTGGGAGCAGCCTGATCTCTCTTCTTGGTCTTTCTCTTCTTTGGGGGTGGTGCATCATCAGTAGTGCGCTTGATTTTGCGCCTTCTTGCTTCGGCTTTAGCTGCCTTAGTCTTCTGCTGATCTGAAGCCACTGTGGAGACCTTAGGCTTCGAGCCTGTCATGCTGGCAGGGAAGACAATGCGAGGTTCTTCCCGCCATGGAGCTTCAGTGGGGGCCACAGCAGACTTCTTCTTTTGCTTGGCAGCCATCTTAGGGTCAATACCAGGACGCCCAAGTGCCTTGCACTTTTCAGCTTTGTTGTAAGCCTGAACTCACTTGGCAGCAAGATTCTTCATTCGTTCTCTTGAGCCTTTGGCTTCCTCACGTTTCTTGCGAAACGCCTCCTTGAGGTCATTGAGCATCACCTTGAACTTCTGGACATCAACTACACTCAGCTTGGCCACATGCTTCTTGAACTGTTCCTTCTCAAAATCAATATTGCGTTTCAGTTCAACAATTCGCTGGGCCAGAGCCAGCTCAGGAGCAATTGCGCCTTGGAAGGCGACGCTGCTGCCAATGGGGGGTTGAAGATCATCAAAGCTGAGATCTTGATTGTCGAACCATTCATCAATGAAATTGTGTAAGATATTCACATCAAAGAGGGGCAGATCATTGAAGATCTCCGCCTCTTGCTTGCTCTTGATCAGCTGCTCAAGGGCATCCTCACCAAATTCTTCATCTGAAGACAAATCAATGGCTCCAGATTCGTTCCTCAGAACGGCAGCTGGTGTCAGTGCTTGACTGTGTCTCTGAACAGGTTTCTTCTGTGGCTTCTCACGCTTCTTGGAGACGCGAGAGAGATCTTCAAAGGTGTTGCTTGGAGCAGGAGGGGCAGTTGCCAATGGCTTCACTTGAGAAGCCTTTGGTGCAGCAGTGGGTTTGGAAGCCTTAGTTTTCTTCTGCTTCTTTGGCTTAGGAGTAGGAGCTGGAGCATCATCTGTGTCAGCACCATCATCAGTATGATCCACATTTGCACCTTGTACAGCGATGTGAGCGAGGAGGCCTTCAAAGTTGTAGAAGGGACCGATCCTATTCTCATTGGCTTCACGGGTGCCATCATCCCGTGGAGAGGATGGACCAGGGTTGAAGTCAAGTCCGAATTCCTTTTTGTTCTGCACAACTGAGTCTTTGGTGAACTGGTAATTGCGCTTGAAGAGATGGTCTTTGCGACACCACGGCAGAGAAGAAGGGTCAGCATTCTCTGGCTCTGGTCCGCGAACCATGCAAGGATAGAAGCCTTGCTCAATGGCTTCAGCTTGGGTTCTGGGTTGAAGATTTTTATACAGAATATCTCCCCAGGGTCGTTTGATGGCATTCTTCTCAGCATATTCCTGAGTGACAAATCGGTACTTGAACCATTCCTCAGCCCAGTATCTTCGGATCCACTGGATGCGATTCTTGCGACCAGTATAGGTTTCTTCTGGATCTGTCTTGTACAACTCATGCAAGTTTGGTGGCAAATCCTTGGAAGTGTTCTGACGACGCTTTCTGCCACCCTTTCTTGCTGGTTTCTCAGTAGCCATGAAGCTTAACCTGAAAGGCTTCAGAACTTCCAAAGGCTTCTTGCGGCTAGTCAGACAAGAACTTGCTTCAGGTGAATTGATGTGACTCTGCAAGAATTCTGCAAATGAATGCAGACTATGAGAACCAAGGGATTCTCCCATGGACATGTACCTATGACAGCATTAGAGACGCGAGGGAAGGGGAAGAGGTCATATGCATTCTCAGTTGATTTTGAAGATAAATCAGTTTGAAGACATTGACCTCATAACACGAAGACATTCACTTATTTGATGTGAGTTGGTTCCAGAGTTGTACAAATCCAGGAATAAGTACAAGTGAGGAATCTAACTTGTAATGAAGCATAATTGAACATACTAGGCACATTATGAGATGCAGAGAGAGACATATTCAACTTGGGAGATGTAGAAACTACTTTTGGTAAGGAAGGATGAATCTATTGGATCAAAAAGACAGTAAAAAGAGAGTTTTAATTACCACAGGAAGAACTGCTAGACAGAGGGGAAGTTGAGGCCGAGCAGTTCAATCTCTCATACCCTAAGTTGGCGACGAGAGATAGCTATGGCGGCGACGGAGAAGATGAGGTCCGCGGCCAACGTGAGGACGGCGTCGGAGAAGTCGCGGCAGCTAAGCGCTTCGTCGCCGGCATCGTCGAGTGCTAGCGGTGGCGCTAGGGTTTTCAGGAGGTGGCGAGGTGGAAGAATTTTTTTTTGACCATGATGGTACGTGCATTTATAAGGAAAGGGACAGCATAGCGTAATTACGCAGGTGCCCCTGGCGATTCGCATTTGAATGACACATGGCGTGCATCCAACTCCTGGGTAGTTGTTCCATGTTCCCACGCACGCCTGGATTGTCGGGGCGGTCATTCTGAATTCTTCGGATTTCTGGTAATAAAGATAGCGCATTTAATACAGACTTAAATGTTTGTCAGATTGGCTTCAGCTGACAAGGTTCATGAAGACAATCGATAGTTTTCAATAGAATGCATATGATTTGGACAGATAGAGTTGAGGTAGAAGCATAGATAGGTTAGGGTCTGATCACATTCACTTAGATCAAAAGATTCAACAAGAAGTCATAACTATAAGTGAATGCTGTGGAGAACATAACACAAGTAGTATGCAACTAGTTGAAGGCCAAATCAATCATATGAAGATAAATTTGAATACAAGTAAAAAATAAAGACAACTCAGTTATGAAGACTATGCAAACATAACGCCAAGAGAAGCACTTCAAACAAAAGTTTGGTGGTGGTGTTACCCACCGTATAGGAAGTATTAGACCCAGACACAGCACACAATTATCGTGGCGCTCCGAAGCCGAATTCCGCATTAATGTATTAACACTTGGAATGTATGTCTTCATTGATTGAAGATATACGTTACTTTGTGTGTTGCACATCTAAGTCATCAAAATGCATAAGTGTTAGGATGTGTGTCCTATTCACAGGACATTTGAGGATTCCAAGATATTTAGCTCACACCGCAACTTGCAAAACCTTTTCTCATCCAAGGGCTTTGTGAAGATATCAGCCAATTGCTCTTCAGTGTTAATGTGGATGATATCAATGTCTTCCTTCATAACATGATCTCTGAGGAAGTGATGACGAATCTCAATATGCTTTGTCTTCGAGTGCTGAACTGGATTGTTGGCAATCTTGATGGCACTCTCATTGTCGCAGTAGAGAGGCACATTCTTCAGGTGTATACCATAGTCCTTGAGAGTTTGCTTCATTCAGAGAAGCTGAGCACAGCAAGATCCAACAGCAATGTATTCGGATTCAGAAGTGGAGAGAGATACACAGTTCTGCTTCTTTGAAGACCAACAGACAAGTGATCATCCCAGAAAGTGACATGTGCCTGATGTGGACTTGCGATCAACCTTGTCACCAGCATAATCTGCATCTGATAATCCAACTAGATCAAACTCCGAGCCCTTTGGATACCATAATCCTAGTGTTTGGGTGTAAGCCAAATATCGAAGTATTCGCTTCACAGCTAAGTGATGTGATTCCTTTGGTGTCGCTTGGAATCGGGCACACATGCAAACACTAAGCATTATATCTGGCCTAGATGCACATAAATAAAGCAAAGAACCAATCATGGAGCGGTATACCTTTTGGTCGAATTCTTTACCGTTGCGTCGGGACCCATATGACTTTTGGTTGGCATTGGCGTCGTGTATTCTTTGCAGTCTTGCATTCCAAACTTCTTCAGGCAATCTTTGAGATATTTTTCTTGAGAGATGAAGATGATGTTGCGTTGCTAACGGATTTGGAGACCGAGAAAGAACTTCAGTTCACCCATCATGGACATCTGATATTGCTCTTGCATCATATGACCAAACTCATCACTGTATTTCTTGTTGGTGCAGCCGAAGATAATGCCATCCACATATATTTGGCACACAAACAGTTCATCGTCATATGTCTTCGCGAAGAGAGTAGGATCCAGTGAACCGGGTTTGAAGCCTTTGCTCTTCAGGAAGTCCTCGAGCGTATCATACCAAGCGCGAGGGGCTTGTTTGAGGCCATACAGTGCCTTATTGAGCTTGTACACCATATCAGGATGTTTTGGATCTTCAAAGCCAGGAGGTTGTGCAACATATACTTCTTCTTCTATCTTTCCATTGAGAAAGCACTCTTCACATCCATTTGATATAGGAGAATGTTGTGATGATTTGCATAGGCAAGCAGTATGCGAATGGCTTCAAGCCTTGCCACGGGAGCAAAAGTTTCATCAAAATCAATCCCTTCCACTTGAGTGTAGCCTTGAGCAAGTAGACGAGCTTTGTTTCTGACCACTTGACCATGTTCATCTTGCTTGTTGCGATATATCCATTTGGTGCCAATGATATTGTGCTTCCAAGGATCAGGACGCTTGACCAGTTCCCACACATTGTTCAACTCAAACTATTGAAGCTCTTCTTGCATGGCTTGAATCCATTCAGATTCCAGGAAGGCTTCAATCTCTTTCATTGGTTATGAGATTGAGATGAATGCAAAGTGTCCACAGAAATTGGTGAGTTTTGTTGCTCTTTATGTGGCTCTTGAACGAGTGAGTGAACCAGGTGCATTGAGGCTATCGATCATATTCTCAATATGTACTTCATTTGCAACACGAGGATGAGCAGGTCGAAGATTTTGTTCATTCTGATCAATGTTATCATTTGGAGGATTATCTTCAGGCTGAGCATGGTCTTCAGGTTGAGTGGAAGCAGAAACGACCAGTTCTTCTTCAGCCTGATTCTCAGAGGGTATGATTTCGCCAGTTCCCATTTGCTTGATTGACTCGCTAGGGGATAACTCATCTAGCACATTTGGCAGGTGCTCTCTTTGTGAGCCGTTAGTCTCATCGAACCGCACATCCACAGTTTCAACCACTTTATAGTGAAAGAGGTTGAAGACTCTGTAGGAGTGCGGATCCTTTCCGTAACCAAGCATAAAACCTTCATGTGCTTTCGGTGCAAATTTTGAAGTGTGATGAGGATCCTTGATCCAGCACCTAGCACCAAATACTCTGAAGTAGCTTACATTGGGTTTCGTACCAATTAGGAGCTCATAGGATGTTTTCTTCAGAAGCTTGTGAAGATAAACACGGTTGATGGTGTGGCAAGCAGTATCAATGGCTTCAGGCCAGAACTTCCGTGGAGTCTTGTACTCATCAAGCATCGTTCGGGCCATCTCAATAAGTGTTCTGTTCTTGCGCTCGGCGATGCCATTCTGCTGAGGTGTGTAAGGAGCAGAGAACTCATGAGTGATACCCATGGTATCCAGGTAGAGGTCGAGGCCCGTGTTCTTGAACTCAGTGTCATTGTCGCTTCTGATGTGCTTGATCTTGACACCGTAGTTCGTCATGGCACGATTGGCAAAGCGTCTGAAGACATCCTGCACTTCAGTCTTGTAGAGGATTATATGCACCCAAGTGTATCGAGAGTAATCATCAACAATGACGAAGCCATAGAGGCAAGCAGTAGCATTGAGAGTGGAATAGTGAGTAGGGCCAAATAAGTCCATGTGCAGCAGCTCGAAGGGTTGAGACGTGGTCATGATTGTCTTCGAGGGATGCTTGGCTCTTGTCATCTTTCCGGCTTCGCAGGCGCCACACAAATGACCCTTCTTGAACTTGACGCCTTCAATGCCCACAACATGCTTCTTCTTCGCGAGAGTGTGCAAGTTCCTCATGCCAGCATGCCCTAGCCTTTGATGCCAAAGCCAGCATTCTGAAGCTTTTGCTAGAATACATACGACCATATGTGGACCCACTGAGAAGTCTACCATATACAGATCACCTTTTCGATATCCTTCAAAGACTAGAGACTTGTTAGATTCCATCAGTATAAGGCAGCGATATTTTCCAAATAGCACAATCATGTTTAAGTCACAAAGCATTGAGACAGACATTAAGTTGAAACCAATGGATTCAACAAGCATTACTTTATCCATGTGCTGATCCCCTGATATTGCAACTCTACCTAGACCCAATACCTTGCTTTTACAAGTGTCAGCAAATGTGATGTGGCTCTTGTCTGATGGACGCAGCGTTGAATCCATTAGAAGACTTCGATCGCCAGTCATGTGATTAGTGCATCCAATGTCCATAATCCATTCTGAAGCACGAGGTGTCGTAGCCTACAGTGCAGTTTGGGGGATAGGCTTCACCAAGCGAGTTGTGAAGCAGAAACATTTGACGAACAAGTGGAACATTGAAATTCAGGTCTTGGTTAGGATAGACAGGATGAGTAACAAGAAAATTTGGAGTGAAATACATAGTAAGACCATATGGGCATTTTATCTTGCGCCCAACAAGATTTTTAAGGTCTCTAGCATCAGCTCCGGATGCTTTTGATTTCCGGCTGGAGACCTTTCCCTGCAAAACAGAGTTAAGTTTTCTTAACCACCCACATCTTCAGGGGTGGCTTAGAAGCAATGAGTCTAAGTGCAGCATCTGAAAATTTTGGCTTCTAAGCCCTAGTAAATAGCCTTGCAGGGGGTGAATAATACTCATGTGAATAAGCACAAAAGTTCTTGGTTCTATGAACATAGCGGTTTAATGAAACACGCTCATATTCATGGGTCTGAGTATGATTTTCCTGCAAAACATTGACGTTAGGGTGACTCAGATGAATCCTTGGTCTGTATGAAGCTTTTGGAACGTATGACGCCTTTGGTAGGGGGTTTGTCTTCTTCACAGGTGGTGTCATGATGACATTCATAGGAAGATTCTCAAGGCAACTCTTGGGTACCCATATCTTCTTCATAGGTGACCCATTCCTACAGTTAGTACCAATATACCTGGGAAACACTTCGCCATTCTGATTCTTAAACAATTTATAGTTTGCATCAAAGGATTCATCAATGACAATTGGGTTAGCACAAGTGAAGCCAGATAAGGTGGATGGATTTGCTGGAGGTTCCTTTGCAGCAACCCAGGTGGTTTGGAGGTACTGCTCAGTTTCCAGTATGACCCATCAACATTCATTTTTCTCTCGAACCCTACACCCTCTTTTCTAGGATTTCAGTTCAGAATCTGCTTTTTAAGGACATCACATAATGTCGGATGCCCTTTGAGGCTTTTGTACATCCCTGTCTCGAGCAGTGTCTTCAACCTAGCATTCTCATCAGCAATAGTAGTGGTATCCTCAACAGAGGGGCTAGTTACCACATCAGCAGTTCAAGATATTGCAAAAGGAGTAGCAGTAGAACATTCAGCAACAGAGGCAACGTTATCATGCTCAATGCATTTTAGACATGGTGGTTCAAATCCTTCCTGAGCGGGACTGATCTGTTGAGCGTGAAGTGACTCGTTCTCCTTTTGAAGATCTTCATGATCCGATCTCAATTTCTCAAGTTCCCGCTTCCTTTGAAGATAATCGTAGGAAAGCTTTTCATGAAATGTTGAGAGGGTTTCATGACGACCTTCAAGTTCCTGATACTTAACATGAAGATTTTTTATGTCTTCAATTAAGGACTGAGTTTTAGTCATTTCCGCGTCCAATAGGTCATTGCTTTTGTCTAACAGTTTTTGAATATGTTCCATGGCATTCTGTTGTTCAGTTGCAATTTTAGCAAGTTTTTTGTAGCTGGGTTTGGAATCAGCAGAGGTTACCTCGACACTACGAGCCATGAGGCAGTAGTTTTGATCTGATGGTTCAGGTTCGAAGGACATCGTTTCAAGAGATTCCTTGAACTCGCAAAACCATGGGTCTTGACGGGTTCGATGACCTTCATAGACATCAGAAATCCGGTCCCAGATAAGCTTCGCATTACTAAGATGCTTGACGCGCCTGGACTCGTCAATGGACAGACATGAGCATATAATATCCTTAGCCGTGATATCCAGACGAGTGTACTTTCGAATGTCGTCAGCACTCGCCATCTTGCATAAATCTGCGAGACCAATTTCTATGACAGTCCACAGTTCACTGTTCATGGCGAGAAGGCACTTCTTCATCAGTACTTTCCATTTGGGATAATCTCGTCCATTGAAGACAGGGCACGCAGCGGAGACTTTGATTATCCCTGCAGTCGACATAGCTAAACTCCAGGTGGTTAAACCGAATCACACAGAACAAGGGAATACCTTGCTCTGATACCAATCGAAAGTGCTAGTTATCGACTAGAGGGGGGTGAATATGCAATTTTTATGAAAGTCTTCAAAACATGGGAGTTTCAAAGACAAACAGGAGAAACAACACTATTCGTATGCAGCGGAAGGTAGACTACACTAGACAAGCCATAGTCAAGTATTCAATGAAGTGAAAGCACGAAGACTATTAGCAGCTAGGTGGTAAGGATCAGGGTGGAAGGTAGTATGAAGCCAATCAGGACAAGTAGTCAATCAGTGAAGTCAAACAGATTATGCAAGCAGGCAATGACTTCACGAAGAGAAAGTATAACTAAAGAGAAGTGAGAGATAGAACCAGTAGCTTCAGGAAGACAGTGGTTTGTTCGACCAGTTCCAGTTGCTGTGACAACTGTACGTCTGGTTAGGGAGGCTGAGATTTAACTCAGAAGCCCGCGTCTTCACCTTATTCCCCTTGAGCTAAGGACACCTAGTCACCGCCCAATCACTCTGGTAAGTCTTCAAGGTAGACTTCCAAACATTCACAGACTTCGTTCACCGGCAATCCACAATGACTCTTGGATGCACAGAACGTGACACCTAACCGGTTGGAGGATTCACAGTCCTCAAGTGTAACAAGTCTTCAGATCACGCGGACAGAAAGACTTCCGTGATGCCAAACACTCTCTGAGCTCTGGGTGGTTTGGGCTTTGTCCTCACAAGGATTCTCTCTCTCAAAAGCTTCGGAGGTGGGTTGCTCTCAAACGACAAAAGACGTATCTAACTCTGAGCAGCCACCAATTTATGGTGTAGGGGGTGGGCTATTTATAGCCTTTGGGCAACCCGACCTGATTTGTCCGGAATGACCCTGGGTCACTAAGGAACTAACACGTGTCGCAACGGTCAGATTTCAAACACGCGCTGCAGCTTGACTTGGGCTACAAGTAAAGCTGACTTATCCGACTCTGGATAAGATTTGCTCTCATTGTCTTCGCTCGAAGACATAGGATTTGGTTGAGCATCACTTCAGTCACTCTGACTTTGTTTACTTGGATCCCACTTAACAGTGCGGTGGTTCCTATTACTCAACAAAAAAGAAAAGAAACAACGAAACAACTAAGTCTTTGCGCTCCATAGTCTTCACTCAATGTCTTCTCATGTCATTGTCTTCAATGTGAATATCTTCACAGACCACCAATGTCTTCAATGTCTTCACACATTTTTAGGGGTCATCTCCGGTAGGTAAATCGAATCAATGAGGGACTACTACCTGTGTTCTCCTGCAATTCTCAGAAACACATTAGTCCCTCAACCAGGTTTGTCGTCAATACTCCAAAACCAACCGCTAACTTTTCTTACACCCACAACTTACACCCACAACTTTTCTTGGTCTCCACCGCTCACCACAACCGCTTCTCCCCTTCCAGGCACTCACCGCTCCAGCACATGCACTGGCCCCCAACACCTTCGTGTTCTCCTCTATCTCGCTCTAGCGCCACCGTCGCACATCACCGCCTTCCCACAATCCGTTTCTCTACGACTCCCAGCCCCGTCAAGGGGAGGTTGCCACCTTGTGCTCATGTCGGGCCAGATGCAGGCCGTCACCGGCTACTCAACCCGCACCGAAGAAAGACGGTGCATGAATAGACCAACGCTCAGGAACATGTTACCTGGCAAACAGAGAAAGATGGCGCGGGGATGGGCCGACACATACGAGAGGTTGCGGCGGGAGCCAACATGAGGGGACCTGACTACGCTGCTACTTGGCGGTGGCCTATATTGGCCCACACACCTCGTAGTGCTCTACCATTCTTTTAGTCGCCTCGCCGGTCTTAATCTGTCTCGCCCACACTTAAATTCTTGGCAATGCCAGCTCCGTTAGGCCTTCCTCTTCTGCGCCGCCACCTCGACCGCAATCTTCCAATCTTCTTCTAGGCACGCAACTTGAATTGACTATGTATCTATATTAGTTTTTAGTTTTGTAGACACATGAAGACTCACTATTTAAAACTTAGAAGTTTTGGTCGAACGCGGTGTTTTGGCTCTCGGGTGCATCCGCACCCGAGGTGAACGGTAAATTCATTTAAAAATAAAAAAAAAAATCTTTTTTTATGCTAGATGCTCATGTGCGTGAAATTCGTGCTAAATTTCGTGGAGTTCGGACATTTCGGTAGCTCTTGGATAAAAGGCAAACTTTAGTGTTGTAAGAAAGTTACTATTCACGTACAATTTTGATTGATTTTTTCTTTTTTGCCATGAGATCCTCGGATGCCCGAATAAGCTGAAATTTGACACCAAATTCGAACATCTTCCACCTAAGTTTTTTCATAATTGTATGAATTTTTCAGTATTTTTTTATTTACTATTCCTCGAGTGTAGATGAGCCCCGCTACCTAATTGAATATCCGATTTCGTTAGGCTTAGTTGTCCAATGACATAGTTGATCTTGGCTTCATATCATAAAAAATTGTGAGCAGAACCAAGGAAAGGTATGGGCAATCTTCATGTATTTTTTCCTGATCTTAATTATATTTTCTTTCACTCAGGTGTTGAACCTGTTACCCTCATCGAACACCGTGTGTATGAGACCGTCACTAAACTTAGTCGCCGGGCAGCGAGCGGGCCGCACCGGCCAGATCAAATCTGACTAGATGCACCAATCATGCAGCCGACCGGTCCACCAGGTCCTTCATGCCGTCGCCACCGGTCTGAGGTTAGATGGTTCACCGCTGCATAACCACCCGCCGCTTTTATGTTCTTTTGGTGTGGTTTGCTCTTTTGGCGTTGTATACTATCTACTATACCACTTTTATACCCAATTCAGAAAAATAGTAACAAAACATACTAAGGAGCTATGTGTGTGTAAAGTTGGATCTCGAAATGTTGTTCATACCCCTTGGGGTTTCCTTTTGTTCATTTATGTATTGTCAGTTCACAGGATAAACGTTGCTCTCATGTCATATGATGATAATAGCATAGCTTGAATCTATCTACCATGTTCAATATTATTTTCCGTCTCATGCTAGTTTTTCTTAACCAAAAGCAACAAGAGCCGTTCACATGTGTAAGTGCATCTAGTGCCACCCCTAGTTGGTTTTGGAGTATTGACGACAAAGTTGGTTGAGGGACTAATGCATTTGTGAGAATTGCAGGATAACGCAGGTAGTGTTCCTCATTGATTCGGATTACCTATCGGAGATGACCCCTAAAAATGTATGAAGACATTGACGATAATGGTGGTATATGAAGATATTCATCTTGAAGACTATGAGTGAAGACTATGGAGCGCGAAGATTGTGTTGTTTCGTTGTTTTCTTTTCTTCTTTGTTGAGTCATAGGAACCACCTTACTGTTAAGTGGGGTCCAAGTGAACAAAGTCAGAATGACTGAAGTGATGCTCAACCCAAATCCTATGTCTTCGAGCGAAGACAATGAGAGCAAATCTTATCCAGAGCTGGATGAGTCAGCTTTGCTTCTAGCCCAAGTAAAGTTGTCGTGTGTGTTTGAAATCTGACCGTTGGAACACGTGTCAGTTCCTTAGTGATCCAGGGTCATTTCGGACATATCAGGTCGGGTTGCCTTGTGGCTATGAATAGCCCACCCCCTACACCATAAATTGGTGGCTGCTCAGAGTTAGTTTACGGTTTTTGTCGTTTGAGAGCAACCCACCTCGAAGCCTTTGAGAGAGAGAAATCCTTGCGAGGACAAAGCCCAAACACCCAGAGCCAAAGAGTGTTAGGCATCACTGAAGTCTTTCTGTCTGAGTGACCTGAAGACTTGTTACACTTGAGGACTGTGAATCCTCCAGCCGGTTAGGCGTCACGTTCTGTGCATCCAAGAGTCATTGTGGATCGCCGGTGAACGAAGTTTGTGAAGGTTCGGAAGTCTACCTTGGAGACTTACCAGAGTGATTGGGCGAGGACTGTGTGTCCTTAGCTCAAGGGGAATAAGGTGAAGACGCTGTCTTTTGAGTTGAATCTCAGCCTCCCTAACCAGACGTACAGTTGTCACAGCAACTGGAACTGGTCCAACAAATCCTGTGTCCTCAACAAGTGACTGGTTCTATCCTCTAACTCCCTTTACCTTAAGTTTGTCTTCGTGAAGTCATTACCTATTTGTCATATCTGTCTGACTTCATTGCTTGACTACTATCGTTGATTGGCTTCATACTATCTTCTATCCTGATCCTTACTACCAAGCAGCTATTAGTCTTTGTACTTTCACATTATTGCATACTTGACTATGGTTTGCTTGTTGTAGTTTATCTTCCGCTAGATATGAATTAGGTCATTTCTATTGTTTGTGTTCGAAACTTCCATGTTTTGAAGACTTTGATAAAAATCGCCTATTCACCCCCCTCTAGTCGATGACTAGCACTTTCAACATGGACTGCCTAAAGGGGGCTCCCTCGTCGGCGCGGTGTGTCGCCGCGCCTTTCACCGCTAGTACTTGGTTATAGAGAGCCCGAGCCGCCAAGGATGTGTTTACCCTGCATGGCTCATGGTTTATTCTTCGGATCAGTCGTCTAGTACCTTAGATGATTTCCTTTGTTGTCAATATCAATATGTGTTTGTTTCGGTTGGACTTGTTATTTCATTAGATCGTGTGCATCTTACATACAAAGATTTAGGTGTGTGCGTACTCCATACAATTGTATGCCCTGATGCAAGGTTTTGAATTAGTAAAATGCTTTTTATGGAGTGATAAATGCAGGCATACAGAAATTGCTATGCCTTTGACATCGTGTTACATCACCACTACCAATGTTGTGCGCGGCAGCATGCCGCGCCTTGCCGGTGGATTTGGGTGATGTTTTTTATGTGGTATGTAAATCATTATGTACTACTTGTGGTAGTAACCTAAATCACCATAGCCGGGCTATATTGATGCTATAGTCCGTTGTTTAAAGCTTTTGATAGAAAACTAAATGTTACTAGTGGAATACCCGTGCGTTGCCACGGGCTAACAGAACTATATATATATAGAGAGAGATAGCATCGGCCAAATGAACTGTAATTCATCACGTGGACCTTGCATGTGAGTTATAATTTTATTTCTATGAATATTTGTCCTTCCAATACTACCTCCTTTCCGGTTTATTAGGCCCACACATTTTCTTGGATCTATGATTTGATCAACATAATACAAGTTATATATTACCATTAGAAACTTCAAATGTTCTATTTTTAATGGTATAAATTTTGTGATGTATAATTCATAATATATTAGTAAAGTTATCGACCTAGAGATACGTGTAGAACCCGTAAATGAGGTAGTGATTTTCTCATCCATATATAAACACGGCGCACAGCAAATTCAACGTGTATAAAACACGTAGCAAAATAAAATTCTGCAATTAACGAAAATGCACTTTGTATAAAATGTATATGACCTGATGAGTTTTCGAACTCTCCCAACAACCACGTCTTAGGTTTAAGTAGCTTCATTATGAATGTCTAGCAAACGTGAGACATACAGAAATAAATTGTAAAATATTGTCAAATGCAAGAGACATAAAAAGAAAAGGGACAATTACACGTATGTTGCTATAAAATGGGTGAATTTTTTACTCACATCCAGCTAGGGTCGCAAATGAGTCGAGCTTGAACGAGGTGGCGTAAGAACAACTCAGCTCATACTAAAATTCGAGGCGAGCTCAAACAGAATGAAATTCAAAGTCGAGTCATAGAAAATGACTTCTACTCATCTTGTAACGACATCGAGCTAATTTTGAGCTAAATAAGATGATGAAAATCCCTTCCGCAGAAAAAGATGATCAAAATCCTATAATCTAGTACCATTTCCCGAACTACATAGGCCACAACTACTAGGGAAAACCTTGTACATAGAATCTTAGCAGTAGCGCCGGATAAAATGAGGCGCTACTGCTATTTAGTAGTAGCGCGTCGCAGTAAAAGGCATGTATACCATTTCCCTAACCCGCGCTGCTACTAACACTACCTTATCGTCTCCCCGCACGGCCGACCCCCTCACTCTCCCTCTCACTAACTCTCCCCCGCAACCCCCGTCGTCCGCCGCCGCCGTCGTTCCCCAAGCACCGTCGTCGCCCGCTGCTGCGGACGCTCCTGCTCCTCCGAAACTGAGGTACGTCCCTCCATCCCTCCTCCCCTCCCCCTGCTCCTCCCACCGTGCCCTCCGTCCATCTCTATTTTTTTTCTGTTTTTTACTATAGTTTGTTTTACTATTGTATAATGTACTTTTTTAGCAAGTGTTATTTTTATTTATAGTAAGTGCTTAGTTGAACTAGTTGAATTAATAGAACTAGTTTATTTTTAGTAAGAAAATTGATAAAACTAGTTTATTGTTTAGTGTATTTAACAGAATTCTAGGTTGATTCGTTTTGAAGTGGACATGTCATATTTTGAACATGTCACATTTGTTGTTATTTTTTTAGTTAAAGCATTTATTCCCGCATCGAGGTCGACGATGCCTATCCCGCATCCTCGTCGTCGACTCGGCGGAGGAGGACTGCTTGATCAGAGGGTCCATGTCCGGGACTGGGCTCCGCCGTGCTGATACTGGGAGGTGCTACCTTTCAGGGGAGTGCAGCTTGGTGAGGAGCCAGCCTGTCGTTGACCCGAACCTTCTTTGTTGGCGGTCGCGTGGGCCACTGACGATGCGGAGGCTTGCGTCCCCCGCGGAGGTGATACGACACCGTGTCAGCGAGGAGGACGAGCACGTATGTCGCTACATGGTTGCGTTGGAGAGCAGGTTCAACAATACCTGGCAGGTTCTTCAGGGAGATCACTGGAGCTATGATCCTATGATGGTTCCTTCTCTTTGGGTGTCCACCGCTAGCGCCGATACCCGTCGTTCACTAGGGTTGTAGCTGTATTAGTGAGGTTATATGTATGATACTATTCTAGATGTATTAGTGATAATATTCGACGATGTACGGACGCAAGAGATGATTTAGTTTTGCTTATTGAATGCATGCTAATTTGAATACTAATTTATTTATGATTTAGTTTTGCTTATTGAATGCATGCTAATTTGAATACTAATTTATTTTATAATTTAGTTTTTCTTATTGAATGCTCAAATTGGAGAACTACTCTTATTTTGATGCTCAAATTGGAGAGCACTATGCAAGGCATATGCATTTGATTAGTTGATAGCTTATAGGGTTTCACTAAGTCCTAAGATGAGGATAATAATGTTTTTATTTATATTTTGTTTTTGCAGCCAAATCTCCATGTCGATGCCGCCGTCGTCCCCATCACCGACCCCCTCCGACCTCGTGGTGAGACCAACTAAATCTCCATGTCAATATGAGTCTTATAAGATATTTTGAAATGTTTTTGTTCATACTTTTAACCATTGAAATGCAATGACCATCAAGTTTGAATGCAATGACCATCAAGTTTGAATGCAAATAGGATATGTGCTTGGCCAAGTGGCCATGTTTGCAGGTAACACCTCCGAGTGGCCTATGTTTTGCTGAAGTGTTGATTAATTTCCGTTCCGGTAAATTTCAGGTGCTCGATATGTCCTTTTTTTAGCAAAGGTCATGCCAGATTTTTTCGTGAATTTTGGCATGACTTGTGCTAGAATATGTAGGAAATATCGATTGACCTAGAAATATAATTAAAGACATTTTGGGTTGCCTTTAAGTCTGTCGAGGCTCCATACATGACAATCAAAAAATGAGTGAGGGAGAAAGTCTGCACCATATATGAGAGAGGAAGAATCCGGACTGTTGTCGTGGGGGTCGTTTCTCCTTCTTCTCCTTATGCTAGACCTTTGTTATGCACTAGGGGAAGGAGGAGTAACGACCATCGCCGACGGTCGAAAAATCAGTGAGGGGGTGTGTCCACCATATATGAGAGAAGAAGAATGCCGACTGTTGTCGTGGGGGTCGCTTCTCCTTCGTTCCCGTGTGCTAGACATTTTGGTTTAATGCACTCGGGGACGAAGGAATGAGTGACCATCACCAACGGTCGAATATATACACCACGTGAGCTGAGAGTTTTCAAAAAAGACTCGACGGACCAATAGTCAACTCATGCTTAATAATAATGATCTAATTTAGTTTCTGTAGTACATATATTGATTTTTAGAAGTTTAATCTTTGAATTATGAACATAGGAAAGGTCGTCGGATGACGAAAGTCTCGCGGAGTGCTCCTGGTGCAGCGACGACCGGGGTTTCTGTGACAGGCCTCACTTGGTAGAAGGTCAGCACTTCAGCATTAAGCTCTATGAGACATTCGATGTTGAAACGGTACGCAACGATGCAAAGTGTTTTTTCGTAATTAAGCTCGACTTCTTCTTCTTCAATGTATAATTTTCGTCTTTTACAATTCTACTATCTTATCTCATGCCATGCAAGATGCTATGTCTTGGAGAGGATGGATTCTGAAGATCGTGAAAATATGGAAACAAAGATAGTTCACCTAATGACCCATCATGGTTTTGATTTTCCTGTAAATCTATACAATTCTGTGAGTGTATTCCATTTTGGTTGCCCGAATTGGGAAGCACTTTGCAAGGCATATGATTTCCATGAGGGTATGCTTGTCACCATGGATCTTGGTGATCCTGACATCGAGGAAGACAATATGGACATTTGGGTCCTTGTTGATACTCTTCCAATTGTACCGCTATGTGAGTTTCTCAAACATAATTATTAAGTAATTTATATTGTTTATTTAAAAATAGTTGACAACTTATTTCCATTGATAGCTTATTTTCATTCTTCAAAGAATGTGCGGAAGATGGTAGACAGAACCTACTACACCGATGGCGTAGAATTAACTTACCAGGAGAAAAATCATCTGATCTCATTTATTAATGATCTTGAGAATTACAATATCTATAATCAAACTCCTGCACATTATGGTCAATACGTGCCACTAGTGCACGTGTTGAACTACGGTAACACCCATGGAGATGGCATGGTAAGATCTTTTACTATTACGACATCCATGCATCTTTTGCATAACTTCTTCTAAACTAAACTACATTGCTCCTGGACATGTAGTAGCCTTCTAGACGATGCCGGTTCTTTGATTTCACCCGCCCCGGCGCCGAACCACCTCGCTGCGGCTTTTTATTGCTCGCTCGCAGACTGGCGAGGGCGGCGAGCACCATGAGATGCTCCTGCTCCTGGACATCGGCTTCGGTTTCCTCCTCTAGCAACGCCGCGAGCGCCTCCTCATAGTCCGAGTCCATCGCTGGGCCGGGCAGACAAATCGGCGAACACCTCACGGGCGTGGTGGATGCACACACGCCGGTGTACAGCCCCTGCACGGCCGGAACGCCGGAAAAATCGCCCAGACGGCGGTGGAGAGGCTGCCTCGGCGAAACATTTCCTCTTTTCTGGGGGGGAATGGCCTATCTAGCTGTGGTGGGTGGTGGACGGCGCCGTGATCGTGCAATCTGTGAACGAAGGAGCGATCACTTAACAGCTTTCGCATCATCGGATATGGCGGTAATTTCTAGGGTGCATGCACTTCGAGGTTTGTGTTTGACTATCGGTTGGACAAACTAAATATATGTTATATGTCATAAATAAATAACCAACCAGCCCCCCACTAACCACTCAGTCGGTTATTGAATCAAAACGGACTCCACAAATATCGGAAAAAAGACAAATTCATGATCTGTAAGAACTTTACCGTTCACGCATTGTTCTAACCCAATTTTTCTTTTTTGCTGAGAGCTATTTAGATGTTCAAATGAGTTAAAATTTGAAGCGGACCTCACGCATCAAATTATCTACCGCACAAAAAAATTGGATTTTATTTAAAATTTTCTAGTATTTGTTTTGAATTTTTTTCTGGACGGAAACAGATGAGCCTGGGCAGGGAGTTAGATTTCCGCTCCACACTTCCTTATATATAGAGGGCATTAGCATTACTTTATTTGAGAAGGGAAGGGGGGGGGGGGATGATCTTGAGACTGATTCACTCCTCACTTTGGAACATGGAAGCGGAGGGAGGGAGGATCCTGGAAAGTAGAGTAAGGTGCGACTGGGAGTCTGTGCCTGACCTACACCACACATCGGTCCGATGAGGCACTAGGGGCGTGTTTGGTAGGCTGCATTAGGTCGGGCCGGGCCCGTGCGGGAAGAAATTGACCCGTTTGATTGCCTGGGTCGCATGTGAATTATGGCCCGCACGAACCTCAAAGCAGGCCTGGGCCTGGCTCTCGAGGAATGGCCGAATCGGCCATTTTTTGCGAGCCAGGCTAGGTCGAGCCATAGCGCACGCGATGAGTCCCGTTGCACGAGGGAATATGGGAGGGATGCGAGCTCGGCATATCCTATTTGGCGCTTATGCGCCGGTTCGGCAACCGGCGCCTGCAGGCATTTCTTATTGGGACGGCCCGTTACGTTCTTTTTTCCTGGTTTTGAACCAGCAAAAAATGTGTGCCAACGGTGATTCGAACACACGACCAAGTTGTTGAAAGCGCACTGCTGTAGGCACCAGGCACACCTGCTTGAGTGTGTAAAGTTAGCTCGTTTTTCTCTTTTTTACTTTGTTCTTCAGTTCGGTTTCTTTTTTATTCTTTTTCTTTTTTCTTCTTTTCTCATCTTTCTTTGTTTACTTTAGTGCGCGGTTTTTTTTCAAATTCGATGAACTTTTTTCAGAACCGATGAACTTTTTCAGAATCGATAACTTATTTTCAAATTCGATGAATTTCTTTTAATTGAATGAACTTTTTTGAATTTTGATGTACTTTTTTGGCAAAATCGATGAACTTTTTCAAAAATCCATGAACTTTTTCCATATCCGATGAACTTTTTTTCAAATCCGATGAACTTTTTTAAAATTGTTGCGAACTTTTTGCAAAAAGAAAAATCAAATCCGATGAACTTTTTTGAAAAGTTGGTGAACTTTTTCGAAATTTGATGAACTATTTTTCAAATCCGATGAACTTTTTTGAAATTCAATGAACTTTTTCCAAATTTCGGTGAACTTTTTTTCAAATCCATGAACTTATTTCAAACTCATGGTCATTTTTCATTGTTGTGAACTGTTTTTTCAAAATTATTGCACTTTTTTTCATTTCATGATTTTTTTTTTGAAAGTCAATGAACGTTTTCTTCCAAAATGAAGAACTTTTTTCAAAATCACGATCTTTTTTCCAAATAATTCAAAGAAATTAAGTGGTACCATAGATGAAAGACTATGTTCAATAGAAAAGCATTGTGGCCTTGTTATTAAGCTGCTGCCTCTGTTAGTAGTCACAGATAACAAGTAGCTCATGTGGCTGGTGGCACCTGTTTGTTAGCATGCGGTGGCGAGTTCGAATCCTGAGGAGAGCATCATTTTTACCCGTATAGGAGCTCCCTGCTAGCTCTGTAACTGGTTTCTTCTCCTGCCTCCACTAACCTCCTCCCTAATCCTCTTTCTCCATCCCTTCTGATCTACATCGATGTCATGGGTCGACTGTAGAGGCGAGTCCCTTCTATGATGCTACTGCCAGTTCCGGCCAGATCCTTCTCGGCTGCTGCCAACTCCGGTCAGTACCAACGCCTCACCGCCTCCCTTGCCAATTCCCCCCTGGCACCGGGCCACCCGCCGCCTGTCGAGAGCCCCCGCATTGACCAATTCATCTATTTGCAAGCGCCACCATTGGGTCCCGGTTGTTGCCTGCTGTTGCTGCTCGTGCTCCAGGATGGAGGCGGCCGGGCAGCTACTGCTCGGGAGATCCCATGAGTTGCTCCTGTTGTTGTTCCTCTCCGGGATGGAGGCGGCTGGGCAGCTGCTGTTCAGGAGGCCCCGCGAGTTGTTGTTGTTGCTGCGCTCCGGGACGGAGGCGGCCGGGCCGCTGCTTCTTCTGCGGAGGAGGAGGGGAGATGGAACGCAGCCTGATCGAGGCAGAGCTCTGGGATGCGATCGGTGTGGCCAAGTGCCTTGGCTGACCATGTCCTGACACGTGCCTGTGGGGCGAGCCGCCATGGCTGTTGCGAAGCGGGGGAGGAGCACGCGCGCTTCCGGTGTGGCGGTGTTGGTGCAGCATGTGGCCAAGGCCTCCTCGGATGAGTTGCTCCCAAGTTTGCCGACCCGAAGAGGTCGGCGTTCCACAGGGCTAGCCCGTGGCGATGGGCGGCGGCCTCGGCGCCGCTGAAGAGTCTGGCGTTCCGCACGGGCAAGCCCGCGGCCAGTGGCGGAGCTTGAAAATAAAAGTTGGGCGGGCCAGAGAGCACAATAGTTTTCAAATTCTAAAGCATATATACTATTTCAATATATACATTATATACTCCTTCTGTTCACATTGAATACAAGATGACCAGATGCTAATATATACATATATACTGCCAAGACCAAAATAAGCCATAACATTTGGGACAGGGCATTTTGGTGCCCAGGCTCAGATGCACATGATATCCTGTTCGTTGATTGTTGTATGGGGATTGGGGAAAGCTAGTGTCAGATGGCAGGTCTGGTTCGTGGAAAATCAAGATACAAATTATATACCGTCATGAATAGTGCGCTACTGTGGGCCTTGCGCGTAGGGCGGGAGGCTGATTTGAACGACAGATTGACGGCGCCGTCTTCCCTGGGTTCTGAACTTCTGATCCATGGCACATGATCGTTCGCTTTTGTCTGAGCCTTCGCCGTGGTATAGATGACGTGCAGACAAGTGGATTAGTATGGCTGCACAAGCTTAAGGTGATTTGGTAGAGCGTAGTGGAAGATTGCCGGGGAGGTGGAACTCATCTGCCACCAGAGCGTTCGGTGCGACGACTTTGTGCGATGGCACATATGTAAAATCAGGGCCGATGATGGCGCAGGATGGCCCGGAGTTCTTGATGATCCAGTCGACAGGTGTGTTCTTTTCTTTTTTTTGCGGGAAGACAGGTGGGTTCTTCACACAACTACTCTCAATCTCGCCCTCGAGAGGGGATTGTTTCTTGCGATGGATGACTGTTGTTACGCGCAGATTCCTATAATCTGCCACTTTATTAGTAATCCCAACTGAAGGTTTCACTAGACCGTGAGCATCCCAACAAAATTCAAGATTTTCATGGACAATACTCAATGACCTGAACTCTCGTCCCTTCACCTGAATCTCCCCAATGATCACATTCGTGAATTCAGTTGAGATACTTCTGTTGAAGATGATGGACACTGGCCTTGCAGTCCCCTCAAAAAAGACGCTCGCCTTGCAGCCTTCGGTGCATTGCCGCGTGTACAGAACAATCAGGAAAAGAACGGGGATATAGAGAACAGAGCGAGGATTAGGATGCAGACAAATATGGTAAGAGATTGGTGTAATTGGATGTTTGATATGGATCCGTCATGCCAGACGGACCAGGTTTTTTTCTTTCTTTCTTTTTTTGAGAAGAGCCAGACGGACCAGGTGGGCTCATAAAAATCCCTGCACCGTATCACGGGCTGAGACGGTGATCCCCTCAACAGACAGCAATAAATAGGGAGGCGCCTTAAATGATTTAGCGATATACGCCTGGGATACAGCCGGGAAATACGCGAGGAGGCTCTGGTCGCGAGGTGCACGGACGAGCGTGATAACAGGTCCATCTGAGCCCGAGATCAGAAACGAATTTTCGTAACATTTGACCATATATACTACTCAAAACCAAAATAAGCCATAACATTTGACCATACATACTACTCAAAACCAAAATAAGCCATAACATTTGACCACCAGGCAAGGTTATGTGCAGGTACATACTACAAATCAGCATTCCATTCCTTCACGCATTCCATGGCTGCCTACACCTCAACTTGTAACCTGTAAACATAATGGAGTGAATTATTTATGCTACAGCAAGGCCAATTGTGTAAACAAAACTTGTCTACTAAATTAGAAACCATCTACTGTGGCTGTGGTCTTGGACACTAGACAGTAAACTACAATATCTTCAGTGAAATATTCAGCCAATTGGGGATTTTGAGGATGACTCAATATAAATGAACAATGACCTAGGTTCAACTCAGTGGAATAAAATTGGGAATGATTTGAATCTTACCTGCTCAACTTGTAAGGATTCAGAGAAGGATTTGCCCAGATGGCAATTCATAGCCTCGCGCCCTCGCCGCCCTCGCCGGCTTATCGGCTCGCCGCTCGAGTCTGCATGTGCGCGTCCACGCGTTGGTCGGCTAAGGAATGGTTGTTGGCCGGTGGGGCGTCTGAATGTTGGATGAAGGGAACTAGGGAAGAGAGGGAATGATGTGCGCTTCGTCCGTGGGCGGCGGCCGGCAGCGACGGGCGCCACGGCAGCCGGCGGCTGCGGTATGAGATGGTGGTGAGCGGTGGCTTCGTTGTGTGCTTTTTTTCTGGAGAAACGAAAGTGGCTGTGCGAGGCAGATTCTGACCGTTGACGACGTGTCATGTGTGCGTTGTATCGATTGTGGGCTGCACCTGCCTACTGTGATGGCTTGAGCTGGCCGGCTGGGTATGAAGCATACATATATAAAAAAGATAGCTCCAGACCTGGGCGGGCCACGGCCCAATCGGCCTTGGAGAAGCTCCGCCAGTGCCCGCGGCATATTAGTTGCTTGTCTCCTCGTCATCGTTCATCGCAATCGCCATAGCACTGTGTGTTATGGAGCTGTTAAGTTTTAATCATATTCCGTGCAAGCAACCAAACAACATGCACTCATCTGACCACATACAATGCGAGCAACCAAACACGGTGTGTAGAGACATCGTTATGATGCAGGAGAGGACATGCAGGCAACCAATCAACATGTAGATGCTGGTTTTTTGCTTGCATATGCTCAACCAAACCCAACTGGGACAAGTATGCTAATGGGTAAAAAACGGTGCAGGTAACCGAACGCGCCCTAGGTCAGAGAGGTGCGGCCAATCCACATAGGATACCCCGGCCATACCCGGGCTGAGGTAGCGGTGTCCGGCAAACCACGACATGACGTGTTCAACTTTTGGTTGGAGCGCAAAGGCTGGAGTGGGATGCTAACGCTGGAGCTGAAGCTGGGTGAGGATGAACTTCCCCATGAGAACTTTGAAGCTTGGCACAACACTTCATAAACCCAGTACCTTCAGGAACTAGCTAACAATCAAGACTGCTGTTGTGTTACAAACCGGAGAGTAAGGGACAACCAGTTTTTCTTTTGTAGTTGTGGATGGTTACGACGACCTTTTAAGGAAGGTTGTCATCCATCAACAAAATTGGCAAATCCATATTTCTGAAATATATTCAGTCGAGCCGACTAACCATGATGACCTAGTCCTGTCTTAAGAAATTGCAATGAAATATTGCATTATTGGTTGCAGGCCGTATGAACTTCCCAAGGTCGATGGTCTTAATACGCTAGCCACTTCAGTTTGTCCCGCGGACCATAATAAAATTACAATTGTTTACTTGGGTTCTAAATAAAATGCATTTGAGTCGAATTTTTGTTTCAACCTTGCACACAGTGCCAAAAGCGAAATATTCCTTTACGCAATAATAATGCATATGAAATTTTCCTAAGATGATGATACCAAATTACAATACGATCAAATTTGTGCAACATCTTTCTCATAATTTTAAATAATTATCGCGAGCAATCCTATATGAAAAGAATTACAATTTGAGCGAGTGTCTTAACAGGCTAATACTTAGACATGTGCATATTACGTCACAAATCTAGCAACGCAATTGCATAGGTGGCTTGGCCAATTAATTTGTACTCCTTCTACAAACAAATATAGAACATTTTAGGAAACTATTAAAATGTCTTATATTTGTTTACGGAGGGAGTAGATTTTAAGCTGACAAAGGAACTGCATGCACGATCACTTGACGAGAGCATAGACGGAGATCACCAAGACAGCCGCCGTGCATTTGGCAGCGAGCAGCATGAGCAACGCGGCCGCGGAGGCACGCACGAAGAACATGTCCAAGTCTTGGCGGAGCCTTTTGAAGTCCGGGTTAGCCTTTGTCAAGCTGTCCGGATACAGAGCGTCGACGTAGCGATCCGCGTCGGTGCTGAACCAGTAGCTTGCCCCGGCGGCAGTCGCAAAAGCTATAACAAAAATCTGCGAGGAAATGCAGGGATCAACTTAACATTTACTAGTATTTCCACCATCCGGGTTTATTGGCCTTGCTGGCCAAAAATTAGTCTGAAGTAGTGCTCTATATATATACTACTCGATGGAAATCTAGCTTAATTACCACGTCGGCGCATAAGAGGAACAGCGCCACATTTGCCGTCCCTCCTATCACTCTCTTCTTTGCAGCGATGGCAACCGCGGCAAGCGGTGCCTGCACGAGGCTGTACGCGCATCCAATGGCAGCGATAGCCACGACATATCTGTAATAATAGACAAAAACACTGTTCATCATACACTCAAGGTTTTGGTTACCGAATGGTGTATTTTTACTGAGGGGGGCCGGTAAACGTGGTTACCACGGTTACCACGAAATTTCGAGAAAATTTCTAACGGATTTTGAATGTAATTTATAATTAAATTTTGAATTCAAATTCTTTCAAAATAGATATAGATAGCACTTGAACTTATATTTAACATAAAAGAGCTACTAGCTCAGTGGAACGTTGTCTACACGTGTGCTGTCAAGTGCTGCCATACTTTACTATACATTAAGCATTTGAATTAAAAAAAATCAAAAATTCGATTTTTTTGGTCGAAATGCCCATTTACCGAGGGGGACCGAAATATGCGTAACCGTGGTAAATCTTGAAATTTCGAGCGGTAACCAAAACCCTGCATACACTCTTTGCACCATCTAATCATCTAATTTAAGCAATCGTTGAGTATGCTAAACACAACATATACTACTGTACGGCATGCACATACGCATGCATGCTCACGGTGGCTGGATCACTCACTCACCTGTAGGTGTAGATGTCCTTGAACTTTAAGACGAACCGACCGCCCTCAAAGAGATCGCTGCGGATGTCGACTTTGTCAGTGATGATGAGGGCGAGCGACCCGGCCAGGAGGAGCATGGCCACGAGCCGGAGCGCGAGGATGACGGACGGCAGGACGATCTTGGAGGATGCCATGGTAGCGGTAGTGGTAGCCACCTCTGCAGGACGAAATACGCTATATGTATATACATAGCTGCCCGCAGCGCCGGTTCATGATCGGCTGTGGACTTGGGGTTAACGACACATTTTGGCCTTCTAATTCTGTCGATCGTCGTTTCTCGGAGCTGGAAGACGGCTTGGGATTACCGCCGGATTTACACCTGCTTACTTTGATCCCGTCTCGCTAGCTAGACGACGAGTACGGATGTACAGCATGCGTGAGCATAATGTCTAGATCTTGGGAGTATTCTTCTTTAGGGCATCTCCAGCCGCGTCCTCAGGAAGGCCTTCTCAGGCGTTTTTTTTGCGCCGGCGCCGAAAAAACGGCCCAGTCGCGCCTTCAAGAGCCCGATTTTCGCCGGCTTGGGCCGAAAACAGCACCGGTGGACCCAGCCCGAACCCGGCACGCTGGGGGGCGCCGGGGGCGCCGGGCGAACTGTTTTGGCGCGAAAAACCCGCGGGCCCACCACGTCAGCGACACGGCTCTCTTCTCGGCCCTTCGTCGTCCTCATCGCCTCGTTTCCCGCAGCGAATCAATGCCAAAGCTGCCGGCGATGCCGCGCCGGTCAGCCTGCACCATTGATGCCTCACGGGCGGCGCAGTGAAGACCGGACGACGCGCGTCCCTCGCCCTCCCTCGCCCGCCACGCGTACACACGGTGGCACGCGCGCCTCGGCCTATATATGACGCGCCCCGGCGCACTCGGCGACTCACACTCTCCCGCCGTCGTCGTTCCTCCCTCTCCTCTCCTCTCTTTCGCCGTCTCCAGTTCACACCCATGGCCGAGCGCTTCCTAGGCGACGGCGCGGCGGCGAACGGCTTCGGCCGCCGCCATCTTCATGAAGACGAGGCTCGCCTCCTTTACGAGGCCGAGTACCCGGTCCCGCCGGACATGCGGGTGCCCGGGGCGTGGAGGATCAGCGCGGGCGGCGTGTCGGTGCCCCCGGTACCCACCGGCGCGGCGCGGCGTGCGGAGATCGCACGCATCCGCTCGAACCTGCCGCGTGCGGCGAGGGAGGGGCCACGGTACGTCCCCGACAGCCCGCTCTGGGACCCTTACTTCCGCCGCCGTCACGCCCAGCAGCTCGAGGCCACCAACGACGTCGTGCCCTCCGGCAGGCTCAACGCCGCCGGCCGGTGTCGGTGGTGGGGCGTGCCCGGGCGCACGTTGGAATTGTCGAGTTGAACCAATGAGTTTGTAAGGGCAGGGAGATCGCCTACTTCGTGAAGATCTACCCTACTGAGGCAAGTCCTTCATGGGCGATGGCCATGGTGGGATAGACAAGGTCGCTTCTTCGTGGACCCTTCATGGGTGGAGCCCTCTGTGGACTCGCGCAATCGTTACCCTTCGTGGGTTGAAGTCTCCATCAATGTGGATGTAGGATAGCACCACCTAACGGAACCACGCCAAAAATCTTCGTGTCTTCAATTACGTTTGCATACTCCAATCTCATCCCTTTACTTTCTTGCAAATTGTATGATTTACTTTCCGTTGCTCATATACTCTTGCACGCTTGCTTGAATTATATTGTGTATGCTTGAAATTATGTTAACCTACCACCTCAACTTGAAGAAAACTTAAAAACCAACAACTTTATTTGTTGAGGGTCTACCCACCCCCCTCTCTAGACACCTCTTCTAGATCCTTCCAATTGGTATTAGAGTGTTGGTCTCCATTGCTTTGGTTTAATCACCATTGGAGGATGATGGATTATTCTACGTTGGAGAGTCTTAGAGTAGAGTGCCTATACTTGACAGAGAGTTCTTTAGTGAGTGGAAAAATGAGATGCTTGGAATTTTTCATGAATATCACTTGAACAAGTATATTACTACTCCTTGTGAACCCCTTGTTGATCCTTTGCATCCTACCAGTGATGAGTCTCTTGACATGATTCACAATCTTAGAACTATCAATCTTATCACTAGAGGCTTGCCTAGAAATTTGATTAGTCACTTGCCAACTCTTGATTGTGCTTATACTATATGGAGATTCCTTGAGGAGCAATTTCGAGACTATAAACTTAGATGAGATTCTTCATAAGTCTATTGCTTTGAATAAGATGAATCCCAATGATCCTAAGTTTGGAGATTGTTTGTTTGAGGTTACCAATCTTATGCGTGCCAAAGGAGATGTTGGAATCATTAGCAATATTATTTCTGAAGCTATTAGAATCCATAGAGATGAACATTGTAAAAATCACATATCTAATGAATCACTCTCTCTAGGAAATGATCATTTGCAAGATGATGTTGAACATGGATACTATGATGAGGATGATGATAATGACTTTGATCTTGAAGAGTCTATGAGACACTTTGATCTTATGGCTAACCTTCGTGGCTACATGGCTGGAGGAAAGGAATGGGTCGTTGATAGTGGATGTACCGATCACATGACCGGACATAAAAATATGTTTCGTGAGCTTGCTGAAAACGACGGCCCTCGAAACTATGTCACCTTCGGTGATAACTCAAAGGGTAAGGTGGCTGGCCTCGGTAAGGTGGCCATCTCACATGACAGCTACATACAAAATGTTATGCTCGTTGAATCTCTTGGCTATAATCTACTTTATGTATCTAGACTAGCTGATTTTTGATTCAATGTCCTATTTACTGAAATAGATTGCCAAGTGTTTCGAAGAGATAATCATAAAATGGTATTTACCGACATACGTAGTGGTGATCTATACATTGTTGATTTCACTAAAAAGGCTCAACCTATAACTTGCTTAATTGCTAAATCTTCCAAAGGCTGGTTGTGGCATAGACGGTTAGATCATGTGGGCATGCAAAACCTTAACAAGCTTATTAAAGGTGATCATATCCTTGGTGTTAAAGATGTCATATTTGATAAGGATAGACTTTGTAGCGCTTGCCAAGAAGGAAAACAGGTTGGAGGAAGCCACCCTGTGAAGAACATCATGACCACGAGAAGACCGCTCGATCTACTTCATATGGATATTCTCGGTCCCAACTCCTACAAGAGTCTCGGTGGTAACTCGTTTGGACTAGTCATTGTTGATGATTTTTCAAGATGTGGGTGTTCTTTCTTGATGATAAATCTCAGGTCCGAAAGATCTTCAAAACTTTGCTAGGAAGGCCCAAAATCAATTTGAAGTGAAGACCAAAAAGGTTCACAGCGACAATGGAACATAGTTCAAGAACGCCAATGTGGACACCTTTCTTGACGAAGAATGGATCTCACATGAGTTATCGGCTACATACACACCTCAACAAAATGGAGTTGTTGAGAGTAAGAACCGGACGCTCATTGAAATGGCGAGAACGATGCTTGATGAGTACAAGACGCCAAAACACTTTTGGGCGGAAGCGGTTGAGACAGCTTGTCATGCAACGAATTGTCTATATCTTCACAAGCTATTCGACAAGACGGCATACGAGCTTCTCACTGGTAACAAACCCCAAGTTGGATACTTTGGAGTATTCAGCTCAAAGTGTTACATTCTTGATAAGCATCATCGACCGAAATTTGCTCCTAAGTCTCATGAAGGTTTCCTACTTGGTTATGGCTCAAGCTCTCACACTTACTGTGTTACAACAATTTCACCCGAAAGGTTGAAGAGATGGTAGATGTGAAGTTTGATGAATCTAACGGCTCGCAAGTAGACTAACTGCCAATTGATGTAGGTGACAAAGATCCTTTGGAAGCAATCCAAGACTTGTCTATCGGCAAGATTCGCCCAACGGAGGTGAAGGAGAGTACCTCGTCCGTTCAAGTGGAAGCCTAAACTTCATGCCAAGGTGAACCACGAGTTGACTTGAAGGCATCCACAAGTGGGACACGTCAAGACAATGAGAACGAATATGTACAACAAGATGAACCTCGACGACCTCCTTCTCCACCTCCACGGGAGAACAACAACGCCAACAACAATGAAGAAAGACAAGAGGAAGAACAAGAGAATGAAGAGGATGTTCCTCCCCGACCCAAACAAAAGCTATCACAAGTTTGAGCAAGAGTTTCAAGAGATCATCCCATCGAACAAATCTTTGATGACATTTAAACCGGGAGAATTACTCGTTCGAAATCTCGTCTAGCTAACTTTTGTGAACACTACTCATTCATTTCTAGCATTGAACCTATGAAGGTTGAAGAAGCATTAGAAGATCCAGATTGGATAAATGCCATCACTACTAGGGAAAAGCCTAGCAGCAGCGCGGGTTTTAGGTATATCAGTAGAGCGGGAGGCGGCGCTACTAATAAGGCGCTACAGCTAACCCGTAGCAGCAGTGCGTGCGGGCCCGCGCTACTGATATACAAGTGTAGCAGCAGCGTTCTTCGGTGGAGCTCGCTACTACTAATAGCTATAGCGCGCTTCCCCTATGCGCGCTACTGATACTACCGCGCTGCTGCTAACTTTTCTCCACTCGCTACTACTAATTTTAATATTTTTTCTGCATATTTTTTTTGTATTTGAACAGGCTTTATAGAAGAATCTTTAGCACATACACATCTCAAAGATATGGTCAAACCGCAGGAAGAACACCTCCCCGGGCCGTGTCTCAATGTAGCACTTCACCTCAGGCACACGAGGAGTGTATGTTGGATATCCTGGATCCTTTGAGGCTAGTAGGCTTTTCTCAGTCGACAACACATGATCGTGCAGTCTCCTGAGATCCCCTGATAGTGCCTCCAGCGGTTTCGGTGGTAGCATCGGGTCGCCCGTGAGATGGAACATGGCCGCACCTTTCACGGGTACACGCTCTTCAGAATGCATCGTCTGGCTGCTATTTGCTCTGGCTTGTTTGCAGGCTTTTATCTTCCACGATCTCTTCCTCTCCCTTTTCTTGGGCACACCTTCCAGACCCTTCATTAACCCCTGCCCCAGAGTTCCCGGGCTAAGCACTGTATGACCCCCGGCTAGTTGAGCCTGTGTTGAGGCGACATCTTCAGGCGTGTCCTGTGAGGAATTCATGAAGAGAGACTTTTTGCAATCCTTCCAACGACCTTCCTGCCCGGGCATATCATCCATATCCTCATTAGCATGCTGATAGCCCGATTCATCATATGGTTGACTCATCAGATCTATGTCACAGTCATACGCGTTTGTATTGAGGAAACCCATAGGGTCGACCTCCGTCTCATCATCCCTTCTTAGTTCTACAGGACCGATTACATCAGCCAGTACTATTGCACCCCCTTCATCACGTCGTCCGCCGCTCTCATTCGGCACTACAGGAGCTGGTAATTGCTTAGGCGGGGTGGTGGTCTCCGCACATGCTTGTTGATGTGTGGTTATTGGTGTGCTCTCGGCCGGCTCCAGACGAATAAGATTCTTCGGCCATAGCAGCACCCAACCCTTGCAGCTTCCAATCCGCGGTGGGATCACGTCGTCCTCTCCCACATGCTGTACTGGAGGAGGCAACGCCTCGTGCCCCGATTTCATACTGGACAAGCTAACCCTGAAGTGCCCAGCGGGGATAGGCTGGTTGTGGAACATGGGTTTCAAGGGGTTCAATATCATCCCCTTTCCCACGTCGACCTTCTGGCCTTTTATCAAGTAGAGTATGGTGCACGGGGTTTCTTCGCCCTGCAAACACATATGTCTGTGGCGTAAAACATCCGAAAGGCAACGAAAATGGAATATTATATATATATATATATATATATATATATATATATATATATATATATATATATATATATATATATGTTGGTGCGACATGTAATTACCGTGATGGCGTTGAGCTCAGCCAAAGACGAAGGCCCACCTAGCGCGCCAGAGACTGAGGACGGGTTGCTATGAGCGGGAGCAACCGCGAGAGGAGGCCCGGTTGCGTGAGCAACTGATGGTGCGGTGTTGTTGATGTTCATGGAGTTGCTCCCGACGAAATTGTGCATTGGGAAATCATGTACCGTCTTGTATGGATTTTCCTTCGTCCAGTTGATGATAGCTGGAACCAAGTTAGTAGCGAAATCATTTCTGCAGGCAGTTACAGCTGCATTGACTGCCTGCTGGAGCAACTCATTTTTCTCCTCGGCTATTTTTTTCCGCATCCTCAACTGCTTTTTTCTCGACCGCAAGCTTCACCTTCGCGTCGATGTCCGCCTGACTAAACTTCTTTTTCTGCTTCTTGGCCTCCGGGCCCTCGTTGTAAAACACCTTCCACGTGGCGCCATCTCCAGGGCCGTGCACACGACCATATTGTGGCCGCTGGCCCAAAGGGAGTCCCTTAAGTTCGTTCAAGGCCTGGTTGAGAGGGGTGTCCCACTTGGGCCTCATCGGAGAAGTAGGGCTTTCGGCTGCAAGGTGGTGATGCTTCACCAGTAGTCTAATCAATTTCCTCGTGATCTAGTCCGTGTAAAAAACCTTTTTCTCCTTGTCCCACTTGTAGCGGGCCCTGATGAAGTCACGCTCCAAGGGGTTGGTGAACTTCGCGAAGGGGTCTGGGAGACCCGCGGCTTCACGTTCCGCGTCCTCCTTATCCCATATGGGCCTTTTACCGAGGTAGCCATGGCTTCTGAGGCGATGCTTCCCCATGTTCCTTTGCTGAAGGCTCTTGAATTTTGCAGCCTTAGCCTTGGCTGTCTCGGTAGCACAAGTGTCCTTGAACTTTTCGAACTCCTCTTCCGTAAGTGTCGGATTTTCCTCCAGAATCTTGGACATGGGTTCCTCAGCCTCAATAGCTCGTTTCACCCTCCCTTTCCAGGAGGCCAAATCATTGCTTAACATGCCCATGGCGTGATTGTTAATCTTTTTCATCTTCGGATCATCCCACGGTTGTTCTATGTTATCATCCCGGTCGGGGAACTTGAATCTCTTTTGCAACTTCGTTAGGAGCAACTGCGTCAAATGTTCTTTACTCCTTAAGTCATCGTCGTTAATGCTTGCGCATTCCCATAGGATGCATCCTTCTTGGTTCTCATAGCACTTGCGAGGTTCTTCCGGCTCAAGTGGCTCAAACTTGCCAGGTGCCATCTTTGTGATCACAAGTCGTCCAATCCCTAATTTGTTAGGTTTTTGTATCCTCTGCTTCTTATGCTTCCTATTTTTGGTAGCGGCATCGGCGCCGGTACCTTTCCCTCTGGTATCTTCCTCGCCGGTACCTTCCCCGCCGGTATCGGCGCCGCCATCAGTGTCGGCGCCGTCGGTGTCGATGTCGGCGTCAGTACCATCATCGAGGCCGACCTGCAAACCTTGCTTAGCAGTCAAATAGTCGAGGTACTCTTGTTCACCCTCATAATCCATCTCGTATGCATCTTGGTCAGAAGGCCCAGATTCTTCGTTGTTCGACATGTTTCCTATGATTAAGTGTCCTCGTTTATTTCTAAAAGTATGAAAAAAAATGAGAAATGACATAAAAAAGAAATCTATGTGCCAGCACTCGATATGCCAACTATCTAGCACAAATCATGCCAAAATTTCGGCATGACCTTTGCTAAAAAATGGACATATCGAGCGCCTGAAATTCACCAGAACGGAAATGAATCAACATACCGACGTAACATAGGCCACTCGGATCATTTACCAGAATTGAACCAAAACATCACATGTCCAAATGACATGTTCAAATTCCAAACATGACATATCCACATATCACATGTCCAGTTCAAATTTGCATATAAATCCAGCCTACCTAAATTTGCTTTAACAAGGGATGTTGATTTGGACTATTGCTTAGATGATGCCTTTTCTTTTAACTACAATTGCATAACCCTAAATTTCTGTCCTATTTTAAAACCTAGCTAAATTCATAACTAAATAGATAACCTAATTAACCTACTGCCATAACTAAAATCTAAGTAAATTAACCGAAGAACCCTAGCTAGCAGAGAGAGGGGGGGTTACAGAGGGTGCAGGGGCGAGGAGGCAGGCCCGACGACGCCCGAGGTTGGGAGGGGAGGAAGCAGAGGAGGGAGGCGAGGGCCGACGGGTCGGGGGCGAGCGCCGGGGTCGGGGGCGAGGGCCGGGTCG
>NC_041383.1:27825069-27833897 GCF_002162155.2 Triticum dicoccoides
GCCGGGGTTGGGGCGAGCGCCAGGGCCGGGTCAGGGGCGAGCGCCGGGGTCGGGGGCGAGCGCCGGGGCGCGGCCGTGCGACGGGGGAAGAGAGAGTGGGAATTTGGGGGGAAAAGAGGCAGGATGAAGCAGGGAGAGTGAGAATTTTGGATTAAGTGGACGTAGCAGTAGCGCGTTTAGACCAAACGCGATGCTACTACCTTCACTACTTGTAGCGGTTTTATAGGGAAATCGCTACTGCTAGCTTAACTGTAGCTCTTTTTCAGTAAACCGCTACTCCTGTAACTAGTTTTCCTTTTTCTTTTCCTTTATTTTCTCCCACTTTTTTTTCCTGATACCAGTGAACGAAAGGAAGGCGATATATATTGCATCATTTGACGGTTAAATATGTATACAAAATAGGAACATAATATATTACATCATTGGACCCATGCATAATAATGACTAAGTGTGTATACAATATATATATATATATATATATATATATATATATAGACGGTCTATTCTGCTAATATTAGCAGAATAACTATTCTGCACACCACTTCGGCACTGCACACTCAACAGAAGCGCATCATCATTTTGACGCCGAGCACTGCAATAGAGACTAATGAACTTCGCGTCAAAAAAAATTGCATGCAGTGTTTTTCTGGTACTGTTTTCGCTCTAATTTTTTAACCGTTTATCGAAACGAGGCGTATAATATACCGTTAGAAAGCTATGGATTAGGCGCAACTTCTCCATGTTGAACACTTTTCAAGATTCCTTGCGGTTTAAGAGCAGTTTCAAAAACGGCGCGGCGGACGACGAGTGGCAGCGAGCGTTTTTTCGCGATTTCTTCTAAACCGCTAGTCGGAACGAAGCAAATGATACGCCGTTGGATAGATATCGTCGAGGCGCATCTTTTTTATAACTATTATTTTCTTTAATTTGTTAAGAGCAGTTTCAAATTTACTAAATCGCGGAATTCTGTTTTTTTGAAATTTTTGCAATTTTCGGTACTGTTTTCGCTCTAGTTTTTGAACCATTTGTCGAAACGAGGCGTGTAATACGTCGTTGGAAAGCTATGGACAAGGCGCAACTTTCATATGTAGGAATGGTTTTGAGATTCCCTACAGTTTTAAGTTAATTTTGAAAATCGTGCGGCGGACGACAAGTGGCAGCGACCGTTTTTCTTGAAAATTTTACAAACCGGTTGTCAAAATGATTCAAATGATATGTCGTTGGAAAGATATCGATGAGACACAACTTTTTCATGTAGGACACACTCTCTAATTCCTTACGGTTTAAGAGCAGTTTTAAAATTAGCAAAAAGCGGACACTGTTTTTTCGTGACACCAAAATCGTCGTCGGACAGAAGAGCGCACTGCTTCAAACTGAAAATCGCACTGCATGAGAGAGTCAAGTGAACTTCATGATTTCTGTTTTCGAACAAAAAAAATCGTGTGTTTCATACCACGAGACGAGAGTAGAAAACCACACACAAGAGAGTAGCGAACCACACCAACGAGAGTAGTGAACTTCATACTTTTTTCGGCAATCTTGCTTTACAGAGTGAACCACTTAAACTCACTACAAAGTGAACCGCATTGCAATAGTGAACCGCACGCGACAGCGAAATGCACTGCAAGTGTTGATGCAAATTTTTTTTTGAACACACGACGCGAAGAACAAGTGCAATTCGAATTTTGCATTGAAGGAAGTGAGCCGCGACCCAATTCGAAACAACTGCATGTTTTTTTCTCGTAACCACCAAGGGGTTTTTAACAGAGAAACTACATCATGCTTTGTAGAAGTTTTTACAAAGTAAACTCCTCTATACTATGCTGCACTGCAAATCTCAATGGTCATTTTTTTATGAACTTTACCATGGAGCCCCAATCGAACTCCACGACCCACAATACCGGACATCAATCAAACTCTAAACGAACTGCACGCAGGAGAACGAGTCTTGCGATTTTTTATAATTGGTTGTTCCTCCTTTTTTATAATGGGCAGGAGAACGAACTGCCCATCTGACACGGAACATCGTCGTGTTGTGCAGTCCAGAGTAGTCAAGCTCCTAGATCTCCTCGATCCTTCCATAAAATTGTTCAGTTGCGCCGTTGTCGCTGCCGGTCATGAATTCCATTGTCACCCCTGAGTTCTGATCATCACTGTCCATATCTTTGGCCTCCGTGTAGAACGTGTATCCGTTGATATCATATGCCTGATAGGTTACGAGGTTGGGCGAGGGGCCATGTGCTAAGGCGTATATGAGAAATCTGTCCATAGATCCCTCCTCCGGGGATTAGCAATAATATGCTCTTTGAACCAATGCAGGAAAGTGGAGTTGTGCTCTCTAGTAACTTCGGCATCCGTCCTACATACCCCCCGGTCACGATACTTCTCTGCGATAATATCTTTGTGCAGTGCCACGAAAGGATCTACCTTGTCTAGGTGTTGTAGCACTACCAAGTTTGCTCTGTCAAAGTCGCTGCGTTGATCTGAGTATGCCACGTGCAATTCCCTGATACCGTTGAAGTAACCTTCTCCTTCGAGCCTTACATCGTGCTTGTTACCGGGCAAACCAACACTAACACCAGGCGGCTGGTCTATGCCATATAGAAAATTCTCACAAAAAGAGATGCACTCTTGTGTCACATAGCCCTGGACGATGCTTCCATCCGGATGGACATGTTACGAACGAATCCTTTGATGATCCCATTCATCCTCTCAAACGACATCATGTTGTGCAGGAATGACGACCCCAGGTCTATTATGTCATCCACAATATGGACACACAGATGCACCATCACGTCAAAGGACGCGGGCAGGAAGTACATCTCAAGCTCATTCAATATCACAACGATCTCTTCCTATAGCCTTCGAAGCTGCTTCACACTGATCGACTTTCGAGAGATGACGTCGAAAAAGTTGCAGAGACCAATAAGCGTGTCACGGACGTGCTTGTCCATTATCCCTCTAAGGGCAACAGGTAGTATCTGCGTCATCATCACATGACAGTCATGGGACTTCATCCCGCTGAACCTTTTCTTGTCCGTGTCTAGATATCTGCTTATCTTGCCACAGTAACCAGAATTGATCGATCTCAGCCTGACTTAAGGTGAAGCAAGAAGGGGGGCAATAATCCTCTTTCTTTATTTTCTTGCCCTTCTTCTCCCGTGCCTCTGTCTCCGTCTCTGTCTAGTCTTACATTTTATGGGGCGGCATGTGTAGATCTTCCCTGGTTTTAATATCCTGCAAGTCTTTTCTTGCCTTCGGCCCATCCTTGGTCTTATCCGGCATGTTCATCAGTGTTGTGAGCAAGCTCTCAAGGACATTCTTACAGATATGCATTTGATCAAGGCAATGAGGTGTATCAAGTTTGTGCCAGTACTCCAAGTCCCAGAACACAGACCTCGTCTTCCATACCTTCAGCGGCGGCTCCGGCGCCTTTCTCATCATCTTTCCCGGCAAGGGGCACTCCTTCCAGTTTTTCAACAGCTCATCGATTTCGGCACCGCTCCGCTTACGTGGAGGTCCTCAATGCTCAGCTGACCATTGAATAGATCTCCACGGTTTCTCCACGGGTCGTCCTGTTCGAGCCATCTTCGATGCCCCATGTACACAATTTTCCCAGACCCGCCATCTTTCCTTGACGTTAGCTGCTGAGACGTTGTATCATCCATGCACCGCGTGCATTCGCAATATCCAAGGCACACTTGGCCTGCCACATATCCGTAACCGAGATAGTCCTGCACGGTCGTGATCAGCGCGGCTCTCATGTTGAAATACTCGCCTTTGCTGGCATCCCATGTCTTGGCCGGTGTTTTCCATAACGTGTCTAACTCCTCTTGAAGTAGCCCCAGATACAAATTAATATTATTTCCTGGTTGTTTTGGCCCTTGAATAAGCATGCTCATGTGAATGTACTTCGATTTCATGCACAACCAGGGGGAGGTTGTACATCCATACAAACACGGGCCATGTGCTATGGTTGGTGTTCTGGTTGCCAAACGGATTCATGCCATCGGTACACGCGCTGAGCACGATGTTCCTTGCATCACATTCGACATACCGATAGAAGTTGTTCAACGCTCTCCACTGGCTTCCATCCTTGGCGTGTCTCAGCTTTGGATCATCTCCATGGCCGGGCTTCTTCCTCTCCGCGTGCCAGCGCATTAGCTTTGCTTCCTTGGGATCTACAAAATATCTCTGAAGACGGTGAGTGATCGGTAAGTACCATACAACTTTCTGGGGACATTTCTTCCCGGCCTTCTTGTATCGAGAAGCTTTGCACACCGGACAGCTTTTTTTTCTGCGTGCTCCTTTCAGTACTGGGGAAAAGCCTATACACAGAATCTTATCAGTAGTGCGCTTTAAAATAAGGCGCTGCTGCTAATTAGCAGTAGCGAGCTCAAGCATAACTCGCTGCTGAAATATATATAGCAGTAGCGCGCCCGCTCAAAGACGCGCTGCTGCTATAATTCTCACGAGGCCGTCGCGAGGCTAGTTATAGCAGCAACGCGTTATAAAGACGAGCGCTACTGCTACGTAGCATAGTAGCAACGCATTTCGCCAATAAGCGCTACTACTAAGTTTACTACAAAATTTAGTCCCACCTCGCTCCGTGAAGAGAGTTTCTACCACCTTAAATATGTTACTTCTCAAACTTTGACAAGCACTTGGTCTTCATTGAACTCTATGTGTAGAATTTGTGGCTACAATATGAGTCTTCACCGGTTCCTAAACCGGTGAGGACTCATATTGAGAAATCAGATTGTACACAAAAAGATCGTTGATAATCAATGTATTTTTAATACATTGAACTAAGTCTATTTTTACATGCTGACACATAGTAGTAGCGCTTCTTTGTGAAAGGCGTTGCTGCTAGGTAGTTTAGCAGTAGCGTCTTTCTCTATAGCGCACTACTGCTAAGCCATTCCATCTCCCACCCCCCATCTCCTCTACCTGATCCACTCACAGTCACACACTCACTGGATCCCCTCTCAATCCCCCGCGCCGGTCCTCCCCCGTCGCCCCTCCTCCCTCTGCGCCGCCGTCACCTCCTCCACCTTGCTGGACTCGGTATCGGCCTCCTCCTCCGTCCTCCCTCCACTCGCTGCTGGCCGGCCCCTCCTCGCTCCGCCTTCCTCCTCCGTCCTTCCTCCATTGGCCGCCGGCCGGCCCCTCCTCGCTCCGCCTTCCTCCTCTATCCTACTCTCTTCTCCCTCCTTGAGTCGCCCCTCCTTCTCCCTCCTGCCTACTACATTTTGATTTAGTAGGCTAGTTCATATGCTACATTTTGATTTAGTTGATATAATTTAGTTGATTTAGTAGGCTAGTTCATTTAATTGATTTAGAACATTTTGATTTAGTTGATTTAGTTGATTTAGTAGGCTTGTTCATTTATTTCATTTAGAATATTTTGATTTAGTTGATTTAGTAGGCTAGTTCATTTAGTTGATTTAGAACATTTTGATTTAGTTGATTTAGTAGGCTAGTTCATTTAGTTGATTTAGAATATTTTGATTTAGTTGATTTAGTAGGCTTGTTCATTTAGTTGATTTAGAACATTTTGATTTAGTTGATTTAGTAGGCTAGTTCATTTAGTTGATTTAGAACATTTTGATTTAGTTGATTTAGTAGGCTAGTTCATTTAGTTAATTTAGAACATTTTGATTTAGTTGATTTAGTAGGCTAGTTCATTTAGTTGATTTAGTATGCACCATTTAGTAGATTTAGTATGAACCAAAAATATCACATGCTACTGTTTTTCTTTCCTGTGAAGTGGATCGTTAATCCTTTGCTCATATTGCTTTAGGAAAAATAGCGCCACCACCACCACCACCACTATGTCGACTGTGCAAGTCAAGGTGCGCCAGCAGCCTTGCAACTGGCAAGCTGTTCGGCATCTACTTCCAGCCGAGTTTTCATCATGCGGCAGTAAGAAATTAGATGAGATGTAATAACTATTTTATTATTAGTGTTGGCATTACTGCATTGTGTCATTTTGCTTATTTTAGACAGATCGTCCCATGCAATGTGAGATTGAAATTCAACAAGCTGACAGGAGACACTGTGACATTTGAGGCTCCTGGGGGCGTACACTATGGAGGTCGAGAAAGGACGCAATATGTAGCAGATTGGAGGAGATGAATGGGCCCGTTTCATCGCTCCCATGCGTCTTACTGGTGGTGAGTTGATCAGCTTCTCCTTCATAGCAGAAAGACCCAAGCCGGCTGTCATTTATCTCAACCTGGTGGAAGATGATGAAGATGATGAAGATGATGAAGATAATGAGGACCCACTCGATGAAGATGATGAGGACCCACTTCATGAAGCCATTCTATCTCAAAGAACAAGGCTGAGCGAGGAGGAGGTGTCTAACCTGTGGGACATAATTCCGCCACGTGCTGACTTTGTCGGGGTGCCATTCGTGACCCGCCTGACAAATACCATGGTTGATCGACATGATATGGTATGTTATACTTACAAATGCAAATTATCCGATGAAATACTTAGTGTACAGTCCAATGATATGGTATGTTGTGTGGAATCTAATCGATGATATGTTTTAGTGTAGAGTTCGATCACATGCTTATTAGTATAGAATCTAAGGAAACTATTAATAGTGTAGATAATCCATATGTACTTATTTGCGAGGCTATTTATTAATTGATATGGTTTTTCTTATTCAAAAATTGGCAAAGAGCATATCTGTGAGTTATGGTATCGAGCCTGGTGAAGAAGGCTCAGCTGGACTACGCCTTACTGCAAGGGGCTCTATCACAACCTGTACTTACCGTGTGGACACGGACGGTCGCACACACTTAAACTCGGTTGGGTGGAAGAAATTCCTCGATGGCAAGAATCTTCGTGTTGGACATCCTAATTACTATCAGGAACACCAACCGCCCAGGCTTGAGGATGATGATTGTCTTCGATATCATCTAGAACTACATATGTATGTGTGGCTATATCATCTAGAACTACATATGTGTGTGTGGCTATATCATCTAGAACTACATATGATGATCGTCGTTGATATCATCTAGAACTACATATGATGATCGCCGTTGATATGACCTTGTACTACTTGAGGATGCATGTTGACTATGCATGAAATTGTTATCTAGTACTCCCTTCGTACCAAATTACTCGTCGTGGTTTGAACTAAAACCACGACGAGTAATTTGGAACGAAGGGAGTACTACCCAGTATTGGTTTATGAATTTGATATCTACTAGCAGTACCTAGTATCTAGTATCTGAAAGGGAAACTGAAAGGGAAAGGGGTACGGGGGGAAATGATGAAAGATATAGTAGTAGCGAGGGACTACGAAATCTCTACAGCTAAGTAATAGTAGCGCGTTCATAAAAAGCGCTGCTGATATCATCAACAGTAGTAGCGTGGGTAGGGACCGCGCTACTACTATAAGTTAGCTGTAGCGCCTTATTAGTAGCGCGGCGACCCGCGCTGCTGCTAGCCTCAAAACCCGTGCTACTACTAGGGTTTTCCCTAGTAGTGTTTCGATAAATTATGCAATCATTGATGCATGCATGGTATCTAACATGTGGCAGATCAAGAGGGCACACGATCTTCTTGGCCTCATCAACACTAGTAGGACATAGATTACCCGCGGGAAGAACATCCTTTAGGTACTTGAGATGCTCATCGAGGCTAGTGTCGGTCCATTTGTTTTTAGCCTTCGTCTTCAGGAGTTAGAGCGTGAAACTCAAGCGGGTCACCTCAGGATTTCAACCATCATACAATGGAGTGTTCGAGTCTACCACCAGTTGCTCCAGCTTAGCCTCCTCTCTACAAGCAGCTCTCTTAGTACTCGTCTCCTTGCGAAGAAATGCTTGAACATGAGGGTCTCGCACGATTGAACTTAGAATCGACGAACTCTGCTGCATGGAGTCCATGTAGTTCTCTCCGCCGCCATGTCTGGCCCCTTCTCCTCCGCCATGTCCGGCCTCTTCTCCGCTGCCATGTCTGGCCTCTTCCCCGCCGCCATTATCGATCATCTCTCCATCTTGCCTCGTGTCATCATTGCCTGCCCCGTCGGCATCCTCAACATCGTCATCCTCATCTGCAATTATCCACCGAGTATAGCCATCCATGAAACTAGTCATGGGCAGGTGCACTTCGACACGACTATCGTCATGGGGGTCGAGCCAAACTATTCCTTTGCTTTTTCGACACGGACATAAAACCTCTGTCCGGTTATTTTCTTTCATGTCCTGCACCGCCGACAGCAACCACCTGTCCACCATCGTTCCACTGACCATCTTCAACTTTGCACGATAATAATAAACAAATTGATTATAAAAATGCGTGCATGCATTAAAGTCATACAAAAATTCGACATTACCTTCCTTAAAAATAGGACATATATAGATCTAGAGTTTGCCCGGAATTCGCCGAAACAGAAATAAATCAACATTTTCGGCAAAACATAGGCAACTCAAAAGCACAATTTGGCGTCAACTCATGCCACACACACAATTTCCATAAACATATCACACACACATAAACATATTTCAATTTTGCAAAAGCATGAAATTTTAATCACCTCTATCTCGAGATCGAGCACACGGTGGAGATGATGATGTAGGGAGATCAAAAGTGCACAAAGCTCTTCTTGACAAAGATAGATCTAGTTAGGGGGCAAATAGGTCACTTAACTAAATGCTACATCTACCTAGCTACCTAATTTGGGAGGAGACAACTTCAACTAGTGGAGGGGGAAGGAAAAAGAGAAAGGAGATGCATTAATGGAGGTGGTGTAGTTAGGTAGGAGTAATGAAGAGAGAGAAAGGTAGGTAGAAGAGGGAGAGTAATGG
>NC_041383.1:27834365-27841886 GCF_002162155.2 Triticum dicoccoides
CAAATAGGTCACTTAACTAAATGCTACATCTACCTAGCTACCTAATTTGGGAGGAGACAACTTCAACTAGTGGAGGGGGAAGGAAAAAGAGAAAGGAGATGCATTAATGGAGGTGGTGTAGTTAGGTAGGAGTAATGAAGAGAGATAAAGGTAGGTAGAAGAGGGAGAGTAATGGGGGAGAAGTATTGAGGAAGAAGAAGAGTGAGAGTGGGAGGTAGGGGAAAGGGAAGAGAGGAGGGGGAGGGGGAGGGGAGGACGGGTGGGGAAAAGGTAGTGGGTTGGTGCGGATTAGCAGTAGCACGGGACGTAGAATGCGCTGCTGATAAGAAAGTAGCAGCAGCGCGCTTCTGGCACAAGCGCTACTGCTAACCGGGACCAAAAGTGTGCCCAATTTGAAATTTAGCAGCAGTGACCTCAGAAAAATCGTGCTACTACTACAACTTTAGCAGTAGCGCGGCTCGCGTCACTGCGCTGCTGCTAAATGTAGTTTGGTAGGCACTGTTGGTCGATATTTGTAGCAGCGAGGGTTACACCGAGCGCGCTACTGCTAAGCACTTCTCAGTAGCAGGTTTTACACACGCGCGCTACTGCTAAGTAGCAGTAGCGCTCCTTTTTGATCCTCGTTGTTGCTAAGATTCTGTCTATAGGATTTTTCCTAGTAGTGCATGCATGAAGAGCTACACAGCTTTGGGAGGAACCAAGTGTGGACGTTGGTTGAGAAGCCCGATGAGAAGCACAATGTCATTGGAACCAAATGGGTGTTTCGGAACAATCAAGATGAAGATGGACAAGTTGTATGCAACACGGCTCATCTCATTGCTCAAGGCTACACTCAAGTCGAAGGTATGGACTATGGTGAGACTTATGCCCCCGTTGCTAGACTTGAGTCCATTCGCATCTTACTTGCTTATGCCAATCATCATGACATTACCTTATATCAAATAGACATAAAAAGTGCCTTTCTTAATATTGAAATTGAGGAGGAAGTTTATGTTAAACAACCTCCCAGCTTTGTTAATCCTAAGAAACCCGACCATGTCTACAAACTTTACAAAGCTCTTTATGGTCTTAAGAAAGCTTGGTATAAATGGCTGACTAAGTTTCTTCTTGATAAAGGGTTTGAAATTGGAAAAATTGATTCTACACTCTTCACTAAAAGGGTTAATGGAGAATTATTTGTGTGTCAAATTTATGTTGATGATATCATATTTGGATCAGCTAACCCTTATTTTAGTGAGAATTTTGGGAAGCTTATGTTGGAGAAGTTTGAGATGTCTATGATGAGTGAACTCAAGTTCTTTCTTGGTTTGAAAATCAAGCAAACTAAGGAGGGAACCTTTATCTCTCAAACAAAGTATACCAAGGACTTATTCAAGAAGTTCAACATGCAAGAATGCAAAGGTATGAATACCCCCATGCCTACTAGTGGACATCTTGACTTGAAAAAGGATGGCGAACCGGTTGACCAAAAGGTTTACCGCTCTATGATTGGTTCATTGTTATACCTATGTGCCACCCGTCACGATATCATGCTAAGTGTGTGCATGTGTGCACGATATCAAGCGGCCCCCAAAGAGTGTCATCTTAAGGTTGTAAAAAGGATAGTGAGATACTTAATTCATACACCAAATTTTGGTATTTGGTATCCTAAGAGGTCTTCTTTTAATCTTGTTGGCTACTCCGATTCAGACTATGCCGGTGACAAGGTTGATAAAAAGTCCATTTCGGGTACTTGTCAATTTCTTGGTAGATCTCTTGTGTATTGGTCCTCCAAGAAACAAAACTCGGTATCCTAATCCACCGCCGAAGCGAAATACATTGCCGCTGGTTCATGTTGTGCTCAATTACTTTGGATGACCCAAACTCTTAAAGATTATGGGATATATGCAAAACATGTTCCATTGCTTTGCGACAATGAGAGTGCTATTAAGATTGCCCATAATCACGTGCAACATTCTCAAACTAAGCATATTGAAGTTCGTCATCATTTCATTCAAGATCATGTTGCTAAGGGAGATATCAAACTTAAGCATGTTCGTACCGATAAGCAATTGGCGGATATATTCACCAAACCACTTGATGATAAAGTGTTTTGCACGTTAAGGGGTGAATTGAACATCATTGATGCTTCAAATTTGGAGTAGAAACTCCATGTGGATGCATGCAAGGCATGAGCCTCACTATAACTAATCCTTGACCATTCTCTTATGATGATAATCATATGTATTGGATATTCTTGTACTCTTGCATGCTATCTAACGCTTGTAAGTACTTGGATAAGCCCAACTCTATGAGATTGCAACTCAATCACATTCTATGCAATCTCTACATCTCCAAGTCTCTACAAAATGGTGGTTGAAGACAAGGAAGCACGAATCCATTCAATATATCCTTTAAAAAATTCCTTATATCAACTCTCAATTGATATTCAATTTCAATTGGTATTGGTATCAAATTTCATGTTTTGTCACTTTGGATACACAAGTGCTCTTCCTTGCAAGACTAACCCGTGTAGGAAGATGAACTTCAACTATAAGTGGTGCTCCCAATTCTTGATGATCTACTGCAACTTGAGCACCCTACACAAGTTCAACTACATGACCAAGTTCAACACCACCACCCAAGGTATGTCAATCCATCTTAGAGAAGCTTTACCCCAAGACATGGGTCAGGGAAACTCAACAAGATATGAATACATCAAGATGCTTAAACGAAAAATGGCAACCCCATTTTGAGCTTAAACGATGAGTATGACCTATGATCAAGTGTCCTCACTTGACTCCGAAGTCAATATACTCTAACATAGGTGACTTTGTCGCCGATATTTTCTAGATGAAGTTCTCTGTTGTTTCTTTGTGCTCTTGCATTTGTCTCATGCATGCTAGTTCCCCTTTCACAAAAAAGAAGAAAAACTTCACCTAGATTTCTTTTCCTTTCTCTATTATTTTCTGCATTTCCCTGCATCCAATTCATTGCATATCCTTGTGAGATCTTATTTGTCCTAGTGAGCTGAGGTGACAAGCATTTATTCTCTGGATTGAAATCGGTCTCACCAGATTGATCTTTTTGGCCAAACCGAACCATCTTGGTGCCACCGATAATAACAACTCGGTGCTACCGATTTCAGTCTTGAGACAAAACCTGTGTCACTTGCATCATGCATCTTTGTCCCAGCTCCAATCTTTGTAACTTGCCCTCTACCAACATCATATATTACATGTGGCTTTGTAATGTGACTCAAGGACCAAACCTACTTGACTCATGCTCTAGAAATCCCTTCTTGGAAATTGATGTCAAAGGGGGAGAGAGAGACCACATCAAAGCTTATCACACAAGAGAATGCACTCCTAAAGCTTCTCCTAATGCTCCTATTCTTAAGAGGAAACTTATTCTCCTGATGAGTTTATCTTTCTCTAATTTTCTCGCTTGCTCTGATTTTCTATTACCCTATCTTCTCCCATTATCCCATGTCAGATTCAAGGGGAGAAAAACACCTAAGGGAAGAAAATCTTTGGAATTCTTTGCATATCTTTATTCTAGGGGACATGTCAATAACCAAATAGAGTACCTAGTACTCACTCTCTGCATGTCATCCCAGTTTTGGTATTCTTGTGTTCTTTAGTTCTTGCTCTATCTAGTAGATGTTCTTGTGTTATCTGAGAGCATCTCCTGTCGCGCCCCAAACAAGGCCCTCCAGGCAATTTTCCGGCCGCCGGCGCCAAAAAATCGGCCCAGTCGCGCCCCCAAGGGCCCATTTTTCGCCAGCTCGGGCCGAAATTGGGGGGCTCTCGGGGGCGCCGGGCGAATCGTTTTTGGAGCGAAAGCGCCGTGGGCCAGCCGCGTCAGCGACACCGCCCGCCTCGTCTTCTCCCGACGCCTCAGTTTCCCGCGGGGAATCAATTGCAAGGCTACCACCGGTCAACTTTCCCATTGATTCCTCATGGGCGGCGCGTCACGGGGCGGCGCGCAGACGCGCGCCGACGCCTCCTCTCCCTCAGACGCGTACAGACGGACGTGGCGCGGCTATATATGGCCTCGCTCGCCTGTGATGAGTGCCACCTCTCCACCTCTCCCGAGCGCCGCCGCCGAGCTCTTCTCTCTTGCCGATCTCTTCTTCCCAGCCACTCCATCTTCCTGATGGCCGAGCGTTTCCCCGGAGACGAGGCGGCGGCCAACGGCTTCGGCCGCCGTTCGCTCCGCGAATAGGAGTCCTGGCTCCTGTTCCAGGCGAACATCCCGGCGCCACCGGACATGCGCGCTGAGCCGACGGGCTGGAGGCTCAGCAATGGGGGAGTGCCCATTCCCCCATTGCCCGACGCCGTCGCCAAGCCATCCTACTTCGTTAACGAGGTCGAGATTGCACGTGCCTCCCTCTCCAACGCTGAGCTCTCCCTGCCCCAGTAGACAACCAAGCGGCTTGGGCGACGTACTTCGAGCGCCGCCAGCAGCAGCGGCTGGCGTCCACCAATGGGGCACCGGTGGTCGGCGGCATCAAGAACAGCGAGGGGCGCCACCTGTGGTGGGGCGTCCCCGGCCGCACGCTTGAGGGCGTGATGACGCACCTCGAGGGCGGCAATAACCCACCGTTGGCGTACCCCCCGGCCGCGCCGGCGCACCGCCTGCGCGACGGGCAGTGGGCGCCAAGGAGGTTCGACTCCTCCTCCTCTTCTTCCTCGTCGCGCTCTTCCTCCCAATCCTCCGGCACTCCAATGCTGCTCGGCGTCAAGGTCGAGCCCGTGGCGGAGACGCCGCTCGGCCGGCGCACTCGGAGCACCGGCATCATCATCAGCGAGGGCGGGCGGCGCGCGTCCTTGTCGGCTCCTCCCCCGCGCTTCGTCAAGCCGAAGACGGAGCCGGATCTCGCGCCAGTGAAGACGGAGTCGGGGCTGGCGCTAGTGAAGATGGAGCTGGGGCTAGCGCCCGTGAAGGCGGAGCACGGCGAGGTCGAGGTCGAGCTCGACGACGACGCGGCCCTCGAATGGGCACGCCAGGACTCCCTGAAGATGGCGAGGGAGCACCAGTGCACCGCCATGCGGCGCTTCACGCAGCGTCGCCGAGGTCGCGATGAAGGAGGAGTCATCGACGATAGCGACAACGATGACGACGCGCCGCCGCCACCGCCACCAGCCGGGGAGGGATCCAGCAGGGACGCCCGAGTCAAGGAGGAGAAGGCCGACGATGGCGGCGGCGACGGAGACTTCTCGGCCTTCAGCAAAAAAAAATTGATTAGTTTTTACATGTAATGGCGACTACTCGACTTAAATCGGCGAATATAAGCCCAAGTTTGCTGAAATTTGGCGTGTTATAGCCAAAATTTGCTATACAGTTTTTTCCCCGTGCCTGGTGCCGGCCCTGGGGGTGGCGGCTGGGGTCCAACTCGCCCCCAGGCCCATTTTTTGCGTCGGGTCACCCCCAGGCGGCGATTTTAGGCGCCCCCTGGGGGGGGCAACAACTGGAGATGCTCTAACCTGGTTTACCCTGGTACATCTTCTTCAAAGCTAGCTCAAGACCACAAGGTAAGTATATGCATCACACTGATGAGCATGAAGACCTTTTGCTGAGTACATATTGTTTGCAAGAGAGACTCATGAACATGAAGGTACATTTCCAGTATCTATATCATTTGCTCTGATGCATATAGCCAAGACACATGTAACTCATTGTTTGCTCTAACATGTTTATGCATTCTCATACTCTTACGATCTATCATCACATGATTGCATACATGTAGGGGGAGCTAATGCATGTTGCATGTTGCATGTCTTTCCAAGGCTTTGATGTATGTTGTCATCAATTACCAAAAAGGAGGAGATTGAAAGCACAAGTGTTCCCTGGGTGATTTTGGTAATTAGTGTCAGCATATATCTTGTTGGACTAATATTTCTACATAGTATATTTCAGATGAGTTCAACATTGGAGTGGCATGGACATGGACAAGAGGATGTGGAACCCCCTCAAAATGCTAAGGACACATATTGGCAACATGCTCAAGACTCTACATTTTCATTTAAGTTATCCAAGATCACATTGAGTCAATAGGAAAGCCAATACTCTTAAAAGGGGATGAGGTGTTGCTTAATGGCTTACTTGCTCAAAATGCTTAGTGATATGCTCCAAAACCCTCAGTCACTTTCTCACATCCACATATGTCCTAAACCCAAATGTCAAACCCGGCCCCACCGACTTGATCTACCCGGCGCCATCGAGTTTCATCTATTTCAGCCACTGCCAAACCCTAGTCACCTCGGTCTCACCGATGGGATCTTGGTCTCACCGAAATGGGCTTGCAAATTCTCTATGATCTATTGCAACATTTTCGGTCTAACCGAGTTTGTTCAGTCGGTCCCATCGAGTTTGCTTGACCAATCCTCTGTTTGCTTATTACCAAAATTGGTCTCACCGAGTTTGAGTAATCGGTCAATCCGAGTTGAGGTTTTACCCTAACCCCTGCACATCAGTCCCACCGAGTTGACAAAGTCGGTCCCACCGAAAAGCCTAACGTTCATATTTTGACCTGAATCGGTCTGACCGAGTTTTATGATTCGGTCCCGCCCAGTTTGGATTATGTGTGTAATAGTTAGATTTTGTGTGGAGGCTATATATACCCCTCCACCCATTCTTAATTCATGACGAGAGCCATCAGAACGTGCCTACACTTCCAGCATTCATTTTCTGAGAGAGAACTACCTACTCATGTGTTGAGACCAAGATATTCCAATCCAACCACAAAAATCTTGATCTTTAGCCTTCCCCAAGTTGTTTTCCACTCAAATCATCTTTCCACCATAGCCAAATCTATGAGAGAGAGAGAGTTGAGTGTTGGGCAGACTATCATTTGAAGCACAAGAGCAAGAAGTTCATCATCAACACATCATCAACACGCCGAGTTTTGGAGAGTGGTGTCTTCTAGATTGGTTAGGTGTCACTTGGGAGCCTCCGTTAAGACTGTGGAGTTGAACCAAGGAGTTTGTAAGGGCAAGGAGATCGCATACTTCATGAAGATCTACCCTAGTGAGGCAAGTCCTTCGTGGGTGATGGCCATGGTGGGATAGACAAGGTTGCTTCTTCGTGGACCCTTCCTGGATGGAGCCCTCCGTGGACTCGCACAACCGTTACCCTTCATGGGTTGAAGTCTCCATCAACGTGGATGTATGATAGGACCACCTATCAGAAACACGCCAAAAATCTCCGTGTCTCTAATTGTGTTTGCACACTCGAATCCCATCCCTTTGCTTTCTTGCAAATTGCTTTCTTGAATTGTATTGTGTATGCTTAAAATTGTGTTAATCTACAACCTCAACTTGAAAAAAACTTAAAAACCAACAACTTTATTTGTTGAGGGTTTAACCCCCCCCCCCTCTAGACACCTCTTCTCAATCCTTTCATTAGGTCTCATAGTAACTTGGGCCGGACATTTAGAGTGTAAATATTTGTTGCGCAAAATCTGTGCCCACATACCGTTTGTCTCTACTGATGACCTGTACAGCCATTTGCTCACTAGGCATTTCTTTTTAACCTCCA
>NC_041383.1:27842011-27849498 GCF_002162155.2 Triticum dicoccoides
GGGCCTACAGATGATATCCCATCTTGTCAAGCCGTATTTTGATTTAACTTCATCAGACTGCCAGAAAATCGAGACCGATAAAAATCTAACCTTTTCCGTACCCCTATGGGTACTTCAAAGAAAGACAATAGGAACATTGGCATACTGGTAAGTACTGAGTTAATCAGCACCAGCCGACCTCCGCAGGACATAAGCTTACCTTTCCATCAGCTTAATTTTTTCTCAAATCGATCTTCGATATATTTCCATTATTTATTAGTAAGTCTGCGATGGTGAATCAGAATGCCTAGATAACTGAAAGGTAATGATCCCATTTCCCACCCAAACAAATGCTTATAGCGCATCTTGCTCCTCTTTGGCCCTACCAAAGTAGAACAATTCGCTCTTGTTAAAATTAATCTTAAGCCCCGACATTTGTTCGAAAAGACAAAGCACTAGTTTCATATTCCCAGCCTTTGCAATATCATGTTCCATGAAAATGATGGTATCGTCAGCATATTGTAAGATGGACACCCCACCATCAACTCGATGTGGTACTAGTTCACCTACAAGGCCATTCTCCTTGGCCCTACCTATAAGCATGACCAACATATCAGCCACAATATTATACAGAATAGGAGACATAGGGTCCCCTTGTCTTAAGCCTTTGTGAGTATGAAAATAGTGACCCACCTCATCATTCACCTTAATCCCGACACTACCCTTCTGGATGAAGGAGTTCACATGCATCCTCTAGCTTTCATCAAACCCTTTCATGCGCATTGCCTGTTATAAGAAAGGCCATTTGACATTGTCGTATGCCTTCTCAAAATCCATCTTGAAGATCACCCCATCTAGTTTCTTCGAGTGAATTTCATGAAGAGTTTCATGTAAGACAACAACCCTTCTAGGATGTGTCTCCCAGGCATGAAAGCCGTCCGACTCGGTTGCACCATCGAGTGGGCAATCTGTGTCATGGTTCCAACTTCCGTAAATATTTTGAAACTCACATTCAGAAGACATTTATAGGAATGTCTGAACAATTTCAAAAAAATGATTTTTTTACAAATGTAAGAATAATTTATCTATTTTATAAGAGTGAGTTTTTTCAACACACAATATTTATTAGTTATCTATTACTTAATTGTTTAGACATGTAGGCAAAGACTGCATACAAAAGACTCAAAGTGGTCGGACACTTCTTCAGACCCCACTCAAGCAGGAACTCCGTGCACCATCTGTCATTTATTTATTACTAAATTGATTATGTATAAATATGTTTAAGAAATGAATTTATGGTCAAAAATGAATTTTGGGATGCGTGAACGCCTTATTCACTAAAATGGAGGGAGTATATGCCTATGTGTACTCTTTTGTTTCAGAATTTTTTGAAGTGTTGAAATATATTTTCTACAAAATAAATAAATAAATAATGGGCTCCACAGAGCTCGACCACCAAATGCACTTTCCGGTCCAAGCCTTCCCTACCTATATATAGTTATATACAACACCACTTCACTTTGTCTCTGTAGACCAAGGAAACCACATAAAACACATTGAATTTGCCCTTGAGTACGCAGAACCGGTACATGATGCATACTTGTGTATGGAGGGGGCCATATGCGGGCAAACGATGGCGACCAAACACGATGCTTTCCAGCAAGCTGGTTTGCGCAAACACACTATTATCTATTGCTTGCGTGTGTGAGCAATGTCACAGCTGTGGCACCATGACGGTGTGTACCTTTTTTCCTGCATTGGACAATTGCCTGATCCAGGTCAACTTGCACTGATTGTCACTGTTTAGCCAGATCGTCAATAAAGATTTATAGATTATGGAAAAGCTGCATTATCAGTTTCAGAATCCGCTCGCTTTTGGCTCCACCTGTTTGTTTATACAGCAACTAGCCTTTATTCCTCAGATAATAGCCATATCATTAGCAAGATAATGATTAATAAAGTCAGGGATCATAGAGTCCCAGAAATTAGAAGATTTATCACTAAATTAACTCTTAGCTAAATCATTCATCACCTCATTTGCTTCATGGAAGTAGTGCATACATGAGACTTTCGTGAAATCCATTAATTGCACGCTGCTTGCAGACAAGAACAAAGTTATAGTTTGATTCAATAAGCAAATTGTTGCAATAAATTCTTGCTGCGAGAAACAGTCCGTTTCTAATTGTTGTCATCTCAGCAGGACCAGCACTGCCAACGTGAGGTAGGAACCATGTCGCCGCTGAAATGAAATTCATGCGTCCATCACGGGCTACAACTCCCCTTGCTCTCGAATGAGTTTCATACTGGAAGGCTGCGTCAATATTCATCTTGGGAAAATCATTACTCAACTTCTTCCACACGTGATCCTGGTTTCCGATAGGCTATTTAAGAATAAGCTCTAGTAAAATTTGGAGCAAGGAGAATTGAAAATGCAGCTCTATCAGGTGTCTGGACAGGCTCTCCTTTCATAAATTGCCGGAGTTGCCACCAAATAAACCAAGCATCCACCATCACTAATTTTCCTGTTGGGAGGCCATCCCAAACTGAGTGATGCCAGACCAAAATCTCCAAGGTGACTGAGCCTGATCAATCCTCCCGAACCACATCAGATTAAATTTCGTAGTCCCAATTCAGTCCAAATCTTCTTATCTCAATGCCATGTAAACATGCAGTGCTGACATCCTCAGCTCTGACCAAGCAAAACGGTCAATGAGGAGTGTGTGGGATGTGTCTATTACCAATAACTCCATAACATGGTAGCGACTCATGTAAGGCCTTTCACAGAGAGTATTTGATCTTCCCCGGGATTTTAAAATTCCAGATTTCTTTCATGAAGATGTTGATATCCATATTGCCATGTCGGTCATCTCGAATAAGGGAATGACCAAACTGATGCTCAAACTCTTTGTGGTATGACGAAAAAACTGAAGAGGTCCTTGATCGAGTGTAATTCCATGCAACAAAATCCTTTACCATATGAACATTAAGAGAAATTTGAAGGATCCTATCAGCATCCACCGGAGACAAGATACCCCCGATCATTACTTCATCCCACTGTGCAGAGTGTGCACCTATCAGCTCCTCAACATATCCCACAATGTTACACCTCTTGGTATATTAACCTTTCATGATGGACTCGATGGAATCCATGGACTAGACATAAATTAATATGTGAACCCGATTCCACATGTAAAATGCACCCCGTTTGAAAGGTTTGTATGCCTACCACAATACGATGCCAAGTGTATGAACATCTCTTCTTCGGCCCAGCCTTTAAAATGTCACCATTCAGATAATACTTACCACATTAAACTCACGCACATAAAGAATTCGGGTTCTGGAATAGTCGCCAACACTGTTTTGCTAAGATAGCAAGGTTAAAACTGACAGTCTCTAAACCCCAAACCCCCTTTCTTCTTCGGAATGCACAATTTCCACCAAGCATATAAGTGCATCTTTTTTTCCGTCATTATCACCCCACCAAAATCCAGCCGTCTCGTTGGTGACTGATTTGCAAATTCCTTTGTGCATTTTATAAACTAACATAACATAGGACGGAATTTGTTGCACTACCGACTTCAAGGAAATTCCCTTTCCATGCATGGAATGTTTTTTTGCGTTCCAACTCTTCAACTGGTGACGCACTCGCTCAATGAGGTGTTAAAATAAATCACTCCTACCAACAACCACCATATTAGGGATTGAGTCCCAAGTAGGTGTTTGCTAGAGCTTCTAAGTGTTTGCTAGAGCTTCTGTAACTATATTTAGCTCCCTGCAAACATCCTCTTGAACACCAACATTAATATTAGGACTAAAGAAGATACTAGATTTGGAAATACTCACAAGCTGCCCCGAGTTGCTGCAATATGTGTCTACAATTATTTTCAAGGTGATTGCATTTCGTATATTGGCCTTCATGAAAACCAAAAAGTCGTTTGCAAAAAGGAGTGGTCGTTTTCTTAATTTGAAGAAAAAACTATGGTAGCCTTCGTCGGATATGTGTAATTTGAGGATGAGGAGTGATCTCTTTAAAATATATTGTATTATTGGATACAGTAATTCTCGGGTGCACACATTTGGAGGTTGAGTTTGACCACCAAGTTCATCAAGACATGGATTACATATAAGAAAACCCGCTTTAGCTATATGTAAGTTTTCTGTTTCTAAACTTTCGGTAAGTCAATTTCTCTAATAGCTAGTTGATTCTTTGTCATAATTCGTGTTGTCTTTTTTCCCACTAGTGTAGCTTCTTGGCTGAATTTTTGACTTCCCCTTATCTAGATTCAATCAATTTTCTTATTGGGCTTGAGGCCTGTTGTCTGTTGTTTTCTTCTGATTTTATGTTTGTTCTTTTTTTTCTTTATGGGTATTCTTGGGATGCTGGATAAGTGTAAATGTATACATGTAAGTACTATTAAAAATGTGCGTAAATTATACTAGTGTGCAAAAATTGCACTTTTATATATCTAATCTTTGCATATTAGAAAAGTGCAATTTCAGTGCAGATTGTGTGAAATTTATTTTTCATTTTCTTTCTTCTTAAATGATAATACCAATGCCACTCCTTCATTCTTGCTTAGAAAACTATATCTTTTTTTAATTTTATCTCATTTTTTGTTTTGTTTTCGTTCTTCATTACAGGTAATACTCATGCCCAAAGTTGTAAATAGTCAGCTATAGCCCAACTATAGCGGTTTGAGCAGGTGCAGGTATGTGGCATAGCCCGTTAAACTTACAAAATAGCAGCTATAGCGGGCGCTATATCTGATTTGGAGCGCCGCCACTATTTGTCATAGTCGGCTATTTAAAACACAACCCATGCCACTAATTCAATCCTTCTTAGAAAACTACACTTTTTTTGCAAAAATCTATTATTATATTTGTATTCTTGCATATAATAAAAAGCATAATTTATGTGTGAATTGTGTGGGAATCTATGGTTTTTTTATTTCTTTCTTCTTGAAGGGTAATAGCAATGCCAATATTTTACTATATCTTAGGGTTTTTTTGCGTGTGTAAGTATACACGTGAGTACTATTTATGTGTGTAAATTCTACTAGAGCTTGAAAAATGAGTGCGGCGATTCAGTGCCCAGGTGCATCTGTAGGCATGAAAAGTAATAGCAAAAATATTAGAAAAAACTAAATTATTTTGGCATCAAAGATGTTCAAATGTGTCAGTTGCATGCGGAAATTTGTGGTGCAATGACATTCAAGGAGCTCTTGGGAAAAAATTTGGGTCTCAAAGAAACTAAAAAAAGAACACTATTTAAGATAATATTTTCCCAGGAGCTTCTAGAATGGCACTTCTCCCTTAAAATTTGCATGCTCCTAGCAGACTACAACATCTTCAACGCCAATAATATTCACATGTTTTGTAACTTCCGTTCTATGTACTTCGAATTTGATTCCAGATGCATGAGTGCAGATGAACCTACGCTCGGACGTGAATTACCGGCGAAAGTTACACTTTTATATACTTATTCTTTGGATTATAAAAATTGCAGTTCAGTGCAAAGCTATGTGCAAGTATTTTTGTTTTGTTTTGTTTCTTATTATAGGCTAATAGTAATGCAACTTATCCATTCTTCCTGAAACAATTTCATTTCTATATTTTAATTTAATGTATTTCTTATTTACAGATAATACCAATGTTACTAACACATTCTTACTTCAAACATTTTTTTTTCTGAAAATTTCACTATTATACTTAAAAAAGAAAACATATACTTGACGCAAGATGTAGGGCAGCCTCGCATGAGGGAGCACAAGAATAGACCGGCCCAGCTCATGGGAGGCCACAATCTTGTTTTTTTCTCTATTTTTCACATTTTTTGTTTTCGTCTTTTGCTCTCTTTTTTACTTTTGTTCATACTTCAAAATATTTTTAAATATACATAATAAAAAACAATCTACATACAATAGTAGAATTTTTAATCTAGCATTTGTAAAATATTAAATGTGCTTAAAATAATGTTTCTCATGTATATGAAAAAGTATAAAAAAGTACAATGCGTGTGAAAAAAGATAATAATGTGCTTTCAAAATAATAATCGAGCATTTGGAAAAATGCTACTCATCTATTAAAAAAATTAAACGTGTAAAAAAGAGAGGAAAAAAAAGGTATAACTTGTATTAAAAATATAAATTAAAAGTATTAATAATAAAAAGAAAATAAAGAAAAAAATCAGTGAAAACCAAATATACGAAAGAAAGAAACAAAAGAAACGCCTCTGAAACAAAGCAAAAAAACCTGAAGAAATCCGTGAAAGTTAGGAGGAAACAGGGAAAAAACAAGGTAAAAAATCAATTTTTTTACGAAAAATAAGAAAGAAATAAAGTATAAAATTAAGGAAATAGAATAGATAATAAAAAAATAAAAGTGAGAAATAACCAAAAGAAAGACTAAATAAAAAAGAAAAACCAAATAAAAACTGGAATAAAACAATGACAATGATGATAAACAAACCCACAAAGAAAAAAACCTAGTCAGAAACAAAGAGACTGAAAGAAAAAGAGAAAAATGAAATGGAAATTAAAACGAAGCAAAGGCAATGAGCAAAGAAAGCGAACGCGAGCGATAGTGCCCGAGCGAAGAAACACACGAAAAATGTAGGCACAATAATGTAGCACGCACAGGAAAGCTTGAGGCGAGACCGTAGTAGTCTCACGGGAAACAAGAAATAGTTCTCGCGCTAGGGCCATATGTCGCTCATACTGATTTCTTATAGGAATCGCCTACCGGCGACAGTAGCAGGCCGGCCCATTTCTGCACGCGTAGGTTCGCTCGACTCTGTAGGTCTGGTTTACTACAGGAGTTTTTCCCTTTCATTTTCCTTTATTTTTTATTCCGTTTATGGTTTCTTCGGTTTCCTTTTTTTTCATTATGATTTGGTTTTCTTTGATTTCTCATCAGTATTTTTGGTTTTTCTTTGTTTGTTTGTTATACTTTTTTTGTTTCTTTCTTGTTTTCTTTATATTTTTGCTGTTCTTTTGTTTCTTTGTCGGTTTTTATTGGTTTTCATGTCGGTTTTTTTAGTTTTTTTCAACACATGTCCACGTTTTTCATATGTATTGTAACCTTCTTCACATATATTGGGAAAAAATAGGAATTTTATAAAATTGGATACATGATTAACATTTCATAATATATATTTTGCTGTTTACTTTTTTCATATATGTTGTACATTTTTCCTACACATATAAATATTTTTAAAATTTGACATTTCTGAAATAAATTTTTAACATTTAAAAACATGCTTTAAACATTTTTTAAAACTCACATTAAACATATTTTTAAAGCGCATTCGAGTATATTGTTAATTATTATTTTCTGAACTATGCAAAACATTCTTCATATTGCACAAACAACACATTGCTTGAACTTGTGAACATGTTTTCAATATAACATACATTTTTCAATTGCACTAACATTGTTTTACAATATATAAACATTTTTTCGTACACACGATTAACATTTTCTAATTTTAACATCTTGCAAATGAAAGG
>NC_041383.1:27849853-27858800 GCF_002162155.2 Triticum dicoccoides
ATGACCTGCTAAACTAAGCCTGCTCGCATTATTTCTTAGCGTACGCTCCGGCCAATTTGACCCAACCGGCGAGTCTACGCTAATTAGCCCAAATCGCGTGACGTGAAAAATCCACGGTAACAATTTACGACCAATGTTGGGCCACGCGCTTCATCAGGCTCATTGCGGGTGGTGCATAGCGCCCATAGTTCTCGCGCTGACATGGGCTGGCAGCAATTCAACTTTGGTGTGGCCCAAACAGGGATTATACCATCCTGGGTTTTCAGCCCAACAAGCAGAATGCGGGCAACTGATCCTGTTTGGATCATGGAGTTCAGCCTAAAATAATATCTGGACCGTGGAGTTTGTCTCAAAAATTAAAAAAAAAATTGGATCATGGAGACGACAATGGAGCACATAAACCAAGGTGTGGTTGGACACTTGTTTTCAGTAACTTCACCCCCGTCAAAATTAGCATGGTGTTAATACGCACGCTATAAGATCTACAGTGAGTAAACTATCATGCTATTTATAGAAAAGTTATGAAGATGTGTTTTCAATAACATTTTTTCTCCCAGGTGAAAATTACCATGATGCTTGTGCGCAAATTATCACGTATGCGGTGCGCATATTACCATACTATTTACACATAAGTTACCAGAGTATGTTTTTAAAACAATCTTTTTACAGAGGTTAAAAGTTATCCTGGTGTTTGTATGCGAGATATCAGTTATGTTGTGCGTAAATAACTATGTTATTTACACAAAAGTTACCAGGGTATGTTTCAACACCTTTTTCAGGGTCAAAGTTACTATAGTGTTTTTAAGCAAGTTATCAAGTTTGCGGTGCGTAAATTGCCATGTTTATTACATAGAAATTACCAGGAATGTTTCAACAACTTTTTTCCCCAAGTCAAAAAGTTACTAGGTATTTTTCAACAACTTTTTGAGGAATACTAGAGAGATCCAAAAATAACAAGAGGAATACAAAGAAATACAAAAACACTTGTTGTTCTCGATATACTATCCTTATACTAATAGGATGTTCGATTATATATACACTCATTTTGTGCAGTTATTCTTAACCGTTAATTTGATTTTTAGAATATTTACATGTTGATCGTTGACGATCATGTTAGTGCCTTCTAAAGATCATGTTCATGTTTAGGTAGTGCTCATGTTGCTACTTGGATGGTGAGTTAGTGCTCATGTTGCTGCTTAGATGGCAAAAGATTATTGAATCCTTTAGTGTCCACAACATTGCTTTGCAAACCTCTTGGACCCTAGGATTGATTGTGTTGCTTGGTTCTGTTATCTCAGGAACTCTTATACTGAAACATTGTGGTGCTTTGCTATAACTGATGGTGGTCCTTTGTACTTCAAGAAAACTTGAGGCTAACAATGGTAGTTTGTTGTTACTGGAGAACAAATGTGTGTGAACTCGTGTGAAAATGACGGAACAGGAGATGCAGTTGCGGGCCCCAATCACTAGTGCATATCATAATCCATATCAGACAAGATGTGGCAAGCTACTGGTCAAGCTTTGCTAGCCGCCGGCCACACATTCCTCCGTTAATCAATTTATACTAATCAATATCGACAAAAATATTGATTAGAGGGATACCCAAGGGCGAGGGCTGTGGGGGTGCAGCCAGGATCGGACCAAGCCAAACATGATAGACAATGTAATCTCTACTATTTAGAAAAAAATTTTAGTATTTCTTTACCTGTCAAGTGAAGTGCTAGTCCAACCTACCATCTTTTTGATAAGCATCATTCCTTAAAAATTGTCTTAATTGCCTCGCTTTCTATTGACTTACGAAATAAATTTATGTATGTTTTTTGTAAGTTGATTAACGATTATAAAATCCTAAAATATATTATTCAGCCAAATCTCATTATATATTCAGGTACGTATATCACGGGCAGGATTTTTGTTTTGAACACAGTATAGATGCAGATGTTCATACATATGCAATTATACTTATCCCTATGAACGCATGCACGTTCACCATACCTCTATGAGCACCTTCAAGAGACTAAGCTGACAAATGGACAATATTTGATATACATTTATTTACATAAATAGCATTAATATGAGAAGATAAATTACAAGCTACTCCCTCCGTCCTATAATATAAGAACGTTTTTGATACTAGTGTAGTGTTAAAAACGTTCTTATATTTTGGGACAGTGAGAGTAACATATTAAAATATTTATACGTCGTTACAACAAATTATCTAGCACACTTAAAGAATTAAGGCCTCATGACCAGCGCCACGTGAGAATCTTTGGGAGGACGGCAAGGTTTGGTTTGTGGTCATATAAAAAATAAGTATGTGCAGTCCATGCATCTTTAGTTAATTCTATTGGGACAGTGGGAGTAACATATTAAAATATTTATACTTCGTTATAACAAATTATCTTGCACACATAAAGAATTAAGGCCTCGTGACCAGCGCCACGTGAGAATCTTTGGGAGGACGGCAAGGTTTGGTTTGTGTTCATATATAAAATAAGTATGTGCAGTCCATGCATCTTTAGTTAATTCTATTGGCAGATGAATTTGACGAGTAGGTTGGCCTTTCTATAGATCGTCTGTCCTACGTGTGCGATGTGGGTGTAGCGCTCCAGTCTAACACACCTAGACGTAGAGTCAGATCGATAGTGTTCGGTCGTCACTGAACTACCTGCCTTATGCATCAATCAACGATGGATCCAAGTAATCATGCAAGATGAGCTCTGTTTTGACGTGGTCTGCTTTTGCTATTACCATGCGGCCATGTCTTGCCATATTATTTCGTCATCACACTCCCATCACATATACTCCCTCCATTCCACAATGTAGTGCCTATAGATTTATCTGAAAGTCAAACTTTTCCAACTTTGACCAAGTGTATAGAGAAAATTGTCTACATGTACAATACCAAACATGTACATTCTGAAAATATAACTCACGATGTTTCCAATGATGTGCATTTGGTAATCTAGATGTACCTACTTTTCTCTATAAACATGGTCAAAGTTTGTAATGTTTGACTTCTGTAAAAATCTATAGGCACTGCATTGTGGAACGGAGGGAGTATGATATATCCCATGTTTGATCATTCCCAAATATATTGTAGTAGCATAGAGTTATAGGGTTCATGTTGGATCCAAAGGAACAATAATCATACACATATAACTCTCCATTAATCTACCAACCTATGCATCGTGATTAAGCTAAATGGCCACCGCATGCAGCCTTGTTTGGGCCTTCGTCAAGCTCGATGGCATTGCTAGCATGGGCGCCGTCGGCGGACTTCTTGAACCTGAACCACCGTGCGCAGGCCACGAAGTAGATGAGGTTGGCGGCAGCTATAGCGGCGGTGACGAGGTAGAACAAGTCAACCCTTCCCTCGTTCAGGTCCTGCGCCAGCCAGTCCGGCCGCCCGTCCCGTCTCCTGGTCACCCGGTGCACCAGTGTCACCATGAGCCCGCTCGCGAAGCTCGCCACCGCGACACCCAGGAAGAAGAGCGCCCCCGCCACGCTCTTCATGTTCTCCGGGAACTGCCTATAGTAGAACTCGGTCAGCCCGACGACTGTGAACGCCTCCGACAGCCCCACCAACAGCTGTTGTGGTACCAGCCAGAAGCACGACATCATGGCCGTCCGGCGCCGCCGATGCTCCACCGCTGCAGACACCAGCATAGTCACCACAGAGAGCACCAGCCCAACGCCGATCCGCTGGAGCTGGGTGATGCCGCCTTCGCGCTTAGTGAAGCGGCGGAGCGCCGGCACCACCAGCCGGTCGTACACGGGGATCCAGATCGTGAGGGCGAACATTTGGAAGATGACGAAGGAGCCCTCGGGGATCTTGAAGCTGGCGGAGTTGCTAATCCGGCGATCGGTCTGCTCCGCCTGGAACACGATGTAGGTGCCTAGCTGGGTGATCACCACGAAGTATAGAATTCCTGATGACCATACCGGGATGACACGCGCTAGGCACTTCACCTCCTCCACCTGTTGCATCGTGCACAACCGCCACGGGTCTGCCAACGTCTTCCCGTCGGAGCAGACCACGTCCTCTGTGGTCTGCATGGCCGCCTTGTCAAGGCACGTGAACTGGTCAGTGTATGCCAGCTTGGCGACGAGCTTGCTCCTGTGCGGCGGGTCAAACAACTCGACGGTGTTGTTATTTTGTCGGAGGTGGCGCTTGCGGAAGGCAGCAACGAGGACCTGTGTGAAGCTGGTGAATGGGCTACCCTCCGGGCTGATGCGGACGTAGAGGCGTGTGCCCATGAAGAAGACGGCGCATGAGAGGCCCATGAGCACTGCAGGCACAGCGAGTCCTAGCGCCCAGCTGACATCGCTTTGGAGGTAGATGATGACAGTGGCAGAGATCATCATGGCGACAGTGTAGGTGAAGTAGTACCAGTTGAAGAAGCTAGTGATGCCACGCCGTCCATCGGCGGTGTGTGGATCAAACTGGTCAACCCCGAATGCCAAGTTGCATGGGCGGATGCCGCCGGCCCCGATAACGAGGAAGAAGAAGGACACAAGGAGCACAACAAGCTGGGAGGGGGTGGGGCCCTCACATTGGCCTTTGGAGATGCAGGCAGGAGGGTGGAGGGAGTGGAGCGCGGAAGTGAGGGTGAGTAGGACCATGCCGACGAAGGAGGCGATGGTGGCGGCCGCCAGGGTGGTGTAGCGGCCGACGTAGGTGTCGCTGATGAAGGCGCCCAGGACGGTGGCGAGGTTGCAGCTGCCGGTGAAGAAGTTGAGGAGGGTGGCAGCATTGACGCTCTTCATGTGGTACACTGTTGTCAGGTACACGAGCAAGTTCGATAGTGTCCCGATCGTGCCAAGTTTCTCAAAAGTCTCATTCCCTGTAACAATCCCGCAAAAAAAATTTCATTTTCTCATTTAATTACTTCCTAGTCTCCTAGTCAATTAGTCACGAGTTATAATTCATCAAATTCATCCCAGGGATCACTTTCTTCTTCTTCAATACACCATGGAATGTGTATCAAAGAAGAGCCAATTGGTTGATAGAATGTCTTTTGGGTTACAACACTAATCCATGGGTTTATCGACCATTCCTACAATGACTACAGAGAACAAAAGACTTGCTTGTCCAACCTCTAGACACAAAAGGCAAGGAGGCGGACCCAGAGCATCAAGGCCAGGGATCCTCACTACTGCAAACTTAAGTTCACATAAACAATAAATAAGTCACTAATTTAGATGATATGCATGCTAGAATATCAAAGCTAGTGCCAAAAGTAATCGCTACTTGCATGGAATTAACCCAAATTGCACTTTTTCTTGTACCCTAGTACTCGTATTTACTAGTGGTTAGAATTCACAAATAGAATCATGTTTAGAAGTTTTAAAAGAATAGAAGAAACATCCTATGAGTATAGGTAGATGTACATGCCTATAAATTTTAGCTAGGAACAAGTTTCTTATGTACAGCCTTAAAATCAAATATACTTTATGAAATTCCATAGGTACTATGGGGGTGCTTGGTTGAACGCCTGAGCACCCTGCCCGGAGAAAACTCATGCCTGGATCAAACCTGGAACGTTGGAGAATTCTGCCTGTCGAGGCTAACCTGATGCACATGTGTTTGGTTTGTGCCCTGAGCCTGGCGCTGCTTTACCGTACAATTAGTATATAAAGAAACCCACACCCATCAATCCTATGAAAAAATAATAATAAACTAATACCAAGCAGTGCGGCAGGGTCACCGAGGCGCAAGACATGGCACACCCAGCTCAGGCTAACGACACTGCCAAGTGGCCGGCCAGGCCAATCCTTTTGTCAGGCTGTGCAGGCCAGGCTAGACTCGTATGACTCAGGACACCAACCAAATATGATGTAGGCAGCTTTCAGGGTATCTTCTGGCAGGCAGTATGTCATCAGGGCAGCCACCAAACACACTCTATGTAGTCATGAGCATCAACATGTACATAAATTAAAAAAATTGAAAGTCCAAAATGCGCTCTTCAAATTTTAAATGGTCTTCATGAATCCCTGGATATATACTTGTGTTCTTTGGTAGTGGTTGACTCTACTCCGTTGTTCTATAAATTTTATATTCTATAATAACCCTAAAAACATGCTATAAGAGCATTAATAAGACGCTTCTATTATCTGGTCTATATTTTGCAATTAATTCACTACCCAGATCACTACTAACTCAGCATGGTAACCGTAGAGGGAGAGAACAAAGAGAAATATATGACGTTCTTCCTCATGTCTCCGACTATCCAATGCTCCTCCTCTGATCTCAATCTCAAGTCTTCAAAATAAGGCGCGAGAGCGTTGGGCAGCTTTTCCGAGCAGCCAAACCAACATGCCCTTAGAGCATGGCTAATAATATAGCCAGCTGCTGGCTAAAACATGTTGACATGTCATCTATAGCCAATGGAATACTCAACACGTATAATAATTAGCTATAAAAAAGTACTAGTTTATCAATATGTGGTTCATCTTCTACTCTCACAAAGCTTCTTGTAGCTTCTGTTACAACCGGGTGTAAGTCTACAACACGCTTTTCTTCTCTCTCCTCTTCTCTCTCCCCCAACCCAATATCAATATAATATTTAAATCTTTATAAGCGGCTTACATAACTTTATTATACTTGCTCTTAGTCTCCAACAACCAGGTTCAAATTTTGTAGGGCTACCTCCATTATTGTGCCAACGCTCACAATCTTGAGAGCTAACTATGGGTTCAAGTGCTCTAAACTCTCGAAACTATCCAACTATTTCACACAAATATGAATAAAGCTTGTGTTGTAATGCGTAGAATCGCCATTATCAAGGTTCGTCCAGTGTAGCCTTTGTGGCAATTTTCCTTGTACATAATACGGCATACTCCCTCAATTCTAAAAAAAGAGGGCATATTTTGATGGTCCAAATTCATGCATTGGCCATCGATTAGTAAAATAATATGTTATTTATGTAACATAAAATTGGCACCATCAGATTCGTGCTCAAAGGCACTTTCACATTATGATGATTTTGTAACCATTGACTATATACTATACTGAGGGATTTATGGTTAAAGCATGAACTCAGAGAGTCAAAATATGTCCTCTTTTTGAGAAGGAAAGGAGTGGTAGCTATCGTCCATAGTTGAGTAAGCTATGTGTCGTAGCTATTAGACAAGGGAACACTAACAGAGGGAGCTAGCTGGCATGACAGTTACTCACCTATGACGTAAGGCATGGCCTTCCATCCGCGGTAGTTGTGGAAGGGCTCGCCATGGCCGGCGTCAAGCGATGATGAGTCAGTCGTCTTCTCTATGCTGATGCCATTGCCATTGTCCTGCTGCTCCAGCTGCGGCAGATCAGGGTTAGCGGCGTCCATCCCGCACATGCAGCAAGCAGCTAGACTGAAACTGAAGGTAGGTGGCAGCTTGTGCGGGTGTGGGTAGCTGCAGCTGCAGTAGTGCAGGAAGGAGAGAGAAGAGGCCGGCCGTATAAATAAGCTAGCCAAACTGCCAGACTATGGGGATCTTTGCTTACGAGATAGTACTGTGTCCGTAAAAAAATATAAAAGCGTTTAGATCACTAGAATATAAGAGCGTTTAAATCAATGGCACAACACCAACACCAACATGTAGCGACGCACTGTAGCAAACACACTGTTTAATGTTCTTGTTCAGATCACTGTTTCGGGTACTGTAGCGGATGTACTGTTGCATTAGATCTGTGCGGTACGTTCTCAGTCCAACAGACGAAAGAAGAGGAAAGGCAGAGGTACTGTAGGTCTCTACCTTGCCCATGACAAGGTAGAGAATCCACAGCCTCCAGCAAGGCTCAGATGCAACGATGGACAGAAAACTACAGTTTGCGTGTGCTAAGTGAAGCCGCCAAAAGAGGCAGGAATCAGGGGAGAAAATTAAGACATAGAGCGTAGATTTGTACTTAAAAATGGTCTACCTAATGGTAGACCTATGTGTCTGCGTTGGAGAACAAAAAATAATACTAATAGCCTCTATTTTTTACTTCTAGGTGGACGCATACATGCAGAAGCACAAAATAAGAAAGGGGCGAACTAATAACTTGGAAAATAAGGATTAGGGATTAATACAGGAGCCCCTCCTTGGACGGATTTCTCCTTCTGCTCCCGCTTTCAACTTAATGATGAAATACTAGGAATTGTGCTACTTCAAGACCGTTAGAGCACCCACAATGTAGTCTTTTTTAGCCTCTAAGGTAAGGATTTTTACCTGCCTCCATACACTGCAAGCATTCGCCTCTAGAGCTTTTGAGCTTAGCGTCGTCGCTAGCCTTGGAGGCAGCCTCCAACCTTTAAACAACTCATGTGACCCTAGATGTCTGTGTAGGGCTCTCTCTCATGCACATAAACAAGACTTCACCAAATACATTTGTTTATTCTGTCGTAGCACCGATCATAGAGGTAACAACAAATACTATAGACTGCACGATTTTGGGCTTTGTTTAGAGGTCGGCCACTAGTAGAAAAAGGGTCAAATGTGAAGCACATTAGTGCCGGTTTGAATTTGAGCCGGCACTAATGTGTCCATTAGTGCCGGTTCCAACGGCTAGACGGACGGACATCATTAGTGCCGGTTCGTGGGCAACAATTAGTACCGGCACTAGTAGAAAAAGGGTCAAACGTGAAGCACATTAGTGTCAGTTTGTAAAAAAACCGGCACTAATTTGATCAATAGTGCCGGCTCGAATGGCTATGCATTAGTGCCGGTTCGTAATGAACCTTTAGTACCGATTCGTGCCACGAACCGATACTAAAGGGGTGGTGGCAGGCTGGCGTCAGGCCAGGGCCCCGCGAGCCCCTTTAGTGACGGTTTGTGACACAAACCGGTACTAAAGGTCTAACCTATAGTACCGGTTTGCGTCACCAACCGGCACTACAGAGTCTTAACCTATAGTCCCGGTTGAAGACACAAACCGGCACTATAGGGCAATTTTCAAACTCTACCCCCCCCCCCC
>NC_041383.1:27858900-27861280 GCF_002162155.2 Triticum dicoccoides
TGTGTATCGCCATTTCAGTTTTGAAAAAATCAAAAGAAAATGATAAGAACTTCAGAAAATAAAATCTTTCGAGAGGTAGTTATATTACTACATCTACTAGTTAGGAAAATTTGAAAACTTAAATTTGGACATGTTTTGCAAAAAGTGTAGGGAAAATGTAAAACGGCTATAATTTTTGCATACGATGTCGGAAAAAAAACTTATAATATATCAAAAAATTCAGCACGAAAATCCGCATCCGATGGAGACCGCCTACGGCCTGTTTGGAATTTTTTAGAATCCTCAAATTCCAAAAGGAAAAAAAGATATGGTCAAATTTCAGTTTTTCTAAAAAAAATTGGTTAAATCTGGTCAAACTACTTATTCAAGAAGTATTAATGTTACTACATAATTATTCAAGAATATTAGTGTTACTAAATAATTATTTCAATTTTTTGAATTTTGGTCAAATATGGTCAAACTATGGTCAAACTGTGGTCAAACTATGGTCAAACTTATTCAAGAAATATTAGCATTACTAAATAATTACTGTTTTTTAGAATAATAGTTTCAAACTCAAACGGTGAAATATGTGACTTCATGCTCAAGCTAAACTCCTGAGGGTTAATAGGATTAACATCTTACTATTGTTAGGAAAACAACAAGTGCAGACTTGGAAACGAAGGAGAATAGAACCCGAAAGTTAAGCGTGCTTGGGCTGGAGTAGTGAGAGGGATGGGTGACCGGTCGGGAAGTTAGATGATTTGGAATGAGTGATCCACACTTGAGCAGTTAAGAGAGGTGGTGATTAGAGACTAAATTATCAAATAATTCAGAAAAATTGAAAATTGAAAAAAAATCAATTTTTTTCCAAAATTTTCAAAAAAAAAATAAAAAAAAACCTTTAGTACCGGTTGGTAACACCAACTGGTACTAAAGGTCCCCCATACCAGGGCGTTAGCTCACGCCACGTGGTGGCACTTTAGCGCCGGTTCGTGCCGAACCGGTACTAAAGGGGGGGCCTTTAGTGAACCGGCACTAAAGGCCCTTACAAACCGGTTTTAAAGGTCCGTTTTCTACTAGTGCGGTTCATGCCACGAACCGGTACTAATGATGCTGTGTCAGGCTGTGGGCCCCACGAACACCTTTAGTACAGGTTCATGGCATGAACCGGTACTAGAGTTTCTTATTAAGCTGATTTTTAGTCCCACCTTGCTAGGAGAGAGGCAGTAAGAGCGATTTATAAGCCGTGAGTGCAGAGACAATGAAGGAGAGGCGCAATGCTCACCTGCAGGTTGCATAGCTTCAAGCTTTCGGAATAGAATAGATTGCACTGAGCTATGTGCAGTGTAGTCTACCCTATTCCGAAAGGCTTGAAGCTAATTAACGAGCATTGCGCCTTTTTTTATTTTTAATAACTTATTAGAACTCCGGACTTCTTGTGGATAATCTCTTTCGAAGTATCAGGGCCAATTTCGGATGATCAATGTATTTTTTATGTACTTCTCTATAGCAGTAGCGCGTTTTGGCTGAAAGGCGGTACTGATCAATGTATTTTTTTTGTTCAGTAGCATTTGGTCTTCCAACACGTTCTGACATCATTTGTTGTTTTCAGTCACCGATTTGTTTAGATTAGAGCTAAATGACCATGAAAATGAAAATCACTACAAAACAAACTCTGAAAATGTTGAAGGTATCATCATTTCACCCGCATAGCATGTGCGAAAGAGTAGAGAGGGTCACGGAAAAAAAGAAAAAACTATATAAAAAAATTACTCAAAAATAAATAGAAGAAAACAAATAAAGCAGAAAAGAAAAAACTATATAAAAAATTACTCAAAAATAAATACAAGAAAATAAATAATGCAGAAAAGAAAAAAATATAAAAAAAATTGTTGGGGCGCTGCCCGGTGGGCTTGCCAGACCTAGGTTGTGCAAATTCAGGCCCATAAGGACCAGCAGGCTCACAGGGCAGCGCGCCGGAGTTAGGCCCAGAAGCCTGATATATAGAGGAGTTCGAAAGGACAGCCGGGGCTGGGTTTATAAATCAGTGTGGCTGCCCTTCGCTCGGCAAGGTGGGACTAAAAATAGCGCACCGCGGGTGGCAGCGCACGGCCTTTACTACCGGTTGGTGGCTCCAACCAGTACTAATGGAGGGGCCTTTAGTACCGGTTGGAGCCACCAACCGGTACTAAAGGCCCTTGTTTCCCGCCGCTTGGCCTGGCCAAAATTGGCCTTTAGTACCGGTTGATGGCTCCAATCGGTACTAAAGGCCCCTTCTATATATATGGCACTTACGAAAAATCAGTTCCATCGACACTTCTTCTCCACTTCTCTCGCGCGACGACATCTATCGCCGACGCCGGCCCGTTGTCCCCGCCCCCGCCGCCCATCGTCGCCG
>NC_041383.1:27861784-27873187 GCF_002162155.2 Triticum dicoccoides
GAATTAATAGAACTAGTTTATTTTTAGTAAATGCTTAGTTGAACTAGTTGAATTAATAGAACTAGTTTATTTTTAGTAAGAAAATTTAGGTATATGAGATTATTTGTACTAGTTAAATTAATATAACTAATTTATTTTTAGTAAGAAAATTTAGGTATATGAGATTATTTGAACTAGTTGAATTAATAGAACTAGTTTATTTTTAGTAAGAAAATTTAGGTATATGAGATTATTTGAACTAGTTGAATTAATAGAACTAGTAGAAAATTAAGTAAATGCTTAGTTGAATTAGTTGAAATTAATTGAATTAATAAGTGTTTAATGTTTCACCTATAGGAACATATATAGGAAATGTCGTCTGACGACGGAAAAAATTTCATTATGTGCGAATACTGTGAAGACCAGCGCGGCCTGTGCGACAGAAATTTCCTTGTTGATGATAGGCGATTCAGCATCAAGCTGGATGAGACCTTCAAATTCGATACAGTAAGTCACAACGACAAGTCTGTTTTCGTAATTAAGCATTACTTATATATGCTTCATTTGCCTGACTTATAATTTTTAATTTTCACTATTCTACTAGCGCATCCCCTGCCATGCAAGAATTTTTGTCTTGGATAAGATAAGTTTCAATGATATGGAAGCTACGGAGGTAAGAGAGTTTACCTGAAAACTGAGCATGGTTATACTTTCAATGTCAAAGTATATAATGCAAAGACGTACACCTATTTTGAATGCAAAACTTGGCAAGCACTATGCAAGGCTTATGCATTTGAGCTTGATATGGTTATCACCTTTGATATTCGTCCGGAAGATGATATTGAAGGTAATAGAGACATATGGGTCGATGTGCAGACGCCTCCAGTTCTACCATTATGTGAGTTCTTCTCAAATATATTTTTTTCTTTGATATTGCTTATTCAAAAATAATTGACAACTAATTTCTCTTAACAGCTTATTTCCATTCAAGCAAACATGTCCGACGCTTGGTAGACAGGATCTACTACTGTCCCGGAGCTGAACTAAACTATGAGGAGATAAGTCAGTATGTTTCATGGCTTGAGGATCTTCATACTGTCAAGACAAATTTTCTTCCTGGACTTAGAAATGTTAGTACTCAAAACGTGCGACCAATAGTGATCGTATTGAACTACGGTCACATCTATTTAGGAATGATGGTAAGATTTTTACTATTTGTCCTCAGTGCATCTTTTGCATACATAATTTTTTTGCTAAACTTTCATTGCTAAGTATATTAATTAATTATGTACTATACGATCTTCTTCAACAGGGACTCGCGATGACAGTTGTGCCTTAGGGGATCGAGACTAAAGGTCGCATGTCAATTGTTAGCTTACGGCCAAGATATCTTGCATTGCACATGAGTGCATTCAGGATTTCTAGAAGCGATGAATGCTTAATAGTGAAAGATTGGAGGAAAATTGTTAACGATCGCAGAGAAGTACTAGGGGGCAGCAATGAGAAGCGCAGCCCATGATTAGGAGACAGGTTCATCTGCATCCTCCAGTATGATGAATCAGGAGAGTTATACATGTTCTATGCTATTTTACCTGAGAGAGAGCAGCAGGAGTGATTTAGCTAGTTCATACTCTTAGTACTTGTCCTTTCATGTCCGTGTTCTTCGTTCTGAACTTAATCTCCAAGAGTGATTTGCTTTTGTGGTGTTATATATGAACGCTTATAATATCATGACAATCATGTTGAACTCGATGATATTTTTGCTTCTGGTACAAGTGAATGTTTCTTCTTTAAGCTAGTCTTGGTGGTGATTAGATAGCGGTAATGACTATGATGATTAAATAGTGATCATGACGACTACGATGATTGTTAGCTAGCTAGCTAGAGTATATATATGCCATATCCATATATATTATATATACTTAATTGATCACCTAATTAGGTGATCAAGTATAATATGGATATGGATTTAACAACTCATTATAATGTAAAACAATCACTAAATTAAACTGAAAACACAAAATTAAAGGGGAAAAACCAAACATTTAGTACCGGTTGGTGTTACCAACCGGTACTAAAGCCCTACGCGCACCCGGGCCTGGCTCGTGCGCTTTTGCACTTTAGCGCCGGTTCGTGACGAACCGTTACTGAAGGTGGGGGGGGGAGGCTGTAGTCCCCACTCTTTAGTGCCGGTTGGCGAACCGGCACTAAAGGCCGTCACGAACCGTCCCCAAAGGCCGGTTCTGCACTAGTGGGGTTAGGGACCCAGGTTAGAGGCAGCTAAGCCTCTATACACTGTTGACGCCCTTATAGTTACGGCAGCCAAATTCAAGGGTTCTAATAAACTTCTTGCACCAGTTCGTTTCGCCCTAGTTTTATAACTATCTTCATTGGCACAAGGTTAGAACCAAAGGCATTTGAGAATGGTATACCAGTGATTGCTCGGGTGATGCCCACATTGCTCATACCCTTGACATATGGATGACACAATCCATGACACCAGTGGGTAATCATGATTATGACACATTGCCCTTTTTTAGTTGTACACCATGGTTTTTCCCTTTCTCTTCAGGACAAGTTTCATCCATATGGGCTACCATACAGATAATATGTCATATCCCCATCAACTAGCTGAGCAAGTATGTTGCGCTTGTGTAGAAAACGCTAGCGGTGGCGTGCAAAGGACCATGTTAGTGGCGTGGAGGCCACAACACCAATATGGCGCCACTGATAACATATACTGGTGTCATGCCGACCCCTCGCCATTTTGTGTGGTGGTTGGGCATTCTACAGCTAAATAGCTAGTAGTAGTCGTAGTAGTAGTAGCAGCAGCAGCATTTGGTGTTGGTCACACCACTAATTACATTTTTAGGTTTTAATAAAAAGCTAAATAGTGGCAAACCCTACACAACTAGTAAGTATATTTGGATGATTATAAAAAATCATTTATACAACTCAGCCATGCATTCAAATTTTAATACATTTCATCCACATATTCAAATACATATAAACACTATAAAATCTGTGCTATGTTATTAAGAAAATCCTCGACGAAGAACCCTGCATAAGATCATTTTCTGTGATGGAAACTGTTACCAACTGATTTCCTCTAGGGCTAGCACCCTGTAACGCCCCGGATACAACTTTCCATATTCGTAACTCCGACTCTTGCCTTTTCCGGAGATGCTATATGATATTTCCTTCGTGGTTGGGTTTTTGTCGTTTGTTTTGCATTTTGTTCTTGTTATGCATCTCGTCTCATGTCATCATTCGCATTGCATCGGCATCGTTTTCATAAAACTTGCATCCGTTCGTGTTCCGCCGGTTCTCTCCGTTGTCCGTTCTGAGTCCGGACACACTCGCACGCGCCCACGGCACCTCCGAAACATTATTTTATAAGTGGCATAAAAATGTTCTCGGAATGGGTTGCAACTTGTCGTGCGGTCTTATTATAGTGTAGACAGGCCGCCTGCCAAGTTTCGTCGCATTCGGAGTCCGTTTGATAGCCCAACCGTTAAAGTTACAGTCGCACTATAGTCGGTTTATTCGTCGGACGTTTCGGCTTTCGATACTACCGCCGGGCCTCTCTCTCTCTCTTCTCTCCACTCAGCCCAACCTCTCTTCACAGCCCACCTAGGCCTGCCAACCCCCCCTCGCGATCAGATCCGTCGGATTTCGATCGGAGGCTCCAAACCCCTCCTAACCCCCCTCTAACCCTAGCCCCCTGCTATATATGTACCTCCTAGTCCATTTTGGGCAGCACCTAGCCCTCCACCTACCTCTAGCCCTCTCCCTCCTCCATTTCCGCGCCCCCCAGCCTCCTCCCGCCACTTGGCGCTGCCCTAGAGGTCAGCCGCCACCGCGCTGTCGCCCTCCACCTCTCCCTGCGCGCCACCTCGCCTCCCCCAGCGCGCCTCCTCCACCTCAAGCCCGCGAGGCCCAGATCGGAGCCCGCCGAAACCCATCTGGGCCCGGCTCCCGCTCGCCCGCGCCCAAGCGCTGCTTCCCCTCGTCCCTGAGCCAGGAAGATCCGGCAGCGCCCGATCTGGCCTTGACCTCCTTCCCTTCGCCTCGCCGGACCCCATGCCGCCCCGCCGGACCTTGCTGCGCCGCCGCCGCTCCAGGTCAACGCGCTGCTGCCGTCCCGTTTCCCTCTCCTCCCTCTTCCTCACGAGCTCTCCCCTCTGCAGATCCCCGCCGCCCTTGCAGCTCCTCGCCGGAGTCGTCCCCGTGCGCCGCCGCCACCGGGAATGGATGGATCCGGCCGGGATCCGCCGGATCCGCCCCATCTCGGACCTCTCCGGCCTTCCCTCGCCCCACCGCCGGCTCTCATCGCCTTCCGCGCTGAAGGCCTCGTCTCTGTGCGTCGGGAGGACGACGCAAGCGCCGCCGGCCTCGTGGCCCGGCCTCCCCACGTGGGCCTCGGCCCCTCCCCTCCAGGCCCAGCACGCCAGCTCCTCCAGCCCAGCGCCGGCCTGCCCAGCTCCCTCGCGCACGTGGGCCTTCCAAGCCGGCCCAGCATGACTCCTCCAGGCCCCACGGGCCAGCGGCCTCCAAGGCCTACCTTGGCCTCTCCTCCGACTGGGCTGAAGCCCATGGTGAGCCTCCAGCCTATCCCTCGCCCCAGCGCACCACATGTTAGCTTGCGCCCACCAGATTCAGCCCGCATGCGTTTTTTTTTTCGTTCTGTGATTTTGCCTATTATCCAGAAAACTGCATTTTTACAGATTGGACCCTAAACTTCATGCATATAATAACTCATGAACCGTGCATCATATTAAAATGTTTTATATATGTAAAATGCTCAGAAAATTGTGTAGATTAATAATATGCCATTTTCATCTATGTTAAAAATGTTTAACTTGTTGTTTATTTAAATGTGCTAATATGCCATGTTAAAATGCTTTATTTCATAACTAAATAACCGTAGCTCCATTTTAAATAAACTTTATATGTAAATGGGGTGGAAAAATGCCTAGTTTAACATGGTCCACTTTATTTTCCTGTTTAACAAACATAAAATTGTGTTTAGGGCAGAACAGTACCGAATCTAAAATTTGCATATGGGGATTTTCCGGAATTGTTGTTTGTTGTTTCCGGCCTCATTTAAACTTGCCTAGATAGATAGTTTTCATATGTTTCACCTCTTGCCATGTTTAACAACATCTAATATTGTTGGGTACATAACCGAGATCAAACTAAATAATTGCATGTGGTGTTTTGTCAATATGCAACTCGTTGCATATTGATCTCCACTTAACTTGAAGTATTGTTTGGTTGCCTTTGCCATGCCATGCCTTATTAAACCAGACATGCATCATACTTGTTTGTGCATCATGCCATGTTCATGCTCGTGCATTTACCATGTTGTTTGTTTCTTTCCGGTGTTGCTTCTTAGTTCCGGTAATGTTGCGTTCGTGAGGATTCGTTCGACTGCTCCCGTTCGTCTTCTTCATGGACTCGTTCTTCTTCCTTGCGGGATCTCAGGCAAGATGACCACTACCCTGGATCTCAATACTATCATTGCTATGCTAGTTGATTCATTCTATCGCTATGCTGCGCTACCTATCACTTGTTCTTCAAGCCTTCCCATATTGCCATGAACCTCTAACCTTTGACACCTTTCCTATGCAAACCGTTGTTTGGCTATGTTACCGCTTTGCTCAGCCCCTCTTATAGCGTTGCTAGTTGCAGGTGAAGTTGAAGATTTCTCCATGGTTGACAGGATTTTGGTTGGGATATCACAATATCTCTTATATTATTAATGCATCTATATACTTGGTAAAGGGTGGAAAGCTCGGCCTTATGCCTGGTGTTTTGTTCCACTCTTGGCGCCCTAGTTTCCGTCATACCGGTGTTATGTTCCCGGATTTTGCGTCCCTTACGCTGTCGGGTGATTTATGGGACCCCCTCGACAGTTCGCTTTGAATAAAACTCCTCCAGCAAGGCCCAACCTTGGTTTTACCATTTGCCTCACCACCACCTATTTTCCCTTGGGAGTAATTAACCCAAGGGTCATCTTTATTTTAGCCCCCCCGGGCCAGTGCTTGTCTAAGTGTTGGTCCGAACCGGGCAGACTGCGGGGCCACCTCGGGGCAACTCGAGGGCTGGTTTTACTTGTAGGCTGACCTATCCGGTGTTGCCCTGAGAACGAGATATGCGCAGCTCCTATCGGGATTGTCGGCGCATCGGGCGGCTTTGCTGGTCTTGTTTTACCATTGTCGAAATGTCTTGTAAACCAGGATTCCGAGTCTGATCGGGTCTTCCTGGGAGAAGGTCTATTCCATCGTTGATCGCGAGAGCTTGTCATGGGCTAAGCTGGGACACCCCTGCAGGGTATAATCTTTCGAAAGTCGTGCCTGCGGTTATAGGCAGATGGGAATTTGTTAATGTCCGGTTGTAGATAACTTGACACCAGATCCGAATTAAAACGCATCAACCGCGTGTGTAGCCGTGATGGTCTCTTCTCGGCGGAGTCCGGGAAGTGAACACGGTCCTTGGGTTATGTTTGACGTAAGTAGGAGTTCAGGATCACTTCTTGATCATTGCTAGCTTCACGACCGTTCCGCTTGCTCTCTTCTCGCTCTTATTTGCGTATGTTAGCCTACATATATGCTTAGTCGCTGCTGCAGCCTCACCACTTTACCCCTTCCTTTCCCTTTAAGCTTTGCTAGTCTTGATACCCATGGTAATGGGATTGCTGAGTCCTCATGGCTCACAGATTACTACAACAACAGTTGCAGGTACAGGTTATGCGATGATCATGACGCGAGAGCGATGTTTGCTTGTCTTGAAGTGCTGCTTCTGCTTCTTCTTTGATCAGGGGATAGGTTCCAGGTCGGCATCCTGCGCTAGCAGGGTGGATGTCGTTTGAGTTTCTGTTTGTGTTTCTTCCGTAGTCGGATGTTGATCTTATGTATTGTGATGTTGTATTTGTGTGGCATTGTATGCCTTATGTATGTATCCCCCTCTATTATGTAATGTTGATGTAATGATATCCACCTTGCAAAAGCGTTTCAATATGCGGGTCTATCCTTGGTGGGACCTTCGAGTTCCTTTTGGATCGGGTCGCATATTGGGCATGACAAGTTGGTAATCAGAGCCTCGACCGACCATAGGAGCCCCCTTGATTGTTGGCCGTTGTTGAGTCTAGAAGAAAACTACTTTGAGTCTTAGGATTATATATATCGGAGAGTAGGATTCTTTTTACTCCTCAGCCCCCTTCGTCGCTCTGGTGAGGTCTCTTGACGTAGATGTTTTGACGTTCCTCTCCTCAAATTTCACTAAAAATTTTTAGGATCACGCGGCTATCTTGGAATCGTTACGATGGTTTTGTGATGAGAACATTGTTCTTGGTGCCTCCTGTCTATTTATGTGGCATTGACCCGGGGAGTTGAGCTCTGAGGTGTTGTCGTCACAATTTTATCGTTGCAGTTCTGAGATTTGCCGACATCGAAAATCTCTTTTATGCAGTTGTTGGTGAGATAACCCCGATAACCCAGTACTGGGGCGAGCTCGGGAGTATTGCCATAACTCGTATAACGGATGCTTTTCGAAGGTTGAGGTACACGATTTCCGAAGGTTTCTTGGTTATGTGTTGACGGATGGATACAGCTGGATGTAGGTATTGTTAGTTTGGGTGAGATATATTGCTTCCCCTGTATCCCCAACACCAGATTGCATAACCAGAAAGTTTCGGGAGTTTTATAGGTGGGAATTCAAGTAGCTCCTAGAATATCTTTTCGACAGATGCATGATATGAGATTGGGGTTCGACGTCTAGTGGTCCGCCTTTCCATGGTCGTTTTTACAGTGGTCTCGTTGTGTCTTAAAGAACCCTTGGCTATGCTGGTTCGGGGACACTTCGTATGTCATGTGCACTACCTTGTACATGATGGTGCTGTACACTCGAGCCCGTGTGGGCCCCACCACAAAAACTTCGGACGAAATCTCTATCATATGTTTGTTCCGGCTTATTCTGCAAGCCAAATCCTTTGTTTTGTTTTGAGTTGTGGTATTCGAGTTGCTTCAATGTCAGGTGTTGATTCCATACCTTTTCTAAATGGTGTTCTCATATTTCTATGGGAGTACTAATCCTTTTGATCATCGAGATGGTCATGTCAATTCTTTTCAACCGGTGTGCTTCTCTTCAAGTGGATCCGATCATTTCAACATTTGTGAGATCAATTCTAAGTTTTCTCAACGGTGTTTGTTTCATCCGTCCCCAAGTTGCTTTTGTTTTTCCCGCCCTCCCACCCTTTTTCTTCAAGGACCCAGATTTCTTAATCAAGTATCCATTTATTCATGCGAAGTCTCTTCACTCTTTTCAATCAATGTTTTGATCCGGTGATCCCTCGTGAAGATGCTCACAAGCTTCAAGTTCATCAATCTTCATTCTCGTATTCCTTTCCGGTGGAATTAATTCAAGATTTGTCGATCATATCCTTTCCTTGTTTCAAATGTCTTCTCTTGCCGATGCACCTCTTTATCATTCACTTCTTCCTATTCATTTGTTCTGGAGTGTTGAAGATATCTCAGAAGATTTGTGTTTCCATTCTTAATCCGTTCAAGCTATTTGGAGATTGTTATCTCATTCAAGCTATTTAATTCAACCGGTGCAACCTCTCTTTAAATCGTTCAACGGTGTATATTTTGAGTGGGCCATAACCCACAGGTCTTTTTCCAGGATCTTACCTCACTCTTCTAATTTTCCCGGAGCCATTCCCAAAGTCTTTCGAAGTTTGACGTAAGAATGAATTATCATCAGTCATATGTCTTTCTCCAAGATCTTTCAAACTCTTTTCATCGTTGGCTCAACCCCCTTCGCTTTTCATTCTCCCGGAGTATCTCAACAATTCATGGTGGTTCTCATCATCATTCTCAACATGTGAAGATCGAAGAAGTGTTTCCTCTAAATCTTGCTCCATTCTCTTGAAGATTCATGGTTCTAGCTTGATGCCATCCTCTCATAATTGTTTTCGATTGTGAGAATTTTTTCATCCATCCGGAGCAATTCAAGATTCTTTTTAGATTGATTCTCCGTAGCCTATCATCTCAGAATTATTCATTCAAGCTTTCAACTCTTGTTCTCCAAATCTAACCGGTGCATCATTCAAATATCCTCTAATCAGTTCATGATCTCGTTGTTCTCATGTATCTAAATCCCCTCAAGTATCTCCATTCATTTTACAATTCTTCCCTGTGAATTGTGCCTTTGCTACTCTTATTTTTGACCCTTACGGTGGTTCTTTCAACATTCCTCTTCCTTTGTGACCGTATCATTTCATTCGTTCTTTCCAATCCCATCGGTGGTTCCATCAAGACCTTCTCAAGTTTACGCTATATCTCTCTTAATTCTTTCTACAAGAATAAGTAGTATGCCAAATCCGTTGCTTGTCATCAATTTAAATTGGTGAAGGATACACATACCATAATTCTTATTATTGTTTCATCCAAGTGATTAATTCCTTCTTCTGGAGATTGTTCATGATGAAGTAATTCTCGGTTCTAGTGTTTCACCTTTTCTTTTTCCGGAGTTCCAAGTTCTCTCGGTTATATCATCGCAAAGCTCCATCTAAATCATTGCAAGGCTTCACCTTGTGTTTCCAACTTCTCTTTCTTTCTATCATCCTTTTATTACTGGAGTTCTTCTTGGCAGATCTACATGATGGTTCATCAAGGATTTCTTTCATTCTCATTTTGTTCTTCAAGATTTCTCTTGAAGCTAAGATCCGCCAAGCTATACTCAAAAAAATAAACATGGTGCTCAACACATGTTTTGTTTTGGGGAGTTCAAGCATTCTTCATCTTGCATTCTGAAGTGCAATCCTTTCTACCTTATCCTTTGAGGCGGTGTTATGTCACTCTTGACAAATTCCTTCATGTTTCATGATTCATATGTTGTCAAGAATGAGGTATTTTAAATACATCATTTTCTCTTTGTTCAAGAGATCTTTTCGACCAATCAACTTCTTCTTTGGAGTTATCTTGGTATAGATTTCACTTAAAGCCTTCCCTAAGGAATGTTGCTATGGTGGTGCTTATCAATGATCCAAGCTTTCTCCATATCCTTCTCGGTGAAAGAGGTTTTTCATCTCTTCATTGTTCTCAAGCAAGCAATTGTTTCCGTTAGTGGCCGGTTGTCACCTCATAATTTTGGGATGTTTTCCATAAGCCCACTACAAGCTTATTCTTTTCGTTGTTGGTTTTACAACCACTCCGTTCAATCCTTCTTTGCAAGGATGCTTTCCAAGTTCATTTGCGGCAGAAATTGTCATTTTCTTCTCCGCCCCTTTATTCCAACAATCTAGCTTCTATTCTTTCGTTGCGAAGGCATTGTGATGTTGCTCTTTTCACTCATCATCTTGTTTTGTCAAGATCATGTTCTTTTCCTTGCTTATCCATTTAACCGGAGTGTTGTGTCTATCATTCCTCATTTAACCGGAGTCTCATCCAAGTGCTTTCATTTTGCCAAGTTCATGTTATATTCCTTCCATGCTCAACCGGAGTGCTGCCCGAATTCTTCCTCTCCTCCATCTAGTTTTAACCGGAGTGGTTTCAATATCTATCTTATCACTAAACCTCTTGGTTCTCGTCGTATCCCTTGTTCCTCTTTTCTAACGGAGTGTTTTCAACTTTGCTCATCTTCGTTGTATTCTTCCTTTCATTTTGCTCAACCTCTCAAGGTTCGTGGTTTCACTCATTGGTCGAAAAAGCAACTTAGTTTTACCGCTTATCTTCCTCTTCCTTTTCCCTCCGGTGCCATCCTAGATCTCGGGACGAGATCCTCTCGTAGTGGTGGAGTGTTGTAACGCCCCGGATACAACTTTCCATATTCGTAACTCCGACTCTTGCCTTTTCCGGAGATGCTATATGATATTTCCTTCGTGGTTGGGTTTTTGTCGTTTGTTTTGCATTTTGTTCTTGTTATGCATCTCGTCTCATGTCATCATTCGCATTGCATCGGCATCATTTTCATAAAACTTGCATCCATTCGTGTTCCGCCGGTTCTCTCCGTTGTCCGTTCCGAGTCCGGACACACTCGCACGCGCCCGCGGCACCTCCGAAATATTATTTTATAAGCGGCATAAAAATGTTCTCGGAATGGGTTGCAACTTGTCGTGCGGTCTTATTATAGTGTAGACAGGCCGCCTGCCAAGTTTCTTCGCATTCGGAGTCCGTTTGATAGCCCAACCGTTAAAGTTACAGCCGCACTATAGTCGGTTTATTCGTCGGACGTTTCGGCTTTTGAAACTACCGCCGGGCCTCTCTCTCTCTTCTCTCCACTCAGCCCAACCTCTCTTCACAGCCCACCTAGGCCTGCCAACCCCCCCTCGCGATCAGATCCGTCGGATTTCGATCAGAGGCTCCAAACCCCTCCTAACCCCCCTCTAACCCTAGCCCCCTGGTATATATGGACCTCCTA
>NC_041383.1:27873471-27896629 GCF_002162155.2 Triticum dicoccoides
GTCCATTTTGGGCAGCCCCTAGCCCCCCACCTACCTCTAGCCCTCTCCCTCCTCCATTTCCGCGCCCCCAGCCTCCTCCCGCCACTTGGCGCTGCCCTAGAGGTCAGCCGCCACCGCGCCGTCGCCCTCCACCTCTCCCTGCGCGCCACCTCGCCTCCCCCAGCGTGCCTCCTCCACCTCAAGCCCGCGAGGCCCAGATCGGAGCCCGCCGAAACCCATCTGGGCCCGGCTCCCGCTCGCCCGCGCCCAAGCGCCGCTTCCCCTCGTCCCCGAGCCAGGAAGATCCGGCAGCGCCCGATCTGGCCTCGACCTCCTTCCCTTCGCCTCGCCGGACCCCATGCCGCCTCGCCGGACCTTGCCACGCCACCGCCGCTCCAGGTCAATGCGCTGCTGCCGTCCCGTTTCCCTCTCCTCCCTCTTCCTCACGAGCTCTCCCCTTAGCAGATCCCCGCCGCCCTTGCAGCTCCTCGCCGGAGTCGTCCCCGTGCGCCGCCGCCACCGGGAATGGATGGACCCGGCTGGGATCGGCCGGATCCGCCCCATCCCGGACCTCTCCGGCCTTCCCTCGCCCCACCGCCGGCTCTCATCGCCTTCCGCACCGCCGGCCTCGTGGCTCGGCCTCCCCACGTGGGCCTCGGCCCCTCCCCTCCAGGCCCAGCGCGCCAGCTCCTCCAGCCCAGCGCCGGCCTGCCCAGCTCTCTCGCGCACGTGGGCCTTCCAAGCCGGCCCAGCACGACTCCTCCAGGCCCCGCGGGCCAGCGGTCTTCAAGGCCTGCCTTGGCCTCTCCTCCGACTGGGCTGAAGCCCATGGTGAGCCTCCAGCCTATCCCTCGCCCCAGCGCACCACATGTTAGCTTGCGCCCACCAGATTCAGCCCGCATGCGGTTTTTTTTCCGTTCTGCGATTTTGCCTATTATCCAGAAAACTGCATTTTTACAGATTGGACCCTAAACTTCATGCATATAATAACTCATGAACCGTGCATCATATTAAAATGTTTTATATATGTAAAATGCTCAGAAAATTGTGTAGATTAATAATATGCCATTTTCATCTATGTTAAAAATGTTTAACTTGCTGTTTATTTAAATTTTCTAATATGCCATGTTAAAATGCTTTATTTCATAACTAAATAACCGTAGCTCCATTTTAAATAAACTTTATATGTAAATGGGGTGGAAAAATGCCTAGTTTAACATGGTCCACTTTATTTTCCTGTTTAACAAACATAAAATTGTGTTTAGGGCAGAACAGTACCGAATCTAAAATTTGCATATGGGGATTTTCCGGAATTGTTGTTTGTTGTTTCCGGCCTCATTTAAACTTGCCTAGATAGGTAGTTTTCATATGTTTCACCTCTTGCCATGTTTAACAACATTTAATATTGTTGGGTACATAACCGAGATCAAACTAAATAATTGCATGTGGTGTTTTGTCAATATGCAACTCGTTGCATATTGATCTCCACTTAACTTGTAGTATTGTTTGGTTGCCTTTGCCATGCCATGCCTTATTAAACCGGACATGCATCATACTTGTTTGTGCATCATGCCATGTTCATGCTCGTGCATTTACCATGTTGTTTGTTTCTTTCCGGTGTTGCTTCTTAGTTCCGGTAATGTTGCGTTCATGAGGATTCGTTCGACTACTCCCGTTCGTCTTCTTCATGGACTCGTTCTTCTTCCTTGCGGGATCTCAGGCAAGATGACCGCTACCCTGGATCTCAATACTATCATTGCTATGCTAGTTGATTCGCTCTATCGCTATGCTGCGCTACCTATCACTTGTTCTTCAAGCCTTCCCATATTGCCATGAACCTCTAACCTTTGACACCTTTCCTATGCAAACCGTTGTTTGGCTACATTACCGCTTTGCTCAGCCCCTCTTATAGTGCTGCTAGTTGCAGGTGAAGTTGAATATTTCTCCATGGTGGACAGGATTTTGGTTGGGATATCACAATATCTCTTATATTATTAATGCATCTATATACTTGGTAAAGGGTGGAAGGCTCGGCCTTATGCCTGGTGTTTTGTTCCACTCTTGCCGCCCTAGTTTCCGTCATACCGGTGTTATGTTCCCGGATTTTGCGTTCCTTACGCGGTCGGGTGATTTATGGGACCCCCTCGATAGTTCGCTTTGAATAAAACTCAACCTTGGTTTTACCATTTGCCTCACCACCATCTATTTTCCCTTGGGAGTAATTAACCCAAGGGTCATCTTTATTTTAGCCCCCCCCCCGGGCCAGTGCTTGTCTAAGTGTTGGTCCGAACCGGGCAGACTGCGGGGCCACCTCGGGGCAACTCGAGGGCTGGTTTTACTCGTAGGCTGACCTATCCGGTGTTGCCCTGAGAACGAGATATGCGCAGCTCCTATCGGGATTGTCGGCGCATCGGGCGCCTTTCCTGGTCTTGTTTTACCATTGTCAAAATGTCTTGTAAACCAGGATTCCGAGTCTGATCGGGTCTTCCTGGGAGAAGGTCTATTCCTTCGTTGATCGCGAGAGCTTGTCATGGGCTAAGTTGGGACACCCCTGCAGGGTATAATCTTTCGAAAGCCGTGCCTGCGGTTATAGGCAGATGGGAATTTGTTAATGTCCGGTTGTAGATAACTTGACACCAGATCCGAATTAAAACGCATCAACCGCGTGTGTAGCCATGATGGTCTCTTCTCGGCGGAGTCCGGGAAGTGAACACGGTCTTTGGGTTATGTTTGACGTAAGTAGGAGTTCAGGATCACTTCTTGATCATTGCTAGCTTCACGACCGTTCCGCTTGCTCTCTTCTCGCTCTTATTTGCGTATGTTAGCCACCATATATGCTTAGTCGCTGCTGCAGCCTCACCACTTTACCCCTTCCTTTCCCTTTAAACTTTGCTAGTCTTTATACCCATGGTAATGGGATTGCTGAGTCCTCGTGGCTCACAGATTACTACAACAACAGTTGCAGGTACAGGTTATGTGATGATCATGACGCGAGAGCGATGTTTGCTTGTCTTGAAGTGCTGCTTCTGCTTCTTCTTTGATCAGGGGATAGGTTCCAGGTCGGCATCCTGGGCTAGCAGGGTGGATGTCGTTTGAGTTTCTGTTTGTGTTTCATCCGTAGTCGGATGTTGATCTTATGTATTGTGATGTTGTATTCGTGTGGCATTGTATGCCTTATGTATGTATCCCCCTCTATTATGTAATGTTGATGTAATGATATCCACCTTGCAAAAGCGTTTCAATATGCGGGTCTATCCTTGGTGGGACCTTCGAGTTCCTTTTGGATAGGGTCGCATATTGGGTGTGACACACCCTCAGCAACTTTGGTGACATTCTGGCCTAATTTCAGGTGATGCATTTGGCCTTCACTAGGTATGTGTGTCGTGGTTCTAAGTCTGACAGTAGAGTGGGGGGTAGGTATGGAGAGGCAAGGTCCTAGCTATGGAGAGGTTGTAAACACAAGAGATGTACGAGTTCAGGCCCTTCCCGGAGGAAGTAAAAGCCCTACATCTCGGAGCCCGGAGGCGGTCGAGTGGATTATGTGTATATGAATTACAGGATGCCGAACCCTTCTGCCTGTGGAGGGGGGTGGCTTATATAGAGTACGCCAGGACCCCAGCCAGCCCACGTAATGAAGGGTTTAAGGTGTATTTAGTCCGGGGCGTTACTGGTAACGTCCCACATAAAGTGTCTTAATTATCATAAAGTCTACTTAACTCAGGCCGTTGCAGTGCAGAGTGCCTTTTGACCTCCTGGTAGTCGAGTGAGTCTTCGTGGTCGAGTCCTTCAAGTCAGTCGAGTGAATCCCTCGTTGGTCGACTGGAAGGTGACCTCTTCTAAGGGTGTCCTTGGGCAGGGTACTTAGGTCAGGTTTGTGACCCTACCCTAGGTACATGACTCCATCATTAGCCCCCGAATGGATTGAGGCTTTGAGTGACGGAGGAGTTGATGCTGTTTCCGATTAACCTTTGCACACTGGTCGTGCGTTGTCCTGAACCAGAGAATCTCTTCATTGATAGTGAGCAACTTGTCTTCAGTCGACTCGATCCATTCTTTTCTTTCGTCGAGTGATCTTTCGGGCTTCGTCGATTTCCGAGCGACGGATCGCAAGAAATCCCGCGCCTGACAGACCGATCTGCCGTTCGCAGATTCCGCGGGATGCGAAATTTGGGGAAACGCGCGAAGCGGAGCGGACCGCGGCGTTCGGATGGGACGGGACATAGACGCCTCGATCCCCGCGCCGCTTTCTTCGCCACGTATCCCGCCCGCGTAACAGTTCCAGGATATGATTAGATCTGCCGGGTCCACTTGTCATCCACTCGGAAGGGATCTTATAAATGCGCCCGACGAGGGTTTTTTGAACAGTGCCTCAGCATTCTCTCTTTCTGCCTCCTTCGTCTCCGCCCAACGCGCTCGCTCTCGCCTCCGCACCACTTCTCCTCACGCGCCCCGCCGGAAGCCATGGTCAAGGAGAAGACGGCGGCGCTGGAACGCGCGAAGAAGGCGTCGGCGACGGAGAAGGCGAAGGGGAGATCCACCAGCCGCGGTGGGTCTTCGTCTAGATCCCGCCTGCCGAAAGGCTGGGTCTAGGGAGATTGGATCCAGTCGACCATCACGGAGAAGGATCTCCTCGACATGGCCAACGAGGGCCTGATCCCCCATGGAGCTGCGAGGCTTCCGGGGAAAGAGTGGCAGCCCCAGCCGGAAGAGGGTGAGTGCGTGCTTCTGGCTACCCATGTCGACCGCGGATTCTCTTTGCCGCCGAGCATTTTCTTCCGTGGTTTCTTGAACTTTTTTGGAGCGCAACTCCACCACTTCACCCCAAATTCTATCGCCTATCTTGCCGCGTTTGTGTCCATGTGCGAGAGTTTTCTGGGTTGTCGACCGCACTGGGGCTTGTTCAAGCACATATTCACATGTCGCTCTCAAACTGTGAAGAAGGCGAGTCCAGGCGACGAAAGAACCCGAGTGGTCCAAATGTGTGGAGGTCTGGGGATCCAGGTGAGAAACAAGAGCACCTTCCCAGCCATGACATTTTCCGAGTCAGTCAGAGGCTGGCAGTCGACCTGGTTCTACTGCCAGGATGAGTCGACACCGGGGCAGTCGAGTGGGCTCCCTCCATTTACCATGGACCGAGTGAACAAGCCCTCCTCTCTGAAGCTGATTCCGGAGGAGAAAGCTGACGTGAAGATGTTGATGGAGCACGTAGTTCAGTTGGTTCGGGAGGGAGTGACGGGCATGGATCTCCTGGAAGTTTTCCTTAGGCGCCGAATCCAGCCTCTTCAGTTCCGGAGTCACTGCATGTGGTTGTACTGTGGGACTAAGGATGTGACTCGGGTCAATCCAGAAGCAGTCGACGATGCCACTCTGGAAAGGTGGATGGCCGCTGTTACTGGGAACAAGGACAACCCTCGCGGGGCCAGAAGGATTCCTCCACTCGACTGCCACAGTGACCCAAACAAGGCATGTCTGCCCCACTTCCCGTTGTATTCTCATCATATTTTATTTCTGCTTTCTCTGCCGATCGGTCGACTGATCTTTGTCTTGTTGTCCCCCAGACCCTCACTGAACTGTACTCGATGCCCAACGGAGTGCACGCTCCGACTGAGGAGGGAGAAGCGAGCGGGGGCGAGAGCCAGGAGGAGGAGTGGGACTCGGACGCCGCCGAGGCCGATGATGATGACGATGACGATGATGATGATGACGATGAGGACGGGGAAGAGGAGGAGGAGGAGGAGGTCGCACCACCGCGCTCGGAAAGGCGGTCGAAACTTGTCCATGACCCTGCGACTGAACGCGGCGAGGGGGTCGCGACTGTTACTCAGTCGACCAAGCGCCCCCGGACCACCTCTCCGGCGCCGACTGAAAAGGCGCCGAAGCAGCCCAGGACGGCCCCGTCGAAGCCGACCAAGCACCTGCCGAAGATGAAGGTGTCCATCCCCACCATATCAGGGTAATCATGTTGCTTAAGTCTTCTTGTTTTGTGTGAACTTTATCTCTGGTTGGCGCTGGAGTTAGTCGACTGACTCTTTGGAGTTGCAGTGCTGCTACTTCTGAGACCTCAGCCCGGGCTGACGACCATGAGATGGAGGACGCAGCAACCTCAAAACCTGGTATTATACTCTTAACACCGTTTCTAGTCGACTGACTCATGATCTCTAATTCTGATTCTTTTCTGTAGCTCCATCCAATGTTGTTATCACTCTCCCTGATGATGATGAAGACGAGGAACCACTAAAGCACAGAATGAGAAGGAAAGCGTCTGCCAGCAGGGTGCCCCAGGATGTGGCGGTGCCTGAGACTCTGGTCGCGGAGGAGGAGAACACCACTCGACACACTGTGTCCTTTGCAGATCCGCTGACGAGTGCTCCGCAGCCCTCCCTCTTCACGACGCACCACGTCCCAGAGGACCAAGCTGGTGCCGCGAAGGAGGTGATACGCCAGGCAGGGATCATGATGGAGCAGTTGAAGACCATCCGGGATGCGAGCCAGGCAGCTTACGACGCCAGTTCCGCCCTTCAAAGGAATGTTCAGGTCAGTCGACCACCACTTGTTCTGTTAGGATATGCTATCAAAAAACTTTTCTTTCCAGAATTTATAGTAGTCACCCACTGGGTGTGTCGATTTAAACTCCGTGTTAGCGGGGGCACGCTGAGTGCACCCGCTGGGTGTAGTCCCCAAGGCTAAGGTCGACTGCTGGCAGTCGGCCTTAGGCTTTATAAGTTCAGTCTTTCCATCATTCGACTGAGTCGAATGGATTTCTCAAACCGGTGGGGGCACGCTGAGTGCACCCACTGGGTGTAGTCCCCGAGACTGTGGTCGACTGCTGGCAGTCGGTTACAGTCTTAAAGAATACATCTTGTTGTTTTTTTTGAGGTCGACTGGTCGACTCTGTCTTCAAATAGGATTAGTGGGGGCACGCTGAGTGCACCCACGGTGGGCGCCACTAAGGTCGACTGCGGGCGGTCGGCCTTAGGCTTTATAGTTTCAGTCTTTCCGTCATTCGACTAAGGCGACTGGATTTCGCAAACCGGTCGACTGGTCGACTCTGTCTTCGACTGGTCGATTAGTGGGCTTGTCCGACTCCTTCTCCTTGTCCTTAGACTGTTTTCTCTGAAACTACTGGATCAGGAGTCGACATTGGCGAGTGGTATGCTTCGGGTAGATGACATTCCCATCTTCGTCTTTCTTCGTGTGGATGTGACACGGCATATCCATCACGTCGTTCCCTTCCTTATCCTTTACCTTTTTAGGGTTCCAGGATCCTTTTGGTTTCCCTTTAAACTTTCCCTGAGTCACGGCCAGAGCCTCTCCAGGAGCTGCCGGTTCAGCCTTCCGCTTCTGTTTCCGACTAGTGTTTCCCTTTTCCGACTGACTCGGCTTGTGCTTGCCGCTTCGGAGTCGGTCTTCTTCTTCGCCGTTGGCGGACTTGGTAGCAATCTCCATCATCCGACTCAAGGTCATGTCACCGGTTCGACCAAATTTCAAACTCAATTCTCTATTCTTGACACCATCCTTAAAGGCGCAGACTGCCTGATGATCAGACACATTCTCCACAGTATGGTGCAAAGTGATCCATCTCTGAATATACTCCCTGAGAGTCTCATTGTTCTTCTGCACGCAGACTTGCAGCTCCGTCAATCCAGCCGGTCGCTTGCAAGTTCCTTCAAACATTCTGATGAACACTCGGGACAGATCTCCCAAGTGTAAATGCTGCTAGGAGGTAATTGAGTCAACCATGCCCTGGCAGAACCTTCCAGCATGAGGGGCAAATGCTTCATGGCCACCTCGTCATTCCCACCACCAATCTGAACCGCCACTCGGTAGTCCTCAAGCCAAGTTTCAGGCTTAGACTCACCAGTGAACTTGCCGACTCCTGTTGCCAACCTGAAATTGGGAGGGATAACTGCGGCTCTGATAGCTCTGCTGAAACATTCAGGACCAGAAACATGCACTCGACTGCTTGTGGGCGCATCTCTGTCGAGTCCACCTCGATGGGCTCTGTTCCGGTCGACTAAGCCTTGCACGATAATGGATCGCGCGTCAAAGCCTGGTTCTCTGGGGTCGACTGGAACTCTTCGCCCCGCACTGAGCTGGCGCTTGCCATCTTGCTGCCGAGGAGCGTAAGACCCACCCCTCGGAGGGGAATTGGGCACTCGACGCCTATCATCTCGGTCGAGTCGGTCACCATATTGGTCTCGCCGATTCTTGCGCCCTTCACGCCGCGGAGGCGATCTGGGGCTGTGAGCCGACTGAACCGTATTCGCAGCGACGGATCGACTGTGAATTCTGTTGCGCGACTTCGACACGGCCGAATTCTGATCTCCTGCTGCCCGGAGCAGATCCCTGATCTGCATCAAGCCTCTGCCAGCTTCCGACTGAGAGGGCTGGATGGACTCTGCTATACGGGTCGCAGCTGCTAAATTCTGGATTGGGGTTCGATATACCTGAGTCGGCGGGAAGAGTTGACGTCGACTGGTGTCGGGAACTCATTGCCGCGCGCGCTCGTCGAGTGCTCGCTGAAGATTCTCCAGTCGAGTGCGTTCGGCCAAATTGGCTAAACGAGCCTCCTCCAAGGCGCGAGCCTCGGGGGTTTCTCCTGCGATGGGAGTACGCAGGACATCCACGTTCCTGCGGCGAAGTTCCTCTCTTTGTAGAGAGAAGAGTGGCTCGGGCTGGTACTCTTCGTGGTCTCGTGCGCGGTCGCCTCCGTCGCCTGCCCCACCATCACGGGCGAAGCCAGGGGGACTGCGGGGCCCGTCGACCATCAAGATTTCCGCCGCTGGATCACTGCTATCGCACTCGGATGCAGTCCCTACGGAGCCAGTCGACAGATCGAACAGGCCGTAGAGAGATTCGTCGGGCTCGATTGCCGCAACTTGGGTGGTGGCCGTCTGGCGAGCCACCGCGTGCCTCACCCACCGCTGAAGCCTCGACCGGCCCGAGCGCTTGCGCTGGCGGGAGACCGGGAGGGTGGTCGATGGGGAAGTCGACCGATACGGGGTCGACGGTTGCCGCAGCAGAACGCCGCGGACACATGCGCGAAAATGCGTCGCACCGCGGACGGGGAGCGCATCGACGTCGAGTGGAGCCTCCTGGAGCCAGGCGGAGTCGTCGGTGACGAAAGTGAGAGCACTGAGACGGATCTCTCGACCCTCAACCAAAACTCCAGCAGTCATCCTGATGAAAGTACTCGGAAGAACTGCAACTTCTCCACAAAATCGCTAAAACACCTGCCCCACGGTGGGCGCCAACTGTCGTGGTTCTAAGTCTGACAATAGAGTGGGGGGTAGGTATGGAGAGGCAAGGTCCTAGCTATGGAGAGGTTGTAAACACAAGAGATGTACGAGTTCAGGCCCTTCTCGGAGGAAGTAAAAGCCCTACGTCTCGGATCCCGGAGGCGGTCGAGTGGATTATGTGTATATGAATTACAGGATGCCGAACCCTTCTGCCTGTGGAGGGGGGTGGCTTATATAGAGTACGCCAGGACCCCAGCCAGCCCACGTAATGAAGGGTTTAAGGTGTATTTAGTCCGGGGCGTTACTGGTAACGTCCCACATAAAGTGTCTTAATTATCATAAAGTCTACTTAACTACAGGCTGTTGCAGTGCAGAGTGCCTTTTGACCTCCTAGTAGTCGAGTGAGTCTTCGTGGTCGAGTCCTTCAAGTTAGTCGAGTGAATCCCTCGTTGGTCGACTGGAAGGTGACCTCTTCTAAGGGTGTCCTTGGGCAGGGTACTTAGATCAGGTTTGTGACCCTACCCTAGGTACATGACTCCATCAATGTGCATATTCTTTGATGATGTTTAGTGTCACAGAAAATGTTCGGATGGTTAGAGAAAGGGTAAATAAATGGTGCAGTGGAGTTCAAAACATAGTTTTGGGTTTTCCTGCCATGTCAGAGTTCCATATTAGAGTCAAATTTGTTGGCTTATCTGCTCAGATGCTCCTACCGAATTCATTGATTCTTTTCTGTACGTGCTCTCATTGTACTGAACGTCGAAATGACATATTAATTCTAGAATAAAGCATGGATGGGAAATATGATCACAGAGAATAGCATTCCATTAAAATTTCTAAATAACACTTAAAATAGTGTACCCCATGTGAAAAAAGACTGTGAAGTATTATAGCATTACTATAAAAGGTCATAACTTCTTAACACAACACTACTTAATAGGATTGACTATAAGACATACATGTTCATCATCATCACATCAGTATCAACACTAGCATAAAACATGACCTAGGTGGAGGATCATGATACAACATGATAGAAAGACAAAACTACTCCTCATTTGGTTCAATAGCAATGAAACCGAGGAAGAGAAAACTCCCTGCACGTCCATGGTGGCGCACAAAGATCATCATGTCTGCTATATCGATGTACATCTTCAATACTTTCCTCCACCCGTTAAGGACGATGCATCCAAGATGTCTACTACACAACTTTATTCTTCTAGACTTTGTTGGGCCTCCAAGTGTAGACTTTTGCAGACTAGCAAATTTCCCTCAAGTGGATGAACTCAGTTTTATCAATCCGCGAGAGGTATATGATGAAGGTGGCTCTCTCTCAAACAACCATGCAGTCAAATACAAGTGGTCTCTTGTGTCACCAAGACACCTAATACAATTGTTAGTTGTCTAGGTGCAATAGTTTGGCAAAAAGATGATGATAGATGAGTAATATGGATGGTAGATATAGGTTTTTGTAATCGGAACAAATAAAAACAGTAAGGTAGCAAGTAACAAAAGTGAGTAAAAATGGTGTCTCAATGCTTGGAAATAAGACCAAGGGTTAAGACTTTTGCTAGTGCCAACCTCAACATCATTAACATAATTAAACCACATGATAATCCTCAAAGTGTAGCAAAGAATCACTCCATAGTTTCTATTTCTATTAGATAAAGTAGTATGAAAATGCATATCATTTTTCCAATCTTGATCTATTGAACCACCCACAAAGTGTCACGGGTAGTACCTGAAATTTTACTATGACAACATATATGATACTTATCATTCTATCTGTATGCTAAGAGTACCACAATGTCACTATGGGTATCCGCAAGTTTATTACTAGGCATGCATCATGTAATCTCAAATCGGAAGTATTCAATCCAACATAAAGAAACTTAAAAGAGCAAAAGTCAATTCACCACAAAAAGGATAGAGGGAGATGAATGTCACAAGATCAAACTATATTAATGAAGCTCATGATACATAAAGATCGAAACCATCAACAACATGAGAGAGAGAGAGAGAGATTGAACAAAGAGCTAGTACATGCCCTCGGCCCCGAGGATGAACTACTCACACATCACCATGAGAACAGAGAGGGAGTTGATGATGATGGTGATGGAGGAGATGTCCCGGGCTTGGAAGAAAATGAATATAAAGGATAATCTCATGCATCATAAGAGACAAGATCTAGATAGTTAGAAGGAAGATTCAAGAATATTTAGCGCCAAAACACAAAATTATTTTAAGGTTGGTAGAGACTAGAGACCATTCAAAGATCAAGGGACACAAGCACATTGTATCAATTTCATTTGAAGTTAGACAGTCAAACCACATGCACAGATGTGGAATTTAAGTGAACTCATAAACCTAACCTCGTGCTTGGGCACTAGTCAGACAATCAACTCTTCCCATTAGCCTTTCTGAATCTTGGGGACGAAATTCATTTTAAGGGTGGTAGTCTGTCCCTTCTCAAGTTTTTCTCAAACTTGAAATGTCAAAAACAAAATTAGGGTAAACTAAAAATTCAAAATTTTCTTATGATTTCTCGACCTTTTCTTAATTTGACCAGGAGTTGATAGATTTGGTGGTGAAATTGTGGCTCAAATAAAATTTTGGAATTATTCAGAACCCTGAATGGGTTGTTTATGGTTTATTTGTAAAACCAAAGTTGAGCACACAAAATGTTTGTGACGTTATCTTAAATATTTTGGGTTGGAAATAATTTCCATAAAGCACAAATATTATTTGAAAATCTAAAGTTAAATTGGGAATTAAATTCACACATGAAAGAATTTAGGAATAAATTATTATCCAAAAGTAAGGTGACAATTCAAATATTTAATTTGGGACGAAATGTATTTTTCTTAGGTCCTAATGATATTTCGAGTTTGTCTTATTTTTCCAAGAATAATTGGAGGGAATATGGTATTTGAATAAATTCAAATTCAGAAGGGAAACTATTCAAAACAAGGCTACAAATTTTATTTTGGTGGGAAATAATTTTCCATAAGTCTTACATATTATTGTTTTGGTGGGAAATAATTCTCTCTCTCTCTCTCTATCTCTCTTTCTCTCTCCATTATGTAAAAAAATGTCTCTTCAGTTTTCTTAGTTTACTCTTGATTTGGACAAATAAAACATAAAAGTAGGACACACAACTGTTGATGGACTTTTTGGTCACTTGAAATGGAAAGGGGAAAGTGTCTATGAAAGGGGGAAAACAAATGTAGCTCAAAATAAAAAATGGAACCAATGCAAAATTCAACATCTCTTATTGTAAGAGAACCGGACAAGGTACGCCAGGTATTGCAGGTCCTCAAACAAATGCCAGGTATACAAGAGAAAACTTACATCCTCCACGCTCGTCAAGAATCTGGATCTGCAACCTAGGACCCCTTCATGAAGCTTAGGAAGCACCCTTTGTTCCCGTCATGATGCACCTCATGGCCAGTGTTCGACATCCATTGTCGTGCGCGTATACATGGCATGTGTCCCTCGTCGTGGACAACTTTGTTGCTCCTGCATGGTGATGACTCTACCTTGAGCCCGAAATCCTTAATTTCTCCCCCCATTCAGGCATGCCCACCTAACCAAACCCATAAAGAATGGATGAATACATGATTGAAGAGCAGTATGGCACCAACATGTAAAGATCAATTAGCTTAGTTAAATACTGCGAAGATTTCTGGATAAAATTTTTTGTGCCAGGTTATGACACCAATGCTATAGTACTTCAAACAATCTTTAGTTTCAAGGCACGCCAACAACAAGGCTAGATGGTTTCAATCAATGTAAGATCGTCAATCAGCTCAGTTAAAATGCACAAAGATCCTAGTCAATCTCTAACTACAATTATGTTATAAAAAACAAAATGCTTTTTGGCCTCAACCTATCTCAAATTGTTCATTCAAAAAGTTCCAGAAGATAAAATTTGGGTCTGCCCTTGTTGTGAGTTTAGGTTAAGCAACCTACAACAATTCCATTAAGCATAATAAGTACTCCTACTTTGCTTCTGACGCCATCAAAACATACCTGAATATGGTCAATGCCCGATGTTAGTTATCATGGGAACCTCCAAGTCCCCATCTCCCTTGTTGCAGACAACTTTGGTCGCCATTGGTCATGCCTCTGCCTTGAGCCCGAAAACCTTTCTCTTCCCCATGCTGACATGGCCATCAGAGGTGATCTTAACAAGACTATATTCTCTTCCCTTTCACAAACAACTAGAAGATCTTCATCCTAGCAAAACAAAAAGGAAAATAGAGGACATCAACATGTGTTAATTTGGATGCCAAACAAACTAAAAGCAAGAAATTATGCAAATTGTTGTTCTACTTATTCCATACAAGAAATGCCCAGTAGTATACGCCGAACAAATAGTTTTAAAGCATCTAATTAATTTTCATATAAATTGGTTTGTTGTAAATAAGAAATAAAGCATCAGTGTTCTTTCTTTAGTTATTCATAGGTTCAGTTTTCATTTTCACCAATTAGATAGTTGACCAGCATGTCGGTTGTGTATGTACATCGTTCGTTGGTTTACCACAGAAGTCTAACTACATACAGGGAGTCTCAACGCACCTTGTCACACAACCCGATGATTTTTTTGTAAGCAAATAAAAGGAGCAGACAAAAATTAATAAAGTGGCGGAAGTTTGAGCGGTGCAAAAACCTCTTCTTCGACCTAATGTTTGTGAGCTTTGAAACATTTGCTTGATGAGCAGCCTTCCACTGGTTGAGTGTCAGAAATATTCACTTTGTGAAATCAGATAATGATATTGGTCGCATCACCAGGATCCTGCCAGCCATCTGCACACAAATAATAGGTGTGAAACAATAGCCAAAGAAGTCATGTATGTGGGAACAGTAGTGCAAAATTGAAATATTAAACATAACATCAAATTGATAGGTAGAATAATAACATTTTGTGCCAAGCCTTCTTGCCTAAATAGTGCAGGGAACCTTGTACCAGAATTGTTGTTGCTTCATAGTGGTAATGATAGTGGTGTCATGGTTGAGCTCCTTCGAAAAAGTAAAATGGTTGGACGCATCTAAATTTCTTGTTTGTTCCCACAATTTGCTTGTTATAAAGAAGTGACAAATTTATGTTTTGCACATACAAGATGAACAGAGATGGTCAAATGAAAATATGGTAAAAAAAGAAATGAGCAAGGACACTGAAATGAAATCAGGATAACCGCCCTCTTAAAATGATTCAGAAAACAAGCACAAGACAAAACCAAGAATTATATATGTGAGATCATTTTCTTTCTACTTATAACAGCAACTAGAAAGTGAACAAACTAAAGAAGTCAATCCTGCTACTTGCCTTCCAACAAGCCTTCTTTTTCACTTATGTGACCATCAAAGGGACAAAAAATAATCCAATCTAAAACGCAAAGCACCAACTGCCACAAAAAGGATATGTATTTTATTAAAACCAAATAGACTTCATGGCTACAAGCTTTTTAGAGCAGGTGTTAGAGTGATGACATGAACACAGTAAGAGATCAATATGGCTGATTAGGAAATCGACAAGACAACTCTTGACTAAAAACACCATTAATGAAGCTGACACAAATTCATTCATTACATTAAATGGTCGACAAATTATCAGACTACTCTAGCACAGTGAGACTGTTTTTTGTGTGTAAGTTTTTTTATTAAAAAGACATAGCAAGAAATAAGGTTATATAAGCCTGCAGGAGCAAAGCATCCTTGAACGCATTTATATGTGTTGTATTGTATGTACACCAAACATATGGTCCTACATTATCTCCATTATACTTCCACTACTATGCTTTTTTTTGGGTTGAAACCTAGCCCCGGGGAACTTTACTTCGTTATAATAATAGGTCAGTTCTTTTCACTTCTTCTTCTGGGAAATAGATGCTTGTTACATGTATAATTGCAATATTAATTACTGTAGCATAGTAAAATTATACCATCTATTGGGTTAGTTCTATTTTTGGGGTTAGTTCTGTTGTCTAGTTACAGACTTTGTGTTTTCTGATTTTTACCTCTGGCTCGGTGATAATAATTATTGGATGAACACTTGATATTTTTCTTCTACAAACAAATAAAAGAAGAAGAGGGAAAACAGAAAAACTGCAGAAATTTGAGCAGCACAAAACAATCTCCTTCGACCTCGTCTTTTTGTTGAGTGATGTGGACTTGATGGCCTATTGCCTCATTTACACATATTAATCACAATGTTTTTCCATTAACCAAAATCATGAATAGGATGCCTGGTACATGAGTGAAGAACAATTTCTTACCAAATATGTAAAAATTAACTCGGTTAAAACTACATAGTTTTATGGATAAAATTATATGAGAAAGAGCATTACATTTAGAATAGAGTATATTTATTTGAATATTTTGAAGTCTAGAATAGAGTGGAGTTATTTTAATATGCATGCTATCAACAAGACTAGAGGGTTTATAAAAAGTGGGAATAAAAAAAGGCAAGCTCCAAGTTAATCTGTTATTATAAGTCTATAACAAAAGAAGTCACAGTTTTCCATTTTGGACTCAAGGTATACCAATCTTTAACTAAAGAGATCCATAAAAAGCCAAACACTTTTTTATGCTATCATGTTACACAAAATTGGGTGCTCGATGCGCTCACTGACGACATTAAATGTACTGTTTTGGTAAATTTGTTCAGAATGGTTATCGAGCAATAGCACACACAATTCAGTAGTAGATTTCTATTCTCTACTTGAACATTGTATAGTTCAAAAGGACCACATGCACCTAAATTCCTTGGTTTGCTCGCACGATTAGAAATACAAGATGATCAAGGACATTCAAATGGAAAACACACCTCCAGTTTTTCTGTCAATTTCAAAATGAGCAAAGACACTCAAATGTAATCAAAACAACCATTTATTTTTAAAATATTCAAAAAGTAGGCACATCATGAGCCAAGAAGTATATATAAGAAGATAATTATTTTTCTGCTTATAATGGATGATAGGAATTCAACATACAAAAAGAAGCCTTGCAATATCTACAACTTTTCTGTTTAGAAGCAAAGTTTCTTTTCACTACTCGAATAGCAAACCAAAATGGTTTGATTTTGTGTTTGATGCAACAATAAGATACCTATCAACAAGAGTGCCCTACACCCCCAACTAGTATGCACAACTTGAGCTTGAAGACCAAAGGAAGCAACAACCATTTACTGAAATAGAAACACAACAGACTCTAATTATCAATAGAGAAAATGACATGACCGCAAATTCCTGTTGTTTCTTTAAGGTTACCAACATGAAGACAAAAAAGCAATCTAAACCTCAAAATAGTTGCCAGAAAACATGATTTTTAAAAAGCAAACAAACTTCCTAGCTGACTAAACAGAGAAAGTGTTAGAGAGATGGCTTAAGACAGTATTATATGAATATGGCTAATTAGGAAAAGGGCAAGACATCTCTTTTCTGAAAACACCAATAATCAAACACACATAAATTCTTTCTTTACAATCATTGGTTAGCACAGAATTATACTACTCTCACATGACCGGACTGATTTTATTGTTTAAATCTTACTATAAACTTGTTAGTTGGTAAAGGATACAAGTTTATATTGGCACCCTTTAACTAAAATTAATGGTATCTCTCTTCTGGTCTTTACAAGACATGAGTGACCGTGTATGAGAAATTCACATATGCTTCTACATGAATTATGATAGTTCTACTGATCTAAGTCCAAACCACCAAAAAGAAGTTTATGTCTTATTATAAGACAAGGTTTTTTCACATATGCAGTGTCAGTGTTCTTTCTTAGTTAGACGTATGTGCAGTTTTCTTCAGTTCCGACAGATAGACATATGTCCATTTTTCTTCAGTTCCGACAGCTAGACTGTTCAACGCCATGTCTACGATGCATTCTCATCGTTGGCCAGTATAGTTCACATGTCTAACTACCTGGAGCGAGCCTTGAGACTCGTTGATCTGTTATTGGGGTGGCATGGATGATGCGGATCATGTTGGGCAACAAGCCATGTTCCCATTCAAGAAATAAAAATAGTAAGAAAAGAGAATGCAGGAAAGTTGCTGAAGTTTGAGGAGTGCAAAACCCTCATGTTCCAACCGGTGTTTCTGTGCATTTAGTGAGATTTGAAACCAACACGCTTGTGGAATTCATGGCCTATTGGCTCGACTATACGTATGGGTGGAACAGAAGAAGAAGAAAAACACATCATTGTTACAACTATAAAATCAAAAGATGCAGCCATGGTAAATGGCTTTACCAATGAATGAAAGCTTTGTTGTTCTGAATCTTGTGAATAGGACAAATGCAACCTGGACCATCATACTTGACCACACATAACTCCATGCATGTCTCGGCCAGCATCCATGTTTTGGTGCTGTTGATTATCCGGCGATTTCCTGCAGGGACCTGGACAAACATCTCCATCACTTCACTTCTGCATCACACGGCAAAATAAAGTACTGGTTAGTTCAGAGTGACACCATGCCAGAGATTTCCTTGAAAAGTATATAGCAAGAAAGGTTGTGATCTTAAGGGGATGGCGGTCCAAGCAACAAGCCTGACAGTGTGGACAAAGAAGCTAGGCAGAAGCCACAGGGTGTGTCCACTCAACTAGACAGTTTTTGAGGATAGTCTCTACTAGGCGACATTTCTTAGCGCGTGCCTAATCGCTCACTGCCAGACCATCTCCCGGCGTCGCGTGATAGCCGGGCACGACATCGGTGGCTGGACTGCTGTGCCGGCGGTTGTGTGGCGGCTTGAGGAGAAAGGAGGAGGCGCTAAGCCGAGACAAGAGAAGCAATGCATGGGGCGGGGCAGATCGAGATCGAGATCGAGATCGAGGAGGCGTCGCCCATTTATAGGAAGAGGTGCAACATGGCCAAGCAGCGAGCAAGAGCGGGGAACATGGTGAGGCATTGGATGGGAGGGCGATCCGCGTGAGAGGTGGTGCAACCGATGGATCAAAGAGGGTTGGATCGCAGCACGCGGATCCCGCAAGGAGAACGCGAGAGATGGAGTAATGGAGGCGAGGCGGCGCGTGCGTGCACTGCATGGGGGAGGATCTTCATACTGTCAAGACAAATTTTCTTCCTGGACTTAGAAATGTTAGTACTCAAAACGTGCGACCAATAGTGATCGTATTGAACTACGGTCACATCTATTTAGGAATGATGGTAAGATTTTTACTATTTGTCCTCAGTGCATCTTTTGCATACATAATTTTTTTGCTAAACTTTCATTGCTAAGTATATTAATTAATTATGTACTATACGATTTTCTTCAACAGGGACTCCCGATGACAGTTGTGCCTCAGGGGCTCGAGACTAAAGGTCGCATGTCAATTGTTAGCTTACGGCCAAGATATCCTACATTGCACATGAGTGCATTCAGGATTTCTAGAAGCGATGAATGCTTAATAGAGAAAGATTGGAGGAAAATTGTTAACGATCGCAGAGAAGTACTAGGGGGCAGCAATGAGAAGCGCAGCCCGTGATTAGGAGACAGGTTCATCTGCATCCTCCAGTATGATGAATCAGGAGAGCTATACATGCTCTATTCTATTTTACCTGAGAGAGAGCAGCAGGAGTGATTTAGCTAGTTCATACTCTTAGTACTTGTCCTTTCATGTCCGTGTTCTTCGTTCTGAACTTAATCTCCAAGAGTGATTTTCTTTTGTGGTGTTATATATGAACGCTTATAATATCATGACAATCATGTTGAAATCGATGATATTTTTGCTTCTGGTACAAGTGAATGTTTTTTATTTAAGCTAGTGTTGGTGGTGATTAGATAGCGGTAATGACTATGATGATTAAATAATGATCATGACGACTACGATGATTGTTAGCTAGCTAGCTAGAGCATATATATGCCATATCCATATATATTATATATACTTAATTGATCACCTAATTAGGTGATCAAGTATAATATGGATATGGATTTAACAACTCATTATAATGTAAAAAAATCACTAAATTAAACTGAAAACACAAAATTAAAGGAAAAATGAACCAAACATTTAGTACCGATTGGTGTTACCAACCGGTACTAAATCCCTACGTGCACCCGGGCCTGGCTCGTGCCACGTGTTTGCACTTTGGCGCCGGTTCGTGACGAACCGGTACTAATGGGGGGGGGGGGGCTTTAGTCCCCACTCTTTAATGCCGGTTGGCGAACCGACACTAAAGGCCGTCACGAACCGGCACTAAAGGCCGGTTCTGCACTAGTGGGGTTAGGGACCCAGGTTAGAGGCAACTAAGCCTCTATACACTATTGATGCCCTTATAGTTACGGCAGCCGAATTCAAGGGTTCTAATAAACTTCTTGCACCAGTTCGTTTTGGCCTAGTTTTATAACTATCTTCATTGGCACAAGGTTAGAACCAAAGGCATTTGAGAATGGTATATCAGTGATTGCTCGGCTGATGCCCACATTGCTCATACCCTTGACATATGGATGATACAATCCATGACACCAGTGGGTAATCATGATTACGACACATTGCCCTTTTTTAGTTGTACACCGTTGTTTTTCCCTTTCTCTTCAGGACGAGCTTCACCCATATGGGCTACCATACAGATAATATGTCATATCCCCATCAACTAGCTGAGCAAGTATGTTGCGCTTGTGTAGAAAACGCTAGCGGTGGCGTGCAAAAGACCATGTTAGTGGCGTGGAGGCCACAACACCAATATGGCGCCACTGATAACATATACTGGTGTCATGCCGACCCCTCGTCATTTTGTGTGGTGATTGGGCATTCTACAGCTAAATAGCTAGTAGTAGTCGTAGTAGTAGCAGCAGCAGCATTTGGTGTTGGTCACACCACTAATTACATTTTTAGGATTTAATAAAAAGCTAAATAGTGGCAAGCCCTACACAATTAGTAAGTATATTTGGATGATTATAAAAAATCATTTATACAACTCAGCCATGCATTCAAATTTTAATACATTTCATCCACATATTCAAATTCAGATAAAAACTATACAATGTGTGCTATGTTATTAAGAAAATCCTCGACGAAGAACCCTGCATAAGATCATTTTCTGTGATGGAAACTGTTGCCAACTGATTTCCTCTAGGGCTAGCACCCTCAGCAACTTTGGTGACATTCTGTCCTAATTTCAGGTGATGCATTTGGCCTTCACTAGGTATGTGCATATTCTTTGATGATTTTTAGTGACACGAAAAATGTTCGGATGGTTAGAGAAAGGGTAAATAAATGGTACAGTGGGGTTCAAAATGTAGTTTTGGGTTTTCCTGCCATGGCAGAGTTCCGTATTAGAGTCAAATTTGTTGGCTTATCTGCTCAGATGCTCCTACCGAATTCATTGATTCTTTTCTGTACGTGCTCTCATTGTACTGAACGTCGAAATGACATATTAATTCTAGAATAAAGCATGGACGGAAAATATGATCACAGAGAATAGCATTCCATTAAAATTTCTAAATAACACTTAAAATAGTGTACCCCATGTGCAAAAAGACTGTGAAGTATTATAGCATTACTATAAAAGGTCATAACTTCTTAACACAACACTACTTAATAGGATTGACTATAAGACATACATGTTCATCATCATCACATCAGTATCAACACTAGCATAAAACATGACCTAGGTGGAGGATCATGATACAACATGATAGAAAGACAAAACTACTCCTCATTTGGTTCAATAGCAATGAAACCGAGGAAGAGAAAACTCCCTGCACGTCCATGGTGGCACACGTAGATCATCATGTCTGCTATATCGATGTACATCTTCAATACTTTCCGCCACCCGTTAAGGACGATGCATCCAAGATGTCTAATACACAACTTTATTCTTCTAGACTTTGTTGGGCCTCCAAGTGTAGACTTTTGCAGACTAGCAAATTTCCCTCAAGTGGATGAACTAAGTTTTATCAATTCGCGAGAGGTATATGATGAAGGTGGCTCTCTCTCAAACAACCATGCAGTCAAATACAAGTGGTCTCTTGTGTCACCAAGACACCTAATACAATTGTTAGTTGTCTAGGTGCAATAGTTTGGCGAAAAGATGATGATAGATGAGTAATATGGATGGTAGATATAGGTTTTTGTAATCGGAACAAATAAAAACAGCAAGGTAGCAAGTAACAAAAGTGAGTAAAAATGGTGTCTCAATGCTTGGAAACAAGACCAAGGGTTAAGACTTTTGCTAGTGCCAACCTCAACATCATTAACATAATTAAACCACATGATAATCCTCAAAGTGTAGCAAAGAATCACTCCACAGTTTCTATTTCTATTAGATAAAGTAGGATGAAAATGCATATCATTTTTCCAATCTTGATCTATTGAACCACCCACAAAGTGTCACGGATAGTACCAGAAATTTTACTATGACAACATATATGATACTTATCATTCTATCTGTATGCTAAGAGTACCACAATGTCACTATGGGTATCCGCAAGTTTATTACTAGGCATGCATCATGTAATCTCAAATCGGAAGTATTCAATCCAACATAACGAAACTTAAAAGAGCAAAAGTCAATTCACCACAAAAAGGATAGAGGGAGATGAATGTCACAAGATCGAACTATATTAATGAAGCTCATGATACATAAAGATCGAAACCATCAACAACATGAGAGAGAGAGAGAGAACAAAGAGCTAGTACATGCCCTCGGCCCCGAGGATGAACTACTCACACATCACCATGAGAACAGAGAGGGAGTTGATGATGATGGTGATGGAGGAGATGTCCCGGGCTTGGAAGAAAATGAATATAAAGGATAATCTCATGCATCATAAGAGACAAGATCCAGATAGTTAGAAGGAAGATTCAAGAATATTTAGCGCCCAAACACAAAATTATTTTAAGGGTGGTAGAGACTAGAGACCATTCATAGATCAAGGGACACAAGCACATTGTATCAATTTCATTTGAAGTTAGACAGTCAAACCACAGGCACAGATGTGGAATTTAAGTGAACTCATAAACCTAACCTCGTGCTTGGGCACTAGTCAGACAATCAACTCTTCCCATTAGCCTTTCCCAATCTTGGGGACGAAATTCATTTTAAGGGTTGTAGTCTGTCCCTTCCAAAGTTTTTCCCAAACTTGAAATGTCAAAAACAAAATTAGGGTAAACTAAAAATTCAAAATTTTCTTATGATTTCTCGACCTTTTCTTAATTTGACCAGGAGTTGATAGATTTGGTGGTGAAATTGTGGCTCAAATAAAATTTTGGAATTATTCAGAACCCTGAATGGGTCGTTTATGGTTTATTTGTAAAACCAAAGTTGAGCACACAAAATGTTTGTGACGTTATCTTAAATATTTTGGGTTGGAAATAATTTCCATAAAGCCTAAATATTATTTGAAAATCTAAAGTTAAATTGGGAATTAAATTCACACATGAAAGAATTTAGGAATAAATTATTATCCAAAAGTAAGGTGACAATTCAAATATTTAATTTGGGATGAAATGTATTTTTCTTAAGTCCTAATGATATTTCGAGTTTGTCTTATTTTTCCAAGAATAATTGGAGAGAATATGGTATTTTAATAAGTTCAAATTCAGAAGGGAAAATATTCAAAACAAGGCTACAAATTTTATTTTGGTGGGAAATAATTTTCCATAAGTCTTACATATCATTATTTTTTAGGGCAGGCCTGGCGCAATGGTGAAGTCCTCCCCACTTGTGCCAAGAGGTCCTGGGTTCGAACCAGCCTCTCTGCATTGCACTTCGCAGGGGTAAGACTAGGTTCCTGTAATCCCTCCCCAGACCCCACCTTGTGTGGGAGCTTCTATGCACTGGGTCTGTCCTGTCCTTTCTTACATATCATTATTTTTGGATTTGGACCCAATTTGGCTTTTGAACAAGATGCAAATTAAAAAATAAAAAGGAAATATAAATAGAAAAAGAAAAAACTAAAACCCAGCCTAACCTCTAGAGGCCTAG
>NC_041383.1:27896875-27899143 GCF_002162155.2 Triticum dicoccoides
GACGTCAGCTTCATCCCCTCCCCCAAGGAGCCCATGCCCCCATGCACGATGTCGGCCACCCTGCCTCCAGATCCCGACCCCCTCAAAAAATAGCCCTAGACCCTATGTCGATCCAAAGCTTGCACGCAACCTCTCTGCCACCTGGCTGCTTGCATCCGAGCCCGAAATGCCGCTCCCTCCGCTATGCTTTGTTGAGTGATTGCGCCACCATCGGCGAGCCTCTGTCCTTTTCGCCTTGACCCTCTCCGTCTCTCCACTCTTTTACTTATCCAGGAGCACCCCCAATCGTGTGAACCGTGGAAGCCTGAAGCTCACTGCCGCAAACCGTTGTTTCGTTTGTTCGCCATCGTCGCCTAATAATGCGCCCATTGTAGCCATGGACACCATTTTCATCGTTCCGAAGCACTGAAGGCCTTCGTGCATTCCCCTCATGCCGAGGACCACCAGAGACGTCGCATTCATCAAATGTGAGTTCCCATGCCATTGTTGTCTTCAACTATGGTGCGGTTGTGTCAACCATCTCCCTAAGTGAGCCCTAAGTCTCATTCTCAACTCAAAATCACAATCAGATCTTTTAAATCCAACAAATTGGTACGCGGTGCCGTCCATCTTATCTTGATCTAATGACCCCCATCGGTTCATTAAGTGAGCAAGTATCCTTTGGTCCAACTCATTTGAGGATCATAAAATCCAACAACCCTCGTTCTTTTTGTTCTAACGTGATTTTAGCCAATTAATAGAATCACGCCATGTGTCCCTATTCATTTCTAGTTATGTTTATTTTAGTTAATCTCTGTAACTTTTCTAATAGGCCCCTGAAACTTCGAACCCTTATAACTTTTCACATGTAGATCCAGTTGAGGTGATTCTTTTTGCATATTGACCCTCACAAAAATCCCTATCCACCAGAACCTACGGTTCACTTTTGCACAGTCAGATTTAAATTTAAGCCTTTAGGGGGCCCTAATCTACAATCCAAGGATCCAAATATAGTTGAACTTATTGCAATTTGATCATAATGAGCATCCAGCAGAACCATAGTTGCACAAAATTGAACCATCGAATAATGAATTCATTCCAATTTTGATTCGACCTTGTTTAATATCTAATTTGCAAACCATATCTGATCATTTTGCACATTGGTCCTTAGGTCGTAAACTTTCAATTTGAACCACAGAAGCATATGTTTGCAAAATTTAGTTTTGAAATTCAAATAGGGATAGAATAGTAGCAGAAATGCTGCCATGGCAACCAAGTTTGCTGCCAAGGCAAAACAATTGCGGCCATGACAGAGGTTTTGGAACCAATTATGTTTGTCAATTGAACTGGTCATACCTTTTGACCGATGGTTTCATATATTTAAATTAGTTCTTTTCTCAAGTCAAACCAATTATTTGGAATCAGTTTGACCCAAGTTTGACTTTCATAAATTAAAATCTATTTGAATTCAAATTCAAACTCTAGTTCGACATAGAATTCAAATCACAAGTCCAAGCCTACTGAATCTTTTAGTTAATGGTTCAAATAATGTTCAAAATATTTGTACCATGTTTGGACCAAACTCTTTTGCCATGTTTGAATTATTTCAAATTTGAATTCAAACCAAAGTTTGAATTATAAACCAACTTCATTTGAAATTCAAACATGAATCCTTTTATACACTAGTTTCTGCAAAACAAGTCAGCCCCTACTTTTCCCAAGAGCATGACTAGGTCTATTATACATTCTGATGAAACTTGCCAATACATTCGATGTATTTACCTTTGTGGTTGCAACGTATCATGCTGCAGGACTTATGGAGGACCAGTAAGGGATTACGATTACAATAATGGGTTAGAGCATCTCTAGCAGACCCCTTAAAATGCACGAAACTGTAAAATAACTGTCTATTTACAGTTTTAGGTAGAAAAACTAACCCAAAAATAACCTGTAAACGACTCCAGCCTATAATTTTTTTAAGGGGCGCGAAAAACGTCCCAACCGAACATGTGAAAATAAGGATTTCAGAGCCAACCCGAGGGTGCCCTGTGTATGTGAAAGACCGCTGGTGGGAGTCCAACTGCCATCGGAACTTTCATGGCTCGCTCCCGGCCGCCGCCCTGCCCATCCCGACCGCTGCCCCGCCCCTGTCTCCTCCACGACGCGGCCACCAGGGGCGCTTGGCCTCGCCCCGCATGCTCCAACTATTCTGCATCCCGGCGGGCTCATTTGGGTGACTGGCGGCAGCGGTTTCATCGGCTCCTGGCCTCGTCCCGCATTCCAGTTCTA
>NC_041383.1:27899460-27906836 GCF_002162155.2 Triticum dicoccoides
ACGGCGACAGAGGCGGAGGATGGCAGGAGGCGGGGGAGAATGGTGGATGGCGGTGAGAACGACAAGAGGAGAAAGAGTCTGTTCGTGGGAGGAAGAAGGAGCAGACCGGGCGGCTGGAATATTCGTTTTCGGAGCGGGGTATCTGGTTTTATGGGGTTGTTTACATGGTCGGTTCTGCGCGGGACAAAATCAGCCCGAAAACCATGTTTTCTGTGCTGCAGATGCATTTTTAAGGCTCCAGTTTTAAGGGCTCTGCTGGAGATGCTCTTACAATGTTATACTCAAGTTCTTCCTAAGAGTGGATGGACGCCACAAGTTATATTGTATTTCCGCTGCATGGTTGTATAAGCTAGCCTTGAGCAAGGCAGACATGTAATGTAAAAGAGAATGGATCTGTGATGTAATACCAAGCCATGTGATATATCCAGGGATTGATAGAGAAAGCACATAGGATCGTGTTTCTCATCAGAGACCGGGTCATCATATAGGACCGTCTGGACCATCTCATTGAGGAAGATGACTGATCCGTGGTGATGAGGCAATATCTTCTTCTGTAAGATCCATGCTGACACTGTCTTCGGAGATCATGGGACTGAAACTGGTTTTACGACTTTGGTTGTACCTTGGTGGCATAGTTGTAATCGAGCTTACCCTCTCTGAGATGCCAAGATCGAGGAGTTCCCCTTCTTTGTACTGACGACGAAGAATGCGATAAGAACGCTTGAGCATCTCATTGCCAGTGAACCTGTTCTGCTTCAGGTCGATGCTTACGGTGCTACGTCACGTCTTAGTCCTACTCATGGTGCTATGTCCTGATGGACTGTTTCTTGTTTGCATTTTGGGTTGTAGTATTCACCGTTGAATATTGGGCTACATGTCGTGTTGCATTGATGTGTACTATATATTCGTTCCTCCTACCTAGGCATGGGCCCTGCTTTGTTTGGGAGCTTGTGCAACGGCACCCGTTGCACATACCTAGTGCCGGCCCTGAACATATTTGTATAGCAGCTGAGAGATAAAGAAATGAATCCACCGTGTACATGTAGGTTGTCCAGTAGTTCGTATGATAGTGTGGGTTTGGGGCTAGCTAGCTAGGTACATACAATACTACGAGTTAACTAAGACCTCCTTTTCATTAAGTAACGAAACACCGTACGTTGATGACCGTTCAGCTAATACTTGTATGTTGCTGGAGGTGGCCATAGAGATGCATATCATAATCCATATCAGACAAGATGCGTCAGGCTAGCGTGCATGTGCATGTCCACAGGAACCGAGATGCGACAACGAAGTGAACATGGGCAGCTAGCTTGGTCAAGCTTTGCTTAGCCGCCGGGTGCGCCTTCCGTCGATTTATACTTATCAATATCGACAAAGAGGCATGATTAGATGGATAGGGAAGGGCGGGCGTTGTGGGGGCCGAGCGGGGATAGACAATGCCATACGTACATTCACTGAAAAATGAAGGCCTCGTGACCGGCGCCGGCGTTGTCTCCAGCCCTGGTCATGGTGTGAGAAGCTTTGGGAGGACGGCAAGGTTTGGTTGGCATTCATATTAAAATGAGTATGCGCAGTCCATGCGTCATTACCGATGTTTAATTAATTCTAGAGATCTGGTTCAGTACACCCTCTTTCAAAAGTTGAAGAAAAACAACAAAAATCATCTAACCTACGGCTGCTCACGATGATTTCAGGACCAAGTCGTCCGATCAAGCATACGAACACACCCTCTTTCTATGCTCGATCCACGCCTCACTCACTCGGTAGACTGGTTGACACCACTACAAGGTGGACGGGTTGTTCAGTTAACCATTGTCCATTAACCATTGGTTCAGTAGCACAAAGACCTTATGAAAAAGACCAGTAATTATTGGATCCGAAAAAACTGGCCTCCGGTTTTCTATAGATAAAAACAACATTACAATAAAAAATATGTTCGTCTGATTTAAAAAAGTTCACAAATTTGAAAAAAAGTTCGTGCAATTAAAACATAGTTTACCAATTTGAAAATAAGTTCACGAAGTTGAGGAAAAGTTCATAGTTTAAAAAAGTTTGCTAATTCAAAATAATATTCACGAATTTGAAAAGAATTCTTGGATTTCAAAAAAGAGATTCGGCAACTTGAAAAAAAATATGAATTTGAAAAGAAAATCGCCACATCAAAAAAGGTTTACGGATACAAAAAGTTCATTAATTAGAAAAAAAAAGTTTGTGAATTTGAAAGAAGTTCATGAATTTCAAAAATACTCACGGCTTTAGTAAATGTTCATGAATTCAATAAAAATCACAAATTTGACAGAAGTTCATGATTTTTGAAAAACTTTGCAAAAAAATTCAAAAAATAATTCTTGAAAATTAAAAGGAAAAATAAAAATAAATAAAATGGAAAATGAAAAGAAAGACAAAAAAAGGAAATCGAATAACAAAACCAGGAAAGAAGCTTCCAGATACCAGCCTGAAAGCTTCTGGAAGCTTCCAACTCGCACGCGAAGCACAACAATTAGCGACATATTATATGGGCCGCCCCGGTATTTAGCTAGAGAAGCCAGCAAGTGTGCGCCAAGTAGCAAAAACAATAGAAGCTAGCATTAAATATGATTAAGCGCTCTGCATTAAATATGATTATGCACGGGCTATTGTGAGTTGCAATGGCCACACAGACAGGGCCAGAGCTACGTTGAAACAAAACATGTCCCGGCCTTCCCAACCTAAAACAATTATTTCATTATATCATAAAAACTAGACAGATGTGGTAACACTCGCTATTATGGTCAGTGTCATGGCAAACCAAGTGCTAACACAATGTGCAAATTGCAATCCTTCGGAATTCGCGGCCGCGGTGCAAAATTCAGAATGAGGCCTTAAAATTTTAAAAATCCTTATCATAACTAAAGCATACTCACACATAATTATGTAACTTTAACTATGTGTTGTGTCGTAATATCAATGCTAAAAGACTGACCACATGTTCTACCAAAAAACATAATCGGTTCAATATTCCTTGAAATGAAATCATCAATTATGTCTTCTTAATTAATATTCTCCAAGATATCATTTTCAAGTATCTTCCAAATATTGGACCGCGACCTTAGGCATGTAGCTAGCCAATTATCTTCTTCAAACAATTCGACTACCGGTCGAGCAAAATATGTAGATTAAAGCAAGCTCAATCTAAAATTAGTATTTACTTTTTTTAAAACTTAGTATTTACTAAGATGTATTGCTGAGAAAATAAAATTAGTCAATATTATATATGCACTAACATAATATTTAGCAGAAAGATTCATCTCAGTTAGTAACTTTCTACCAAAAGAAATAAAATAAATGACCTAAATAGGGCTTCTGCTGGGCGTTGTCGGCAGGAAAGTGCAGTGACTGTCGGGTGTCAATGAGTCAACATTGTTTTTCCAGCTAATTATTTTGATGGCTAATTATATTATTATCTGACCAGCATGCGTTCCTATTTTATTTCATCTTTATAAATCCTGCCATTTGACGACCTGAATTTCACGGACGTGATCGAACGTCACTCATATTAAATAACATGGGTTTCAACCTTTGGCCTCTAGATAGAAACCGCAACAATGCGAAGGGTAAGATATGACAATACTAATAAAAATTCTGATGAATTTAACATCGAGTATTACACGGGAATATTGCTACTAAAACAAGTTGTGTTACAATGATTACCTCTAAGTAGAAAATAACATGTTTCTCAAAGAGTTACCTAATAAAATCCAGTTGTACTACCTGGGAATATTAATACCAGTAAACACGACAGAAAGGGGCACAATCTACCCTATCCATGTCAGATCGCTGCATCTGACTGGTTAGGTGCTGGCCTCCTTTCCCTTCCACCTGTTTATCCTGCTTGTCATCATGTGGGTGGCACATATTGGCAATTACGGAGGCCAAAAATTCCATGTTTGTTTCTTCATTGGCTACCGTTCATTGATCTTTAAAGAAACCTCCTTTCTGTGCAACTAGCCTAGCACCACTTGTGACTTGTGCCATTTATTCATTGTTGTACATAGTATTATAGGTTATGTCTGCTTCTCAAAGCTAGTGGCTGGCCCAAGTGCATGGGTAGAATTATGCATGTGTTTGGGTAGAATTATACATAGTATTATAGGTTACTAGCACATATGCCCATGCGTTGCAACCGGAGATAAAATAGTATGCATTTAAAGTCGATGAGAATTATTTGTGCAAGCGAAACCCTATGTGCACACGAAAAAGGAACATTTAGTTTCTGGGTTTTGCCGCATGCGAAGGAATCAATACACTATTTCTCCATTCATTAATTGAGAGCATTTAAGAGTTTTGTTACATCATCGTACGCCAGAGAAGTCCCATGAGTTAATCAATCTACTCTTTCTTTCAATCATTTTAATTGAGGGGATTTTAAGGTATGAGGTTTTCGAATATTCTAGGAAACATGAATAATTTTTTATATCATGAACAGTTTTTTGAAAATTATGCACACTTTCGAAAAAACGCGAACAAAATATGAAACGAATCATCTTTTAAAATTCATAAACGTTTTTCGAAGACACCAACTTCTTTTTCAAAACATGCACATTATTTGAATTTATGAACATTTTTTTAACACGGAAACATGTGTTGAAAATTCATAAGATTTTAGAAGGCCCATATGTTATTCAATCTACTCTTCTTTTCAATCCTTTTAATCAAAGGGATTTTGAGGTGTGAAGTTTTTCAATATTCTAGGAAACCTTAACAATTTTTAAAATCCTGAACAGTTATTTGAAAATTATGCACACCTTCGAAAAAACCCGAACAAAATATGAGAGGGAACACCTTTTAAAATTAACAGACAGTTTCTGAAAAACCCAACTTTTTTATGAAATACATGAACATCTTTTTATTTTGCAAACATTTTTTAAAACGGGAGCATGTGTTGAAAACTTATAAGACAAAATGTGTATCTTTTATACACAAACATTATTTCTGATTTTGAAAATTTCACTAAAACAAGAATATTTTTTGAATTTGAAGCATTTTTCAAATGCCATTTTCTTTTTCAAATTTGAAAAACAATATTTTTTATAAAATGGGAAACTTTTTGCAAGTTCCGAATATTTTCCAAAATTGCAACAAAATTTTGGAATTCTGAGCATTTTCCAAAATTTCTTTTTTTAATTGTGGATACTTTTTGAGAATTTTAAATTTACGACATAAATTCCAAAAGAAAAATAAACTTGGAATTGAAAAGATATAGGGAAACAAGAATAAAAATAGAAGTAAACGCAGAAAAAAAGAAATTGGTTGTCGTGTGTGGAACTCTGACTATTTGTCGCCCAGCGTGGAAAATAGAATTTTCTCAGCTACGTGTGTGAAAAATAAGTGGTCTGGCTTCAATGGCCCATAGCGCGCGACCCATGTATGGAAATTAGTTTTCTAGCCGAGAAACGCATAAGAATTTAGTACCACCTCGGACAGAAAAACTTCTTTTGGCGGTGAACGGATGAAAAAATAGGCGAAACGCACCTTGCTTTATTAGTAGGTATAGATATAGATATAGACATAGATATAAGTGTCTGTTTCTCAAAGCTAGTGGCTGGCCCAAAAGCTCTGTCAAAAGCCTCCTCGCGCGGGCCATTCGATCTGTGAATTAGGGTGAGAGATTCGCCTGCGGAATATTGCCCCAGGTGATATAAGGTTTGGAGAGAGAGTGCTGGCACTCAGATCCCCTTCTCCTCTCGCCCGAATCCTCTGCTCCTCCACTATTCTCGAATGCGCAACCATGGCGAGGGAGTCCAATGCTAAGGCTGAGAGGGCGAAGAAAGCAAGGAAAGCGTCCTCGTTCGGCTCTGGCATGGTGATTGGCGGCGTGGCGTGGAGTTGGCTCCTGTCACGCGTCACAGCTCGGCGGCTCGAGGAGCTCGTCGATGAGGGACTGATCCCGCTGACGGGGTGGCGCCGTCCTCGCACGGGGGAGATCGAGCCAGCTCCTTAGGAAGACGAGCGAGTCTTGCTCGTCACTCGTGCTGAGTGGGGTTTCTGCATGACGCCCCACCCCTTCTTTCGGGCCTTCCTCGATTATTTCAGTGCACAACTCCACCGTTTGCCTCCCAATGCAATTATTTATCTCTCGGCTTTAATTTCTCTCCACGAGAACTTCCTGGGTTACCCGCCTAATTGGGAGCTTCAAATACATCTTCATTTGTCGGTCGATGACCGTCAAGAAGGAGTCACCGACTGGTGAGAAGACGAACGTCACTCAGCTGTGTGGGGGCTTGGGCAACCAAGTCCGCGGAAGAAAATCTTTCCCGCGGAAGAGCTTTCCTGACTCGGTCAAGGGTTGGCAGGGCACTTGGTTTTATTGTCGAGACGTCCCTAGCGCCAGCACGCGGCGGGCCTCCCGCCATACACTTCGGAGAGCGTGAAGCCTCCTCAGTTGCTCTTATGGCGAAGGAGGAGAAGGCGTGTGTTCGGATAGATTTGGGAAACCACGTCCTTCAACATGTGGTTCACCTACACCGCTTTGACTAGCTAGATATTTTTCTTTCCCCCTGACTTCTCGGTCTCCACCGCTCACCACAACCGCTTCTCCCCTTCTGGCGCTCACAACTCCAGTACATGCCGTGGGGAACCACGTCCTTCAACACGTGGTCCACCTACAACACTTTGACTAGCTAGATATTACTCTTTCCCACAACTTTTATTGGTCTCCACCGCTCACTACAACCGCTTCTTCCCTTCCGGGCACTCACCGCCACCGGAGTCAGGCGCCCGCGGAGCCACCCTCGTCCGCGACACCTCAAGAGGTCTTGAAAAGAAATGCCAAACGGGTGTCTAAAAGAGAATCAGGCGAGACAGGACCGCCCGAGAACTCAAGCGACGCCACGAGAGGTCTTGAAAAGAAATGCCAAACGGGTGTCTAAAAGGAGAACCGGACAAGACAGGACCGCCAGAGAACTCAAGCGATGCTACGAGGGGTCTTGAAAAGAAATTCCAAACGGGTGTCTAAAAGGAGAATCAGGCGAGATAGGTCTGCCCGAGAATCCAAGCGACACCATGAGAGGTATTGAAAATAAAAACTGAATGCCCGGGGTTGTCTAGCCAGCCCCTGAGACACTCAGAAAATAAAGTATGGGAAAACAGGTTAGTCCACAATAATATTCAAGCAGCAAGAATATTCCCAACAATATTAACCATGATAAAAATATTCATGACAGCATTAGTGATGACAATCATATCATGCACAGCTATATTTAGCTCCCTGCAAACATCCTCTTGAACACCAACATTAGTATTAGTGTTCCCACCATCCTTCTTCAATATCATGCTCTCTCCCTCCCTCCCTCCCTCCCTCCCTCTCTCTCTCTCTCTCCCTCCCTTCCTCCCTCCCT
>NC_041383.1:27907159-27922533 GCF_002162155.2 Triticum dicoccoides
CCTCTCTCTCTGTGTGTGTATGTGTGTGTGTGTGCATCATACGAACCCTTCATGAAGCTTTGGAGGCGCTTTGCTGCCCTCAAGATGCACCTCATGGTCAGCATCCAACCTCCAGCTCGTATTCAGCAAGGCTATCTTCTCTTGCCTTCACAACTAGCATGATCACCATCCACAATAAAAATTTCCAACATATCTTACGAGTTTAGTTTGCACATAAGTTGCCAAACAAACTAAACTCTAGATTGTTGACAACACGATGCCAAAGCAGTAAAATATGCACACTGTTGTTCTTGTCCACTTATTGCTAGTCTAAATAATATTGATTTATATGATTCAAAAAAATGTTCCAAAGCTTAGTCTAAAATATGCACACTGTTGTTCTTCTCTCACCTTTTTATACTATCCGGAACAACAAACTTGGGGTGCTCGAAGCAACCCTAGGTGATCTTAGAGTACCTATAAATGAGATGATTTCACTTCTTTACACTTCGCAAGGATTAAACTTAGGTCTAAAGATGAATATTTGTATAAATTAGTCTGATCCAAATATCTGCTCCCTTGCATAGATACTATATATGTTAAGTTTGACAGTGCCACATAATAAGTTTGACAGTGCCACATAATACTTTTATATATGTAAGATAAGTGTTTCTAACTTTCTTACTATTGAACAGGCCATACATGGCACCCATCATAACAGCGAAGCGAGCGTGGTGCGAGCTTGTGGGTGGATGTGGCATAGGTGTTGGGGAAACATAGACACCAAAAAACGCGAAGATGATCATAGGTCGGATGGGTGCCATGCAACAGAAAATAGGGAATGTGGGATGCAATGGCACGGGAGGGACGCCGGTTTAGTAAGTATGTCGCCGTGTGCAAAGCTTCGACCCAAAAGGGAGGAGTGAGATGGGCTTGCATGAGGAGAGTGCAAACGATGTCGTTGGTTGTGCGAATGAGATGTTCGGCCTTGCCGTTTTGGGGAGAGGTGTGAGGGCAGGAGAAGCGGTAGGTGATGCGTTGGAGGAAAAGAACGAGCGTAGGGATGCATTGATGAATTCACCGCCATTGTCACATTGCATGCTTTTGATGATCACATGGAATTGCGTGTAGACGAACGTGAAGAAACGTTGAAGCACGGTGGACGTGTCAGATTTGTGGCGCAAGGGAAACATCCAGGAGTAATGTGTGTAATCATCTAGCACAACGAGATAGTATTGAAAACCGGAAAAACTTACAACTGGCGAGGTCCATAAATCACAATGGATTAAATCAAAAGGAGCAAAAGTTCTACTTGTGGATGAAGGAAAGGGGAGGCGGGGTTGTCGTCCTAATTGACAAGCACTACAAGGAGTGTGTGGCTCTTTATTACAAGCAATAAGGAAATCATGGGTGATGGAGGAAAAGCTTTGAGCGCCGGGATGCCCAAGTCGACGGTGCCACACGTCTGAGGAAGCAGCAAGAAAGGCCGTCGCCCGCGCCGGAGTGTTGCCAAGGAAGGGGTAGAGGTCGCCGGTGCTAGCGGAGATCATGAGAACCTTCCGTGTGCGTAGGTCCTTCACAAGAAAACCACAAGGAAAAAATTCAACAGAACAAGAGTTGTCAGTAGTGAACTTGCGGACGGAGATGAGGCTAGTAACAACAGTAGGGGAGACAAGAATATCGGTGAGACGAAAATCGTGAGGGGGGAGAGTAGTGAAACCGGTGGCCGTGACGGGAAGAAGTTGTCCATTGCCGACAAGAATAGAAGAAGGTACATGCTTTAAGGAAGAACGAGACGTGGTCAAGGTACCTTGGTTGCCGGTTACGTGAGAGGAGGCACCACTGTCCATATACCACTCGGGGGTAGGAGTGGAGGGGAAGCCGAAGTTGCTGCAGGTGGCGTTCAGCATGGCGAGATGCTCCCACGAGGGTTGCTGGGGTGGGTAGTGCGGCGGCGGTGGCGTCGGCGGCTACATGGTGTATGCCTGAGAATGCTCGCCCGGACGGGGCCCGAGGATGCCGGCGGCATTGGGAGGGACCCAACCAGAGCGCGGCGGCGGGAGGGCCATGCAATACGGGGCAAAATACCCGGTGAACGGCGAGAACATGGGTGCCTGGTGGCCGCGCCCAGAGGAGTCACCGCGTCCACGTCCACGTCCCCGTCCGCGTCCACGGCCCCGGTCACCATGACCGTGATCAGAGGACGGCTGCTGGGGAGGAGGGGCCTGGGCGCGGTCGGGGAAGAGCTTCCCGGGCCGCGATCAGCGGAGCCGCGTTGGCCGGAGCCAGAGCCGCTGGTGGAGCCACGGTCACCGCTGGGAAGGGCGAAGGCGAAGGCGCTCTCTTCGGCAGCGCGTTGCGCCTGGGACTCCTCAGCCAGGACCACCCGTGAGGGGACGGTGTCGAACGGGAGGCCCTGCTCACCAAGGACAACACGGATTGTGTCAAGACGCTTGTCGAGGCCGTGGAGAAACTGAGTGGTGAGGTCGGTCTCCGTGACGGCGTGGTCGATGTCCGCAAGGCCGTCGGTGAGGAGCTTCATGCGGCGCGCATACTCAGCCACGGGGAGGTCACCCTGCTTGAGATTACGATACTGTCGGTTGAGAATCATGTATCGGGCAGCTCGATTGGCGAGAAAGAAATCACGGATCTTCTTCCAGAGGGCGTAGGTGGTGGTGGCGCCGACAACGTGGTCGACCATGGGATCCGCAAGAGTAGCGTAGATCCAAAGAGAGACATGGGCGTCGAGCTCGCGGTAGGAGGCATCGGCGTTGGCAGGGAGCGGTTGGTCGATGAGAAAAAGAACGCCGTAGCGAACCAGGACCATGAGGAAGAAAGACTTCCATTTGTGATAATTGTGGTCAGCAGGGTTGATGAGGAACTTGATGTGATTGATGATGTGGTCTTGGAAGATGGGGTTGCGGGAGCAGGTGGTGGCGGCGCCGGCGGAGCCGAGGTGAAGATGGTGCCATGGAAGAGAGAGGGGCTGGAGCCGAAGGCGAAGGGCGGCGTGGTCGCCGCGGTAGGGGCCGGGGCGCTGGGGGCGGCAACGGCCGTGGAGGAGAGAGAGGGCGGCGAGGTGCCGGAGTTGAGAGCGGCGGAGGAGGGGGAGTCGTCCGCGGCCATGACCTGGGTATCTGATACCAAGTTGGAAATTGTCTTCCTGATTGTATGATTACCGGTGTTATAGATTACATCATAAGTACAAGTGGAGGCTGCCCAACGTCCCTACAATGGTGGCACGCAGGCCAGACGTGACTAGACTCAGTCATACATTAGTTACAGAGTACATACAGAAATACAGATGCTGACACGACGCTTCCATGTATAGAGCAAGACAGAAATATCCAGAAAAGATAGAGTAAGATAGAAGCTACGTAAAATAAAGAGATTCCAGAGACAGCAACATGAGACAACATCAAAGAGATGCCAAAGTGCCAAAAGACTGTAAGTAGTATTGTATTATACACACTTTGAAACACATGGTTACGCTTTTTGTAAAGCTACCACAAATAGAGAGGATTTGTTAACCTCCGGTAGGGCACGTAAGGACTTATTAGCGAGAAGATGCCCATTGCTAGCTATGGCAAGCTCTGGGGTATATGCAATTTGGACATGGCAGTCACACTCACACAGCCCGACACGTACGTCAACACTAGGTAGGAGAGAAAGTTGTGTGTGTAGTAACGTTAAAGTAAGTGTGAGGGTAGAATAGTTTATTCTACACCCTAGTAACCGGAAATTTACTTTGGTACATGGGAGCATATAATATAGCAACGTAGCATATAAAATATAGTAATATTTTTGACAATTGAGTAAATCAAATACTTGGATAGTTAAAAAATATTAGCAGAATAACTATTCTGCACCCCACTTCCGCACTGCACGCTGAACGCAAGTGCACGTCATTCTTTGAACTAAGTGTGCTGCAGTACTCACATGAGTGAACTTCTCGTCGGAAAAAACTGCACGCATTGTTTTTTTGGGTATTGTTTTCACTCTAGTTTTTTAACCGTTTATCGGAATGAGGCGTGTAATATACTGTTAAAAAGTTATAGATTAGCCGCAACTTCGACATGTTGAACAATTTTCGAGAATCCACATGGTTTAAGAGCAGTTTTGAAAATGGCGCGGCCCATGATGAGTGGCAGCGAGCGTTTTTTCGCGATTTCTTCTAAACCGCTCGTCGGAACAAAGCAAATGATACACCGTTGGAAAGATATTGTCGAGGCGCATCTTTTTCATATCTATCATTTTCTCTAATTCATTAGGGTTTAAGAGCAGTTTCAAATTTACTAAATCGCGGAATTCTGTTTTTCAAAAAAATTCAAATTTCGGTACTGTTTTCGCTCCAGTTTTTTAACTGTTTATCGAAACGAGGCGTGTAATACACCGTTGAAAAGCTATGCACGAGGAGCAACTTTCATATGTTGAAATGTTTTTGAGATTCTTTACAGTTTTAAGTTAATTTTAAAAATCATGTGGCGGACGATGAGTGGCAGCGGCCTTTTTCGCGAAATTTTTACAAATCACTGGTAGGAACGATTCAAACGATACGGCGTTGGAAAGATATCGACGAGGCGCAATTTTTCATGTAGAACACTCTCTCTAATTCTTTACAGTTTAAGAGGAATTTCGAATCTACCGAAATGCGGACACTCGGTTTTTCGCGACACCCAAATCGACGTGGGTACTTCATCCGACTGAAAACCGCACTGCATCGGACGAAAAATCGCACTACATCAGACGGGTAAGAGAACTACATGGTTTCTTTTATTCAAACGTAATTTTTTCAAGGACGAGAAAGTAGAGTGCGCTTCACATCGGGTGTAAATGAATCACAACACTATCAAGAAGTGAACCACATTACTTCTTTTCGCTTCCGTAACAATTTTTTTGCACTTACGGGATGAACAACATCATACGGCCGACTTCATTGATTTAGAATGAAAACCGCACTGCATCGGACAAGCAAGTGAACCCCGTAAGTTTTCTCTTTTTTTAAACTTTTTTACGCTTATTTGAGAACCTCATGGTCAGAGTTAGTGAACCGCGTGGCCCAAACTAAAGAACTGCATTGTTTCGGTTGGTGAAAGTGAACCGCAGGGCAGAAACTAGTGGACTTCATCTAAAAAGAAACAAACTTCTTATGTGTTGACCTTTTTATTGTTTTTACAAAGGGAACCATAGGAGTGCACTGCAAACATACATACACCGCATTGCAAGCATACAGAAAACAAGTGAAACGGCCACATGCGACTTGTCCTCTAAAAATGCACATGAACGATGGGGTGTACTGCACACATACACACACCGCATTGCAAGCATATACAAAAGTAACTGCATGCACATGATGCTTGTGGATTGTTGTCTCGTCGGAAGTGGGGTTTTAATTTTCTTCCTTTTACACAGAAAGTGAACTGACCCTCGTAATTTCCTTCCTTTTCTGCCATATGGCTCGCCCGAACTTCACTGCACGCAGAGTCAAAACGGAACGGAGCTGCACGCAAAAAAGACTGCAAGTGCACTAGCACGAAACCGCATCATGTGTGTGCTCGAGCTGTACACGGCGGGATGGACCCCTGCAGGAACTGCATGATCACTCAAAGCGGCAGAAAAAGACAGGGAGGCAAGGTTTCAGCGGCCACCACGTGCTTGGGACGGCGACGAGCGGAGATGGTGCGGGCCAGAGCCAGCGATGGGGTTCCTCCGCGCCGTCAACCACGACGAGGAAATCGTCATGCCATGGGCATACACGAGCTGCCTCGCTGCCCCAATAGTACTGCACGCGCGCGCATGCTGAACTACATGGTCGTGCTACCAGACCATGGACCCACGGCAGAGTTGTGTCGCCGCCATCTACACGCTCTCGGATGTCGGACTGCATGGTTGTGTTGTCCCTCCATGGATCCATGGCAGAGAGGTCCTCACGCTCGATGCAGAAGGGATGGTGTCAGAGATGGACGATTGGGCTCTAGAGGCGGCATGGGGATGCCGGACCCACGGAATTCGAGGCGGAGTAAAGGGCGCTGGGGGCGCCGGAGTAGAGCGGGTCGCCAGATCTCACCGGGGAATTCGGGGAAGGTGCGGCACGGGCGAGATCAAGTAGGTGACTGACGACGGTGCCACTTTGCCGAGACGGCACGGTGGGCGGCGGTGTGAAGGGGCGTGGCGGACTGTGCGTATGTGGGGTGGCGAGGGGTAGCCTCAGATCCAGCATAGGAGAGGACGGGGGCGGCGCGGGAGGGCGTGTCCGCCTTGGATCTGGTGTAGGGGAGGGAGAGGGCGGCACAGGAGTGTTGGAAATATGCCCTAGAGGCAATAATAAAAGCATTATTATTATATTTCCTTGTTCATGATAATTGTCTTTATTCATGCTATAATTGTGTTATCTGGAAATCGTAATACATGTGTGAATAACAGACATCAACATGTCCCTAGTGAGCCTCTAGTTGACTAGCTCGTTGATCAACAGATAGTCATGATTTCCTGACTATGGACACTGGATGTCATTGATAACGAGATCACATCATTAGGAGAATGATGTGATGGACAAGACCCAATCCTAAACATAGCACAAGATCGTATAGTTCGTTTGCTAGAGTTTTACAATGTCAAGTATCTTTTCCTTAGACCATGAGATCGTGTAACTCCCGGATACTGTAGGAGTGCTTTGGGTATGCCAAACGTCACAACGTAACTGGGTGACTATAAAGGTAGACTACGGGTATCTCCGAAAGTGTCTGTTGGGTGACATGGATCAAGACTGGGATTTGTCACTCCGTATGACGGAGAGGTATCACTGGGCCCACTCGGTAATGCATCATCATAATGAGCTCAGAGTGACCAAGTGTCTGGTCACGGGATCATGCATTACGGTACGAGTAAAGTGACTTGCCGGTAACGAGATTGAACGAGGTATTGGGATACCGACGATCGAATCTCGGGCAAGTAACATATCGATAGACAAAGGGAATAGCGTACGGGGTTGATAGAATCCTCGACATCGTGGTTCATCCGATGAGATCATCGTGGAGCATGTGGGAGCCAACATGGGTATCCATATCCCGCTGTTGGTTATTGACCGGAGAGTCGTCTCGGTCATGTCTGCTTGTCTCCCGAACCCGTAGGGTCTACACACTTAAGGTTCGGTTACGCTAGGGTTGTAGGGATATGTATATGCAGTAACCCGAATGTTGTTCGGAGTCCCGGATGAGATCCCGGACGTCACGAGGAGTTCCGGAATGGTCCGGAGGTAAAGATTTATATATGGGAAGTCCTGTTTCGGGCATCGGGACAAGTTTCGGGGTTATCGGTATTGTACCGGGACCACCGGAAGGGTCCCGGGGGTCCACCGGGTGGGTCCACCTGCCCCGGGGGGCCACATGGGCTGCAAGGGGGTGCGCCTTGGCCTAATGGGCCAAGGGCACCAGCCCCACATAGGCCCATGCGCCTAGGGTTCAAGGGGGCAAGAGTCCTAGGAGGGTAAGGCACCTCCTAGGTGCCTTGGGGGGGAGGGAAACCCCCCTTGGCCGCCGCACCCCTAGGAGATTGGATCTCCTAGGGCCGGCCACCCCCCCTTGGCACCCCTATATATAGTGGGGGAGAGGAGGGACTTCATACCTGAACGCCTTGGCCTTTGGTTGCCTCCTTCTCCCTCCCCAACACCTCCTCCACCTCCATAGTGCTTAGCGAAGCTCTGTCGGAGTACTGCAGCTCCATCAACACCACGCCGTCGTGCTGCTGCTGGTGCCATCTCCCTCAACCTCTCCTCCCTCCCTTGCTGGATCAAGAAGAGGAGACGTGGCTGTTCCGTACGTGTGTTGAACGCGGAGGTGCCGTCCGTTCGGCGCTGGTCATCGGTGATTTGGATCACGTCGAGTACGACTACATCATCACCGTTCTTTTGAACGCTTCCGTGCGCGATCTACAAAGGTATGTAGATGCATCTGATCACTCGTTGCTAGATGAACTCCTAGATGATCTTGGTGAAACGAGTAGGAAAATTTTTGTTTTCTGCAACGTTCCCCAACAGTGGCATCATGAGCTAGGTCTATGCGTAGTTCTTCTTGCGCGAGTAGAACACAATTTGTTGTGGGCGTAGATTTGTCAACTTTCTTGCCGTTACTAGTCCTTTCTTGCTTCAGCGGTATTGTGGGATGAAGCGGCCCAGACCAACCTTACATGTACGCTTACGTGAGACCGGTTCCACCGACTAACATGCACTAGTTGCATAAGGTGGCTGGCGGGTGTCTGTCTCTCCCACTTTAGTTGGAGCGGAATCGATGAACAGGGTCCTTATGAAGGGTAAATAGAAGTTGACAAATCACGTTGTGGCTTTAACGTAGGTAAGAAAACGTTCTTGCTAGAACCCTAATTCAGCCACGTAAAACTTGCAACAACAATTAGAGGACGTCTAACTTGTTTTTGCAGCAAGTGGTTTGTGATATGATATGGCCAAAGTTGTGATGAATGATGAATGATCTATATGTGATGTATGAGATGTTCATGCTATTGTAATAGGATTCACGACTTGCATGTCGATGAGTATGACAACCGGCAGGAGCCATAGGAGTTGTCTTTATTCTTTTAATGACCTGCGTGTCATCGAGAAACGCCATGTAAATTACTTTACTTTATTGCTAAACGCGTTAGCCATAGTAGTAGAAGTAATAGTTGGCGAGCAACTTCATGGAGACACGATGATGGAGATCATGGTGTCAAGCCGGTGACAAGATGATCACGGAGCCCCAAGATGGAGATCAAAGGAGCTATGTGAAAATGGCCATACCATGTCACGTTTATTATTTGATTGCATGTGATGTTTATCATGTTTTGCATCTTGTTTACTTAGAACGACGGTAGTAAATAAGATGATCCCTCACAATAAAATTCAAGAAGTGTTCCCCCTAACTGTGCACCGTTGCGACAGTTCGCTGTTTCAAAACACCACGTGATGATCGGGTGTTTTATTCAGACGTTCACATACAACGGGTGTAAGACAGATTTACACATGCAAACACTTAGGTTGACTTGACGAGCCTAGCATGTACAGACATGGCCTCGGAACACAGAAGACCGAAAGGTCGAGCATGAGTCGTATAGAAGATACGATCAACATGAAGATGTTCACCGATGTTGACTAGTCCGTCTCACGTGATGATCGGACACGGTCTAGTTTAACTCGGATCATGTAATACTTAGATGACTAGAGGGATGTCAAATCTAAGTGGGAGTTCACTAATAATTTGATTAGTTGAACTTAATTATCACGAACTTAGTCTAAAATCTTTGCAATATGTCTTGTAGATCAAATGGCCAACGTAGTCCTCAACTTCAACGCGTTCCTAGAGAAAACTAAGCTGAAAGACGATGGCAGCAACTATACGGACTGGGTCCGGAACCTGAGGATCATCCTCATAGCTGCCAAGAAAGATTATGTCCTACAAGCACCGCTTGGTGACGCACCCGTTCTCCCTGCAGAACAAGATGTTATGAACGCTTGGCAGGCACGTTTCGATGACTACTCCCTCGTTCAGTGCGGCATGCTTTACAGCCTAGAGCCGGGGCTCCAAAAGCGTTTTGAGAGACATGGAGCATATGAGATGTTCGAAGAGCTGAAAATGGTTTTCCAAGCTCATGCCCGGGTCAAGAGATATGAAGTCTCCGACAAATTCTTCAGCTGTAAGATGGAGGAAAATAGTTCTGTCAGTGAGCACATACTCACTATGTCTGGGTTGCATAACCGCTTGACTCAGCTGGGAGTTAATCTCCCGGATGATGCGGTCATTGACAGAATCCTCCAGTCGCTTCCACCAAGCTACAAGAGCTTTGTGATGAACTTCAATATGCAGGGGATGGAAAAGACCATTCCTGAAGTATTTGCTATGCTGAAATCAGCGGAGGTAGAAGTCAGGAAGGAACATCAAGTGTTGATGATCAATAAAACCACTAAGTTCAAGAAAGGCAAGGGTAAAAAGAGCTTCAAGAAGGACGGCAAGGAGGTTGCCGCGCCCGGCAAGCAAGCTGCCGGGAAGAAGCCAAAGAATGGACCCAAGCCCGAGACTGAGTGCTTTTATTGCAAGGGAAGCGGTCACTGGAAGCGGAACTGCCCTAAATACTTAGCGGATAAGAAGGCCGGCAAAACCAAAGGTATATGTGATATACATGTAATTGATGTGTACCTTACTAGTGCCCGTAGTGGCTCCTGGGTATTTGATACCGGTGCAGTTGCTCACATTTGTAACTCAAAACAGGGGCTGCAGAATAAGCGGAAACTGGCAAAGGACGAGGTGACGATGCGCGTCGGGAATGGTTCCAAGGTCAATGTGATCGCCCTCGGCACGCTACCTCTGCATCTCCCTTCGGGATTAGTTTTAAACCTTAATAATTGTTATTTAGTGCCAGCTTTGAGCATGAACATTGTATCGGGATCTCGTTTAATTCGAGATGGCTACTCTTTTAAATCTGAGAATAATGGTTGTTCCATTTTTATGCGAGATATGTTTTATGGTCATGCTCCTATGGTGAATGGTTTATTCTTTATGAATCTCGAACGTGATGCTACACATGTTCATAATGTGAGTACCAAAAGAAGTAAAGTTGATAATGATAGTCCCACATTCTTGTGGCACTGCCGCCTTGGTCACATAGGTGTCAAACGCATGAAGAAGCTCCATGCTGATGGACTTTTAGAGTCTCTTGATTATGAATCATTTGACACGTGCGAACCATGCCTTATGGGTAAAATGACCAAGACTCCGTTCTCAGGAACAATAGAGCGAGCAACCGACTTATTGGAAATCATACATACCGATGTGTGCGGTCCAATGAGTGTTGAGGCTCGCGGTGGCTATCGTTATGTTCTCACCCTCACTGATGATTTAAGTAGGTATGGGTATATCTACTTAATGAAACACAAGTCTGAAACCTTTGAAAAGTTCAAGGAATTTCAGAGTGAGGTTGAAAATCAACGTGACAGGAAAATCAAGTTTCTGCGATCAGATCGTGGAGGAGAATACTTGAGTCACGAGTTTGGGGCACACTTAAGAAAATGTGGAATAGTTTCACAACTCACGCCGCCTGGAACACCTCAGCGTAATGGTGTGTCCGAACGTCGTAATCGCACTCTGTTAGATATGGTGCGATCTATGATGTCTCTTACCGATTTACCGCTTTCTTTTTGGGGCTATGCTTTAGAGACTGCCGCATTCACTTTAAATAGGGCTCCGTCGAAAACCGTTGAGACGACACCGTATGAATTATGGTTTGGGAAGAAACCTAAGCTGTCGTTTCTAAAAGTTTGGGGATGCGATGCTTATGTCAAGAAACTTCAACCTGAAAAGCTCGAACCCAAGTCGAAAAAATGCGTCTTCATAGGATACCCAAAAGAAACTATTGGGTACACCTTCTACCTCAGATCCGAAGGCAAGATCTTTGTTGCCAAGAATGGGTCCTTTCTGGAGAAAGAGTTTCTCTCGAAAGAAGTTAGTGGGAGGAGAGTAGAGCTTGATGAAGTATTACCTCTTGAGCCGGAAAATGGCGCAACTCAAGAAAATGTTCCTGAGGTGCCTGCACCGACTGGAGAGGAAATTAATGACAATGATCAAGATACTTCTGATCAAGCCCCTACTGAAATTCGAAGGTCCACAAGGACACGTTCCGCACCAGAGTGGTACGGCAACCCTGTCTTGGAAATCATGCTGTTAGACAACGGTGAACCTTCGAACTATGAAGAAGCGATGGCGGGCCCGGATTCCGACAAATGGCTAGAAGCCAAGAAATCCGAGATAGGATCCATGTATGAAAACAAAGTATGGACTTTGACTGACTTGCCTGTTGAACGGCGAGCCATAGAAAATAAATGGATCTTTAAGAGGAAGACAGACGCGGATGGTAATGTGACCATCTATAAAGCTCGGCTTGTCGCTAAGGGTTATCGACAAGTTCAAGGGGTTGACTACGATGAGACTTTCTCACCGGTAGCGAAGCTGAAGTCCGTCCGAATCATGTTAGCAATTGCCGCATTCTATGATTACGAAATATGGCAAATGGACGTCAAAACGGCATTCCTTAATGGTTTCCTTAAGGAAGAATTGTATATGATGCAGCCGGAAGGTTTTGTCGATCCTAAGAATGCTGACAAAGTGTGCAAGCTCCAACGCTCGATTTATGGGCTGGTGCAAGCATCTCGGAGTTGGAACATTCGCTTTGATGATATGATCAAAGCGTTTGGGTTTACACAGACTTATGGAGAAGCCTGCGTTTACAAGAAAGTGAGTGGGAGCTCTGTAGCATTTCTCATATTATATGTAGATGACATACTCTTGATGGGAAATGATATAGAACTCTTGGACAGCATCAAGGCCTACTTGAATAAAAGTTTTTCAATGAAGGACCTTGGAGAAGCTGCTTATATATTAGGCATCAAAATCTATAGAGATAGATCAAGACGCCTCATAGGTCTTTCACAAAGCACATACCTTGATAAGATATTGAAGAAGTTCAATATGGATCAATCCAAGAAAGGGTTCTTGCCTGTGTTACAAGGTGTGAAATTGAGCTCAGCTCAGTGTCCGACCACGGCAGAAGATGTAGAAGAGATGAGCGTCATCCCCTATGCCTCAGCCATAGGTTCTATTATGTATGCCATGCTGTGTACCAGACCTGATGTTAACCTTGCTGTCAGTTTGGTAGGAAGGTACCAAAGTAATCCCGGCAAGGAACACTGGACAGCGGTCAAGAATATCCTGAAGTACCTGAAAAGGACTAAGGAAATGTTTCTCGTTTATGGAGGTGACGAAGAGCTCGTCGTAAAGGGTTACGTCGACGCTAGCTTCGACACAGATCTGGATGACTCTAAGTCACAAACCGGATACGTGTATATTTTGAATGGTGGGGCAGTAAGCTGGTGCAGTTGCAAGCAAAGCGTCGTGGCGGGATCTACATGTGAAGCGGAGTACATGGCAGCCTCGGAGGCAGCACATGAAGCAATATGGGTGAAGGAGTTCATCACCGACCTAGGAGTCATACCCAATGCGTCGGGGCCAATCAAGCTCTTCTGTGACAACACTGGAGCTATTGCACTTGCCAAGGAGCCCAGGTTTCACAAGAAGACAAGGCACATCAAGCGTCGTTTCAACTCCATTCGTGAAAATGTTCAAGATGGAGACATAGAGATTTGTAAAGTACATACGGACCTGAATATAGCAGATCCGTTGACTAAACCTCTCCCTAGAGCAAAACATGATCAACACCAGAATTCCATGGGTGTTCGATTCATCACAATGTAACTAGATTATTGACTCTAGTGCAAGTGGGAGACTGTTGGAAATATGCCCTAGAGGCAATAATAAAAGCATTATTATTATATTTCCTTGTTCATGATAATTGTCTTTATTCATGCTATAATTGTGTTATCCGGAAATCGTAATACATGTGTGAATAACAGACACCAACGTGTCCCTAGTGAGCCTCTAGTTGACTAGCTCGTTGATCAACAGATAGTCATGGTTTCCTGACTATGGACACTGGATGTCATTGATAACGAGATCACATCATTAGGAGAATGATGTGATGGACAAGACCCAATCCTAAACATAGCACAAGATCGTATAGTTCGTTTGCTAGAGTTTTACAATGTCAAGTATCTTTTCCTTAGACCATGAGATCGTGTAACTCCCGGATACTGTAGGAGTGCTTTGGGTATGCCAAACGTCACAACGTAACTGGGTGACTATAAAGGTAGACTACGGGTATCTCCGAAAGTGTCTGTTGGGTGACATGGATCAAGACTGGGATTTGTCACTCTGTATGACGGAGAGGTATCACTGGGCCCACTCGGTAATGCATCATCATAATGAGCTCAGAGTGACCAAGTGTCTGGTCACGGGATCATGCATTACGGTACGAGTAAAGTGACTTGCCGGTAACGAGATTGAACGAGGTATTGGGATACCGACGATCGAATCTCGGGCAAGTAACATATCGATAGACAAAGGGAATAGCGTACGGGGTTGATTGAATCCTCGACATCGTGGTTCATCCGATGAGATCATCGTGGAGCATGTGGGAGCCAACATGGGTATCCAGATCCCGCTATTGGTTATTGACCGGAGAGTCGTCTCGGTCATGTCTGCTTGTCTCCCGAACCCGTAGGGTCTACACACTTAAGGTTCGGTTACGCTAGGGTTGTAGGGATATGTATATGCAGTAACCCGAATGTTGTTCGGAGTCCCGGATGAGATCCCGGACGTCACGAGGAGTTCCGGAATGGTCCGGAGCTAAAGATTTATATATGGGAAGTCCTGTTTCGGGCATCGGGACAAGTTTCGGGGTTATCGGTATTGTACCGGGACCACCGGAAGGGTCCCGGGGGTCCACCGGGTGGGTCCACCTGCCCCGGGGGGCCACATGGGCTGTAAAGGGTGTGCCTTGGCCTAATGGGCCAAGGGCACCAGCCCCACATAGGCCCATGCGCCTAGGGTTTAAGGGGACAAGAGTCCTAGGAGGGTAAGGCACCTCCTAGGTGCCTTGGGGGGGAGGGAAACCTCCCCTTGGCCGCCGGCCATAGGAGATTGGATCTCCTAGTCTGCGCACCACCCCCCCTTGGCACCCCTATATATAGTGGGGGAGAGGAGGGACTTCATACCTGAACGCCCCGGCCTTTGGTTGCCTCCTTCTCCCTCCTCAACACCTCCTCCACCTCCATAGTGCTTAGCGAAGCTCTGCCGGAGTACTGCAGCTCCATCAACACCACGCCGTCGTGCTGCTGCTGGTGCCATCTCCCTCAACCTCTCCTCCCTCCCTTGCTGGATCAAGAAGAGGAGATGTGGCTGTTCCGTACGTGTGTTGAACGTGGAGGTGCCGTCCGTTCGGCGCTGGTCATCGGTGATTTGGATCACGTCGAGTACGACTACATCATCACCGTTCTTTTGAACGCTTCCGTGCGTGATCTACAAAGGTATGTAGATGCATCTGATCACTCGTTGCTAGATGAACTCCTAGATGATCTTGGTGAAACGAGTAGGAAAATTTTTGTTTTCTGCAACGTTCCCCAACAAGGAGGGCGCGTAATCTCCAGCAGACCAGCACCATCGCTGAGCCTTGCCTCCTTGATCTGGCGCTGGGCAGGAGGCTCGTAGCCAGAGAGGGGCGGCGCGGTGGGAAGGAGGTGGGGCTCTTCGGAGGAGAAGAATGAGTGGCGTCGGCGAGGGTAGGTGTAGGTTGAAGGCCGGCCAGCGTGGCGCTGGTGGCTGTCGGCGACGGTGGTAGAAGGTGAGGAGGATTTGGGGTTGGTCTGGTGCAAGGTGTGAGGGGCGGTGCAGGGAGGGAGGTGGTTTGATGGGGAAGGAGATGGGAGACAGAGGTGGGGGAGGTGCGTGTCGTGGGCACGA
>NC_041383.1:27923050-27943042 GCF_002162155.2 Triticum dicoccoides
GTCGCGCCTCCCGCCGCCAGCCACCCCGACCCCCATGTTTCCCACCTGCCCACCCCATAGGTCGTCGCCCTCCCGCAACTATCTGGTGCCGGTGACGCGCGCCGCCCCCGACCATAATCTCATGCCTCCGCTGTCCCCCACCAGGATCCAACTATGGCGGCGGCATCTCCTCTGCTTCAACCATGGAGGCCGCTTCCCCCTGCTTCAAACGCAGCGACGACCCTCCCACTGCGCGTTCCACCAGCAACCACTGTCAGGCTGCCTTATTCTGTGCAGCGGTGGTGCATCCCCTACTCCCAGATCTAGGCGTGGGCCCCAACCCCTTCTACCACAGGATCCCGGCCTCGCCGGTGGGCGACGACGCTGTCCACAGCCCGTGGCTCATACCCCCAGAGCCGTTGAGGCTTAGGTCCCTCATCCTACATCCCTCCCTCAAAAACGTCGCTCCGACCTTCTTTCACAGAGCCAGCGGCGGCTCTGCCTTCCTACAGTTGCCCGTGATCCTCCATCGATGTTCACGCGGTCATCCGCTGCACCGCCAACATCCTCTCTTCGGCCAACCTGCAGCTGGGGGAGGTCTCGAACTGCAGCTGGAGGAGGTCTCGACCTGCAGGTATGTATGGCTGAAAACACTAGTAGAAAACAGGGCTTTGGTCCAGGCCGGGTTAGCCCATAAGTCCCGGTTCAGTCATGAACCGGGACTAATGTGAGCATTGGTCCCGGTTGATGCGGCAAAGGCATTAGTCCCGGTTCAAATGGGACCTTTTGGTCCCGGTTGGTGCCACGAACCGGTACTAATGGGTGCGATGCCCATTAGTACTGGTTCGTGGCACGAATCGGTACTAAAGGTTAGACCTTTAGTAGTACCGGTTCGTGCCACGAACCGGTACTAATGGATTTGAGGCATTAGTACCGGTTCGTGCCACGAACCGGTACTAATGGATTTGAGGCATTAGTACCGGTTCGTGGCACAAACCGGTACTAAAGGTCTCATTTTCAAACAGTACCCCCCGGATCGCCTTTTCAGTTTTGTAAAAAGCAAAAGAAAATGATAAAAACTTCAAAAATTAAAATCCTTCGAGATGTAGTTATGTTACTACATCTACTAGTTAGGAAAATTTAAAAACTTAAATTTGGACATGTTTTGCAAAAAGTGTAGGGAAAATGTAAAACGGCTATAACTTTTGCATACTATGTCAGAAAAAACGTATAATATATCAAAATGTTCAGCACGAAAATCCGCATCCAATTTTGACCGCCTATGGCCTGTTTGCAAATTTTTAGAATCCTCAAATTCTAAAAGGAAAAAAAGTTATGCTCAAATTTCAGTTTTTTTGATTTTTTTTTAATTTTTGTTAAATCTGGTCAAACTATGGTCAAACTACTTATTCAAGAAGTATTAGTGTTACTAAATAATTATTCAAAAACATTAGTGTTACTAAATAATTATTTTAGTTTTTTTGAATTTTGGTCAAATCTGGTCAAACTGTAGTCAAACAATGGTTAAACTACTTATTCAAGAAATATTAGTGTTACTAAATAATTATTTCAGTGTTTTTGAATTTTGGTCAAATCTGTTCAAACTGTGGTCAAACTGTGGTCAAACTACTTATTTAAGAAATATTGGTGTTACTAAATAATTATTGTTTTTTAGAACAGTAATTTCAAACTCAAACAGTGAAATGTGTGACTTCATGCTCAAGCTAAATTCCTGAGGGTTAATAGGATTGACATCTTAGTATTGTTAGGAAAACAACAAGTGCAGACTTGGAAACGAGGGAGAATAGAACCTGGAAGTTAAGCGTGCTCAGGCTGGAGTAGTGAGATGGGTGACCGTCCGGGAAGTTAGATGATTTGGAATGATGAGGGGTGATTAGAGATTAGAGGTTAAATTGAGCAGTGATGAGGGTGATTAGAGATTAGAGGTTAAAATAATTCAGAAATTTGAAAATAAAAAAATAAAAAAAATTCAATTTTTTTTATAAAATTTCCTTTAGTCCCGGTTCGTGTAAGAACCGAGAATAAAGGGGGAGGCTTTAGTAAGACCCTTTAGTCCCGGTTCCAGAACCGGGACTAGGCCCTTATGAACGGGGACAATAGGCCCTATTTGTACTAGTGAAAGCTTGAACCTTACTGTGAATACTTGGTCTTCTACAAACAGTTGGGATTACAAGTATACATGCAGTCGCAAATTGTCATCAATGGTGGTGTCTTATTTCAGGCGACGATCTTACTAAAAGATCGAGATGAGCTCAAGCAAGTATACCTGGTTGAATGACCCAACCACGTTAAACAACATGAAATAGGCGAGAGAGAGACAATCTGGGTTACATACAATGTATGTTAGCTCTGCAGAGAAAATATATGTTCGTATTCTTGCACCGTTGTGCTAGCTAACACAACTTATTATTCAGTGATTTGCACAAACACTTCACCTGGAGGTATCGACTGTAGCTTGTCGCGTCTGCCGCTGCCGCCGAGGTCCACCACATACAACCGACGCTGCAGCAACCACCCCTCACCATTGTCTATTGCCGATCCATGCAACCACGTCGAGCCGCCCACTGGACGTCGGCACAGAGGCAGGGCCATGCCGAGGGAGCTCGAGCTCCAGCACCCACAGCCGGTTCCCCTGCAGGTTGTACACCCCACCAACCACACCATCTTCTTCTCCTTGTCTATTCTCTTGCCTCTTTGCTTCTGTAGTTCTAGATGTTTTAAAAAGGTTGGTATTTTTGCTCTCTGTAATGTTCAAAAATTTGGTACTGTAATTTTTTCGGATCTGCAAAGATGTAATCTCGGCAAGGTTGGACTATGTTAAAGTAAGATATTACCAACCAAGAAAAAAGAGAAATTTGGGTCTATGATTTCCCACTATATTTGCCCCAACTTGTGTGCTGATTTCATTTGAAAAATCTAGAAGTTCAATGATATAAAATATATAAGTTCTGACTCCACAAGATGTATGTTTGGAGAATAAAAACAATAGTTAAATGTACCCACCTCCAGAGTAAAAAAGAACATATAAATTTGCATTACGGAGTTACAAAAATTCAGAGCCAAAAACATATAAAAGTTCATAGAAGGCAGTGCTAAAAACGTTCAAAAAATTTCCCTTTGTTTCAGGTTGCAGCGGAAAAACAAAAAGCAGAAGTTTAAAGATGAAATTTGAAGAAGGAAATATGCAACAATCAAAGAAGTCGCAGTCTTATTACAGAGAAGGAGAACGCCTTGCGATCCAGCCGAGTTGACTCCTGCCATCGGCACTGCATAATTATCACTGGATGTCCATGGCCACATGTCCATGGCCACCGGTGCTGGATAACTAGCATTGAACGACTTGCAATCTAGAAGAAAGTTGCGCCCCTGTGGAGATCTATAACGTTGTGCAGTTGGTCGTGATGTCTCCTAGAGCTTAAATTTTATGACCCTGATGCATTTTCTTCTTTTTTGATGTTCCATTTGATGCATAAATTATCACTGGATGCCCATGGCGTGTGCACGGTATGTGATTGTGTTAGTTCCCGACGGGTTCCATCATGTACTAAATGGTGATGGATAGAGAGATCCATTATTCATTTGTATAGAAGTTCAAATTTAAATAAAATAGAGGTTCAATGTTTATGAAAGCTACTTTAGTAATTCTTTATTAAAAGTGTACTGGCGTTGCAGGTGGCAGCCGCGGCATTTGTCTGTGTGTGAATAAAATGGAGCAGTTCAAGTTAAAATAATGGAAAAAAATTCTTGTATTTGTGTGTGTGAATAAAATGGAGAAGTTCAAGTTAAAATAATGGAAAAATTGTTCCTGTTCTTTAGAGTAAAAAATGTATCATGGTTGGTTTCCCAAATTAGTTGCTCTCTAAGGCACATTATGTTGTTGCTTTCCTTCTCCTTCGTGAAACTGCTACAAAAAAGACAGAGCATAGAAGTTAAAAATTGAGCGTAGAAGTAAAAGATTAAAAGCAAAAAACAAGCACGTATTTCTTGAAGACAAAATAAAGGTTGATGCGAAGTTCATATTCTCTTCCGCGGATAGTTCCATATGTTTGCTTATGGCAAAACACACACATTGGGTATCCAAAAATAAAGAGGCAAACATACAAAAAGAATCTGTGAAGTTCCAATTTTGAAAATAGAGAAGTCTGAAGTTTATTAAAAAAGAACAAAATCTATTTGTTTCTAAAAAATAAAATAAAATGTTCAGGTTTAAATACCACAATAGTTGGATGTTCATTAAAATAATCCTAGCAAAATAAAAACTACGAAGTTCAATTTGAAATAATAGAATAGTTTGATGTATATTAAAACATTAGATTTTTCACATTATTAAAAGAATAAAACAAAGAAGTTCAAACTAAAATAACGGAGTAGTTCAATGTATATATAAAAAACTCAGATTTTCCTCATTACTAAAACAATAAACCTAAGAAGTTCAATTTAAAATAGTAGAGTGGTTTGATGTTTTTTACAAAATTCAGAATTCTCCCATAAGTAAAGAATAAACCAAGAAGTTCAATTTATAATTATAGAGTAGTTCAAAATTCAAATAACTCAGTTTTCTATACATAAGCTTTCCCGTGTGGCCACCGTGCACCTCAGGGCGCCGAATATGGTAAGATCCACTAAAAAATTCCTATTTAACCATTGAGTATTTGGAAAAAGTTTCTACATGGGGAAGGAGCGGATTAGCAGTAGCTTTCCAACGCCATCTCATTTGCCTCATTTCGATAAACAGTTTAGAAATAGACACGAAAATACGATTCACTTTTTTTGTATAAAGAAAAAGAAAAATAGTTTTAAAACCGCTCTTAAACCGTGTACATTTTGCCAAAAATTTAACTTGGGTCATGATACTTGTGTCCATAGCTTTCCAACAGTATATCGCAAGCCCCATTAGGGCAATGTTTGCGGAAGTTCAACCTAGCACTTTGGAAAGTTCAATTGCTACTGATGCAGCAGGTTATGTAGTTATCAGAATATTATTCTCATCACACGCTCGTCACGACCCAAGAGCAAATCCGCTAATGAGCAATATTCATATTTAAAACGGGCATTTAGTTGCTAAAAACCATTTCCAAATTACACTTATATCACACAAAATACGATTGCCTGAATAATTCGCGTCGGGAGACATGATTGCGAAGATAGCCCGAAGGTCGGGTTCCTACAGAGGGAAGCTCAGGTTGTATAACACAGGAAGTTCATGATTTTTCCCATTACTAAAAGAAATAAAACCACGAAGTCCAAATGAAAAAGATGGAGAAGTTCGATGATTATAGAAAACTCAGATTTTCCTCGTTATTAAAGAATGGAAACAAGAAGTTCAAAATTTAAAAAATAGAGTGCTTCAAAATTTCATAAAAAAGATTAAGAAAAAACCCAGAAAGTTCATATTAAAAAGGCAGAGAAGTTCGATGATTATAGAAAACTCAGATTTTCCTCGTTATTAAAGAATGGAAACAAGAAGTTCAAAAATAAAATAACAAGAAGTTAAACTTTTAAAAATAGAGCGCTTCAAAATTTCACAAATGAGATTAAGAAATAAAACTTGGAAGTCCATATTAAAAAGATGGAGAAGATCGATGATTATAGAAAACTCAGATTTTCCTCGTTATTAAAGAATGGAAACAAGAAGTTCAAAAATTAAATAATAAGAAGTTCAACTTTTAAAAATAGAGGGATTCAAAATTCATAAAAAAAGATTGAGAAATTCAGATTAAAATTCGTAAGAAATCAAATATTTTCACGTAACCGAGAGAAGTTCAGATTGATAACTGCCAGAATTTCACGTACTACAGGGTGTGCATTTTGTATTAAAAAGAATGAAAATGCAAAGCATAAAGTTTTGTTGCTAGGAGTTCAAGTGCTCGACTCGAGAAAGTTCAAAAATTCTTGTGTGGGAGAGGTTGAACAAAAATACGTGATAGAAGTTCAAGGTGAAAACAACGAGAAGTTCAACTACTGCAAGGAATGCATTTCAAATGAGAATAAAAGTATAGAAAATTAAAAGCTTAAAAGGTTTGTTAAAAGAAGTTCAAGTGCTCTGCCCGGGGAAGTTCAAAAATTCTTACGAGAGAGGCTCATCTTGTATTTCCATGTTCGATTTTTTCCGTATAAAAATCGAATACAATTCTTTACTCAAAATATAAAAAGGTGAAGTTCAAATTGAAATAACATAGAAGCTCGGAGTTTATTAAAACCTAAGATTTACCTTTTCAAAAAATAAAAAGCACAACGCCATTTTTTGGACTTTTGAAAACAATCTCATAAACGTAAAAATGGTTGCTAAAAGTTCAAGTGCTCGGCGAGAGAAAGTTCAAAAATTCTTATGAGAGAGGTTCACCGTGTATTTAGATGTCCAAAATACATAAAAAAATATGTTGCTTTTTGTGTTTTAAAATAATTCTCTCAAACCAGAGAGAAGTTCAAAGTGATGACAACGGGAAGTTCACGCACTATATGGTGTGTATTTCATATAAAAAATACAATAAAGTGAAACAAAGTGAAACAAAGTGAAGTTGAAACAGACATGCCCAAGAAGTTCAACTACTTCACGCAGTGCAAAAAATAGCACGTCAAAAAACAGCACCTCGAAAATTAGAGTGAAGTTCAAACAGACATGCCCGAGAAGTTCAACTACTTCACGCAATGCATTTCCATTCACGATGAAGGCAGAAATCATGATCTTGTCGTTTTCTAATTTACTTCAAAATGGCAGGAATATCATTTGTGTAAGTTCAAGTCCTCGGTCGGAGAAAGTTAAAAAAATGTTGTGAGAGAGGTTTGTACAAAAAGAATATCATTTGTAAAACACTGACGAAAATAGATGGGAAAATTACAAACAAAAATAAGTCACAGAAGTCCAACGTGAAAACAGCAGGAAGTTCAACTACTACACTGAATGAATTTCACAAGAAAACTTTTAAAACCGTCGCGAGTATGAAAAAATGATCAACGCGGAAAAGTTGTGTGTTTATAACACATTTCCATCGGTATATCATTTGCTTAATTCCGGTGAGTAGATGAAGAGCTACGAGAAAAACAAATCATGTGAAAAACAGAGTGAAGTTCAGGCAGAAATGCCACAAAAGTTCAAGTACTTCACGCAATGCATTTTCGACGAATCTGTTTCGCGATAAAGGCAGAACGAGTGATCTCGTCGTTTCTGAAATTACTTGAAAATGGCTAGGATTCAGAGAAAACCATCAACATGAAAAAGTTTCGCATTTTTCATAGCTTTTCAACAGTATATTATTTGCCCATTTCCGATGAAGTTTGTAGAAATTACAGCGAAAATACATTTTTAGCCATTTTCATAATCAACGTAAAACCGTAATGAATTTGGAGAACCAATATATACCAAAAAGTTTTGCATTTGTTCAGGTTTTCCAACGCCATATCATTTGCTAGATTCGAACGTATGATTAAAAAATAGATCGAAAATACAAACTTGGTAGAACTTGTACCGTTTTCTCAATTACTCTTAAACCATTCAAAATTTGGAAAAACTTTCAACATGAAAAGAAAGCGCATTTTCATAAGATTTCCATCGCCATATCATTTGTCTCAATTGGATTAGGCGTTTAGAAATGGCATCAAAAATACGAACTCGGTTGTTTGGTTTGTGAAATTTTACGATTTTCCACATTACTCTTTAACCATTGGGAATTAGAAAAAACTTTCAGCATGTGGAACGAGCGGTTTTACCGCATCTTTCCAACACCATATTATTTGCCTCATTCCAATAAACGGTTTAGAAATGCGACTGAAATTACGATTCATGTTTTTGTGTGAAGAAAAAACGGTTTTCAAAACTACCCTCTTAAACCACTTACATTTTGCCAAAATTTTAAGCTGGGTCATGATACTGGTGTCCATAGCTTTCCAACGGTATATCGCAAGCCCCATTTGGGCAATGTTGATGGAAGTTCAACCTAGCACTAGGGGAAGTTCAGGTTGAACATCTCAGGCAGTAAAATTGCAAAAAACGCAATTTCATCACGACCCGAGAGCAAAATCCGCCAGCGAGCGAGATTTCTATTTAAAACTGGTATTTAGTTGCTAAAAATGTTTCTAGATTACAGTAACATCATATAGAACACTACTGACCAGAATAATTCGCGGGGGAAGCCACGGTTGCAAAGATAGCCCGAAGGTCGGGTTCGTACAGAGGGAAGTTCAAGCGCGTGTACAAACAAAAAAAAGTCACGGAAGTTCTACGTCAAAACAGCATGAAGTTCAACTACTACGCTGAATGAATTTCAGATGAAAAACTTTTAAAATCGTTGCGAGTATGAAAAAATGATCAACACGGAAAAGTTATGTGTTTACAGTAACTTTCCATCGGTATATCACTTGCCCAATTCTGATGAGAGGATGGAGAGCTAGGAGCAGTGAATAGAGATATACGAGCAAAAAAAAGCACGTGAAAAACAGAGTGAAGTTCAAGTACACGTGCCGAGAAGTTCAGGTTCTTCACGCGGTGCATTTTCGAAGAATCCGTTTCGCGATAAAGGCAGAACGAATGATCTCGCCATTTTCGCAATTACTTGAAAACGGCTAGGAATCAGAGAAAACCATCAACATGAAAAAGTTTCGCATTTTACGTAGCTATTCAGCGGTATATTGTTTGCCCCATTCCGATAAAGTATGTAGAAAGTATGCCAAAAATATGTTTTTAGCCATTTTCTAGTTTGACTTAAAACTGTGAGGAATTAGGAAAGACAATATATACGAAAAAGTTTCGCATTTGCTCAAGCTTTCCAACGCCGTATCATTTGTTGCATTCTGCCATACCGGTAAAAAATTAGCTCGAATATACGAACTCCGTGGAACTTGTATAGTTTTCTAAATTACTTTTAAACTGTTCCGAATTAGAAAAACTTTTAACATGAAGAAGTAGCGCATTTTCACAAGCTTTCCAATGCCATATCATTTGCCTCAAATGGATTAGCCGTTTATAAATTACACTGAAAATACGAACTCGGCTGTTCGGTTTGCGAAATTTAACGATTTTTAAAATTACTCTTTATCCATAGGGAATTAGAGAAAACTTTCAACATGTCGAAGGAGCGGTTTTACAGCAGCTTTCCAACGCTATATTATTTACCTCATTCCGATAAACGGTTTAGAAATGCGATCGAAAATATGATTCACATTTTCTGTATGAAAAAGAAATGGTTTTCAAAACTGCTTTTAAACCGCTTACATTTTGCCAAAAATTTAACTTGGATCATGATATTAATGTCCATAGCTTTCCAACGGCATATCGCAAGCCCCATTTGGGCACTTTTTAGCTAAAGTTTAACCCAGTACTCGGGAAAGGTCAGGCGCATTATTCGGGAAGTTCATGTTGTGATAACAATATTATTCTGATCTCGTGATCAAAATAGTGTTTATGTGTGTGTGTGTCTATATATATATATATATATATATATATATATATATAGACACATACACACACACGCGTGCTAAACTAAGCCTGAGCGCATTTGTCTTAGCGTACGCTCCGGTCGCTCGACGAATCGGCCAGTATATGCGCTAATTAGCCGAACCCCGCGGCCTAGTCCGTGAAAATTCTGCCGTAACAACTTACGACCAGCGTCCACCGCTTCGCCAGGGATCAAACCACTGATGACTCATTGCATGGTAAACAATTACCATCCCATCCATCTTTTTAACTCCTCTCAATTAGTGAGCATGTAGTAATACGTTACTACATGTAGTAACTAGGGATCAAACTATTGATGAATCATGTAGTAATACTTTACTACATGTAGTAACTACGGATCAAATCAATTATGACTCACTACACTGCAGGATTAAGAATTACCATCCTGTCCGTCTTTTTTACTGCTGCTAATTTAGTGAGCATGTAGTAATTCGTTACTACATGTAGGAATTAGATCAAACCATTGATGACTCACACGGTAAAGAATCTACGTCCATTACCACCAGTACTATCTCTATTACTGTCACTCATTCAAACCATTGATGACTCACATGGTAAAGAATCTACGTCCATTACCACCTATGCATTCTCTATTACTGCCACTCATTAATTACCTCAGAGTCGGGATGTCGTGACCATGCATCTTAACAAAATTAAACGCGTTACTTTTTCTTGCACACAACGTTACCCTCACAAATTAGTGGTGGAGAGACCGGAGCGTATGCTAAGCATTCTGCGCGCTCGTTCACAATAGCGCCACCATACTTGGATAGATTACTACATTTTATACACCCTTTTACTAGATTTTGTATATATATACACGCTACCGGGTGTTGTTACTCACACTTTTGTTTCATACATTGTAGATAGTATCTATCATACTGAAGTGCTTATACATGTACGTAATATGTAGTATATAAAAATATTTACATAGTATATATACTATTTGTTTGATTGTATGTACCATATTTTGAGCATACTCCATTTTATGTACAAATATGTACGTATTTTACAAATACAATAAAAACTATGAGCTCACATGCAATTTTTTCATATAACTCACGTTGAAGTATCTTAGATATAACATATGAACGAACATACTAAAGTAATAATATAGTGTATATACTACCACATGACAGTACATGAGAAATGGATGTAACTACACCAGATAGTAGGCTGTATTTTCCATATATCAACTGAGCTAGGGAGGACGATGCGGAAATGAAGCGGTCATCTCAGATATATATGGAGCGCTCGAAAAACTTCAAACGCAAAACTTAAAGGCAAATTTATCATAAATTATGGCCAATTCATTTAAATTGGATTGTGTCTGTCACTTGTTATTCTATGCTTGTCCTAAGTGAAACTCGTCCAAACTTGACCTTACATGTACCAAATAATATACCAACATTTACAACATCAAATTAGTTTTATTAGATCAATCATGAAATATATGTTTACAATATCATTATTCAACCTTATACATGTTAATACATTCTTCTGAAAACATGGTCAAACTTAAAAAAGTTTGACTTCAAACAAGTTTAATTAGAATCACATTTATTTAGAAACAGAGGAAGCAATTTTCTTTATTGTACATTTTGATTTGAGTTTGTTTTATTTTTCACATGAGATAATGGAAGATCAGGGAAGATGTATCAAGTGAGGCTCCACTCTCATTTTTCACTTTTTTTTTTTGACAGAACTCATTTTCCACTTCTTAATTAAGCGTCAATCGCCTTGGCCAAGCTTCAGCCGTGGCCGGTCCAAAAATCTGGGATCTTATTGTTCCGTACAATGTCAATGTTAAAATTTGGAGCTCCTGTGCATGGTACGGAAGCTTCTTTTATCTTTTTTTTTTACAAAAGAAGCCAGTGAATAAAGAACATATCTAGCATCCAGATACAAGGAATAAAGGGAAGAAGAAAAAAGTGGAAAAGGTGAAAAAGGAAAAGGAAAACACATGCATCCAACAAAAAGGGATAGACATCTAGTACGTACTAATTATCTCTTGCATGGGAAGGCAGCAGGGATACGTGCATTTGCAGGTGTCCTAGAGTGCATAACACATGTGTACTACTACTACATGTGCACCGCGACGTCTTCACAGTTAGCACGCATCCCTGCAAACCGACGCTCAAGGAAACAATATTCTGGGAGTCCCATCCCCGTGCATGGCAGGCGGTCCGAATTGAAGTCCCCAGCAGCCAGATCGCCACCCTTGTGTAAGGTAATTGCCTTTGCTCCTTATATATAATAATCTTGGTACTACCTCCCTTGTGGTTTAATGGTGTCCTTCATATTTTGTGCTAAATTTTAACCTTAGATTTAACTAATAAAATATTGATGCATATCATCAAAAATAGTATCATTGGAAACTATGTTCAAATATGAATCGAAGGATATAAATTTTGGTCGCATGCAAAGTTTTACACAAAATACAAGGGGACTAATAAACGATGAACGAGGTAGTAGTACAACAGTCTATGAGCTAGTTTGCCCTTAATGTTCTTCTATCGGTGTTGAACTAATAATATACGTGTGACTCCAGCATAGCATCATTGTTCATTTCTTGTATGTTTGCCAACATCTTCAACTATATTGATGTTGGAATTTCACATGTGTGTTAAGCAGACCATGGGTGCTCGAAACTGCTCCGTTCAAGCAATCAAGGACTTCTCTAACCACATAGATGGGCAGTTGATGCAAGTGAACGCTCTGTTGGTGGCAAGCACCATTGTGATAGGTGTTATGGTTGGGATCGGTGCCTACGGTCAACGCTACCGTCACCATCCACTGACTGGGTTCCTCTTTGTTGGTGCCAGCACCTTGTTCCTGCCCATCCTCTCCTATGTTATCTCTACCGTTGGCAATCAAGATATCGTTGCTGTTTTCTCTGATCCACACATCATATCAGGGTTGTGCCACACACAGGACCACATTGTCTCAGTCTTCATATGGGCTAGTGTTGTTCAGATTGCTGGCATCAACACTGCTGCAATAGTTGTTGGTGATGACAAGAAAGGCCGAAACATTACCCCTCCTGTCACGGTACTACTTGTTCAAGCCATATGGACTTCGTACCTTGCTGTTAACTTCCTAGGAAAGGATTTTGATTCACTATATCGAGGATGGTCCCTAAACAATGTGGAGCCTGGAGATGTATTGGTCCTTCTTCCACCATTTTTTCTTATCATTGCTAAACTACTTACCAAATATTATGCATGGTACAAGGCAAGAAGTTCATTAGCATTTGGGCGCAATCCTCATGTCATTGCTGGATACATGGAGCAGCTAAAAGATGAAAGCCAGCATGCCGAGCTAGCAAGTGAGCATTCCCTTCCTCCACTCATAGTTACAGGAGAGGACGCAACATTGGTACAGAAAAAGCCTCATAGTTATGGCCAATGGTTATCCAACCAAGCTGACGGGGCAAGGATAGACAACAGTGGCTTAGTAACCATTGAAAAAGTTTGGAATTTGGAGGATGACATACTTCTGAGGTCTTCAACGAAGCAACTTAAAGATTTATGCTTTTCATTTGCGTTGTTCAAGCTACTCAGGTGCCGATTTGCAAGGCATACAATCGTCGAGACTGGTTTCATGAAGGCCTATAATTTAATGCCACACGTGTTGCTCCAAGATGGTGATGATGAAAGAACATTTGGTTTGATTACATATGAGCTTTCTTTCCTTCACGATTATTATTGTTCATCTCTCACAATCTCGTATTCAAGGCATTGGTTACCCATTTTGAGCATATCAATTTCACTCCTAAGCATGGGTTGGAGCTTATTCTATATGTTGGACAAAATTATTGGCATTGCGGGGAATGCAGTAAAGGGTTATGATCCGCAAATAACCTGTCAGATGGAATGTGTTAGTTCAACCGAGAAACCTTACGGAAATTGGTATTTTGATGTAGTGCCTGTGCTTCTACTTTTAGCTCTAGTTATGCTTGCCGAGGTGCGGGACATTGCTTCTTACATCTGCTCCAACTGGACTAAAGTAGTCCTTATCTGCCACTATGTTAGGCATGCTTCTTCTTGGAAGCAATCACCGTGGAAGAAGAAGTTGCTTGGACTTGTGTTGCGCTGCAAATGCAAGCTGCTAAATCATTGGGAGGACAGAATGGACCAGTGTTCGGTATTGGCGCTGCACCCAAAAACAACTCCAATGGGTATTATCCAGCACCTCATCCCTCTGCGTGACAGGACTAAGGTACCCAGAGAAGTGAAGACCGCTGTCCTCAAGGCACTGAGAAGCCCCGGTTGGAGCCCAAGCAATGGAGTCGCGTCCCTGTGCACAAGGCTACATCTGCAACCCCTCTCAGCGTCCAGTGGCACCCAAGGTGTAGCCGATATAATGCTCGTGGCCCACATTGCCACGAGCATCCTTGAAGTAAGATCGGTGTCGCGTCAGCCTGGCTCTGCTCATGCAACTGCCGCCATGCACTTGTCACGATACTGCGCCTACTTGGTGGCCTACGCACCCGAGCTACTCCACGATGATGATGAGTGGTCCAAGAGCTTGTACAAGGCCGTCGAAAAGGATGCCAAGCGCGCACTTGTAGGCGTCAGGGGGGCGTGGAATCCCGAACGACTTGTCCAGGCATTGAGTGTTGGGTCTGAGGCGCACCACGTGCTCAAGAATGGAGCGGAGCTCGGGAAGAGGCTGGTGGAGCTAGCGGCAGACGAAGGAGAAGAGGCAGCCTGGGAGGTCCTCGTCGACTTCTGGTCCAACATGATCCTCTATGCCGCTCCGTCAGACAACGTTGACGCTCACGCCGAGGCCGTTGCGCGGGGCGGCGAGCTTATAACGCTCCTATGGGCGTTGCTCACCCACCTCGGGGTTGCCAGCCGGCCCGAGGCTGCCGCACCCGCTGCTGCCACGCCTAATGCTCCCGGTGATGTTTAACTAGTGTGTTCCAGTTTACTACTATTGGATTTTGATTTTGTATTGATTGGTGTGTTGTGCTACTACTGTATGAAACATGAAAGAAATAATGTAATATGTCTCTTCTCACAAGTGTAAGTCCAGACGACATTTTGATATTTACTATTAAATACTTTGAAAAGGACATATAATTTCCTGCCCCCGAACATTTTGTTGCATCGATTTGTATGTGATAAATGCATATTCGTCAACCTTAGTAACAGGAAAGTCGTGGTATATTATTTGGGCGTGGCTATACGCCAGTTATTACTCAAAATAGATTTAGTGCCAGCCACTTAATTTTTCTGAAGTGCACGCAGGCACGCTAGCTTTATCCAGACCAGACTGTAGTACGAGTGGTAAACAGGAGTGCTAGTTCAACGTGTGTGTGTTTGTGTTTTATTTTCCTTTGAGTGTGTACGCGCCTGTGGCCTGTGGTTGTGCGCCTACGCGCATGTGCCTGGTGTGCACGATTACGTGTTTGGTTACCTGCGTCTTTTTTTCCTCTTTACATGTGTGTCTCGGTTGGATCTGGACCGCCTGACTAAGATAAAACAGCCCAAAAACCATCATCTACCCATAGCTTGGTTGCTTGCATTAGTCTGGCTGAATCAGGGAAGCAATATTTATCTGGTGTCTGGTAGCCTACATTTGACTACGTTATTTTGTTACGAAAGGCATATGATGTAATCATCACTTTTCACTAGTGATGACCTTACCGCACACTATTTTAACTTCATTGCAGTCCTATCTAGAAAGCAAATGGCAGTTCATCCTAACTACTAACAAATAGCATTACAAATTTAGCAGTCAAATGGATCAATATGGGAAATTTCATCAAAGCCAAATTAGATTGAAGTCCATCCTCGTCCTCTTCTTGTTTTGCAGATGTTGTTTTTTTTCTACTGATGCGGCACATCTTCTTCTGCTGTTGTTGCTGCTTCTACTCTTCTTCTGCTACTTCTCTTCTTATTGTTGTGTGATAACCACAAGTATAAGAGATCAGTTATAACTTTTTTGATAAATAAAAGTGTCAAAACCAACGAGGAGCTAAAGGTAGGATTTATATTCCCTTCAAGTTCTATTGACCACCGATACAACTCTACGCATATTTAACGTTCGCTTTACCTATAACAAGTGTGAAACTAGAAGTACTTTGTAGGTGTAAACGGATTGGTTTGCAAAATAATAAAAAACGTCAAAATAAAAGTTAGGTGCTGTTGTAATTAAAGTACAATTAATTTAGTATAACGAGTGTGAAAAAGTGGTGGTAGGATTTGCGAAATTGCCGCTAAGCAATTGGCTAAGTTACTAGACCAATAACAAGTTTTTATATGGGAGAGGCCAGTGCTAGCATGCCATCCCTCACTTTGATTTCTATGCATATATGATTGGAACTATTAGCAAGCATCCACAACTACTAAAGTTCATTAAGATAAAACTCAACCATAGCATTAAGATATATTGGTCTCCCTTCAATCCCATATGAATAAATTTCTATAGTAGGAAGAAGTTTCTGTCACTCTTGCCCTCCAATGCATAGTCCTATCAACATACCACTAACAAACCAATCATAGCAATTCCCCAATCAGCCAAAAGAACAACAAAAATTTACTCAGACATCATAGGATGACAACACATCATTGAATAATAATACGAAGCATAAAACACCATGTTCAAGTAGAGAGTACAGCGGGTTGCAGGAGCGTGGACCGCTGAATATAGATGACGGAAGGTGATTGAGGTGTTGAGAAAGATGAAGAAGTTAGTTGGTGTAGATCACCGTCACACGATGGTTGCTCCAGCGGCGTTCCGGCGCCACCGGGACAGAGGGGGAGAGTGCCCCCCTCCTTCTTCTTCTTCTTCTTCCCTTGCCTCCCCCGAAAACTGTTTCTTAAATTTCCGGAGATCCGTAACTCCAATTAGGCTGAAATTTTAACATCATTTTTTTCGAATATTATCTTTCTTGTGGCCAAAGAAGGGATGCAACCGCCTTACGATGGTCTCACAAGCCACCACGGTGCGCCGTAGTGACTTGTGGGGCCCTTGAGTATCATCTTGTGTTGATTCTTCTTCTTAAAAATCACATACATTCTCAAAATATCTCCGTAAATTTTTATCACGTTTGGACTTTGTTTAATATGAATATTCTGCGAAACAAAAACATGCAACAAACATGAACTGGCATTGGGGACTGGATCAATATGTCTGTCCCAATAATAATATAAAATGTTACCAAAAGTATATAAAGTTGTAGAATATTAACATGAAACAATCAAAAATTATAGATACAACGAAGACATATCAGTATGCCCAAGCTTAATTCGTGCTCGTCAGAGAGTAGGTAATGATAAAAAAGATAATTTTTGATATGAAATGCTACCTAGCATAATCTTGATCATGTATTCTAATCATGGCATGAATATTAAGACACGAGTGATTCAAAGCAATAATCTATAATTTAATATAAAAACATCAATACTCACGCATCCCAACAAATAATCATATCTTTCAAAATATCAATGCTAAAGAATGCTATCCCTACAAAATCATATAGTCTTGTCATGCTCCATCTTCTTAACATAAAGTATTTATTATGCACAACCCCGAAGACAAGCCGAGTAATTGGTTCATATTTTTTAACGCGCTTCAGTTTTTTCAACCTCTATGCAATACAGCATGCCATGAATACACTAGTAGAAAAACACCTAATAGTCCCGGTTCGTGAGGGCCTTTAGTCCCGGTTCATGAACCGGGACTAATGGGTCGTTACTAATACCTCCACCCATTAGTCCCGGTTCAAACAAGAACCGGGACTAATGTGCCTCCACGTGGCTCTGTGCGCCCAGCACAGTCAGGGGGCCTTTGGTCCCGGTTGGTGGCACCAACCGGGACCAAAAGTCCATGTTTTTTTTGGAAAGTGGCTGCTTTAGGGGTTTTGGGGGTTATTTTTAGGTTGTTATATTAGCTAGCTAATAGAGAGAAGTGTCCTCTCTTATATCTTCGTCCTTGGTTTACCAACGCTGCTGCTATATATGTTCATTTTACCCGCTGATATAATAACTCATGCATGCTCACATACATCAGCATATATAATAACAAGTACTCGTCCTACTAATCATGCATCATCATACAACTTCTACTCGTTATTAATAATAAGTCATACAATCATCATCCTCATAGTCATCGAACCCAACCCTACATAATTGTTCTTAACACATGATCATCAGTATCAGGTAGGACCTAAACACCCTTAAGGTAAAATAGCATAAAACAATATAGACCCCGACTCTCCATTATGAAGAATGGCGATCATCCTGTCTCCAATTTTTGCCCTTCGCTGAATGTTGCTTCCAAGAAGCTCCTTACGACTGTCCATACATTTTTCCATTCTATGATTGTCATGTCTTCACTTCTTTTAAAAACCCGGTATGGACAGTTGAGATTCGTAGGGCGACCTGGTTGTATGTTCAAAACATGAAGGCTAACGTGTGTATACATCAGATGAGGCACACAATCATCCGAGATTATCTGTTGAAAAACATAGTAATAACTTCGTAGTTAGCAATGATATGATGTACTAGTTTTAGAAGTGTGCAAAAAGATGCACGGATGTTGTAATAGTAAAAAATCTTACCAGGGTATCTCCATGGTAGTTACCGTACTTCAACACGTGCACTAGTGGCACGTATTGACCATAATGTTGAGGAGTTCGATTGTAGACATTGTAATTCTCAAGATCAGTACAAAATGCGACCAGATGATTTTTCTCCTGATAAGTTAGTTCGGAGCCTTCGGTGTAGTAGGTTCTGTCTACCATCTTCCGCACATTCTTTGAAAAATGAAAATAAGCTGTCAATGGAGAATAAGTTGTCAACTATTTTGAAATAAACAATATAAATTACTTAATAACTATGTTAAGCTCACATGGGGGAAGAATTGGAGGTGTATCCACAAGGACGAAAATCGTAGGTCTCTCTTGCTCGATTGTAGGATCACCAAGATCCATGGTAACAAGCATGCCCTCATCAAGACCATACATCTTGCAAAGTGCTTCCTAATTTTTGCAACCAAAATGGGTTACACTCTGAGCATTGTACAACTTTACTTGATAATCCACACCATGATGGGTACTTAGGATAATTTTTTTGGTTTCGAAACTTTCATGGTCTTCAAAACCCATCCTCTTCAAGACATAGCATCTTGCAAAGCATGGGATAAGCTAGTCGAATTGGAAAAGATGAAAAATATTGTCATGATTAAAATAGTTGAAGTCATGAGTAATTACGAAAAAAAACTATTATCATCGGTTGCGTACCGTATGAACATCGAAGGTCTCCTCGAGCTTAATGCTGAAGCGACGATCTTCGTCCAGCACAATGAACCTGTCGCAGATACCTCGGTCGTCGTGGCACCAGTCGCACTCCCCCGGGCGGTTTTCGTCGTCCGATGAGTACGACATTTCCGGCCTACGTTCATAATTCAAATATTAAACTAGATCATTATTATTAATCACGGGTTGACTATCGATGATCGATGTACGTAACTAGCCTCGTTTCATTCCCGAATGCATTATTATATCAAATTGTCTAGCACACGGGAATGAAGGAGAACTTATCCAATATGAGCATTCAATAAGCAAAACCAAATCATAAAATAAGCAAAACCAAATCATAAAATAAAGTATAGTATTCAAATTAGCATGCATTCAATAATTATAAGCAAAAGTACATCATCTCTTAGTGTCCGTACATCGTCGAATATTATCACTAATACAACTAGAACCGTAGCGCCCGACAGGTATCGACGCGGGCGGTGGACACCCAAAGATAAGGAACCATCACAGGATCATAGCTCCAGTGAGATCCCTGAAGAACCTGCCAGGTATTGTTGAATCTGCCCTCCAATGCAACCATGCAGTGACGGACGTGCTCGTCCTCCTCGCTGACACGGTGACGTACCACATCTGCGGTGTCTGGATGCCTCACCACCGTCACTGGCCCACGCGACCGCCACCAAACAAGGATCGGGTCAACAACGGGCTGCCTCCTCACCAACCTACGTCCCCCGGAAGGTAGCACCTCCCAATACTAGCCCGGTGGAGCCCAGTCCCGAACATGGCCCTGATCAAGCAGGCCTCCACCACCGAGTCGACGACGACAAGGATGCGGGATAGGCATCGCCGACGTCGATGCGGCAACTACTTCTATATATAGTTAAATAAAAGTAGTTTTATTAATTAAATCAACTATCTAGTTCAACTACTAAGCACTTACTATAAATAAATAAATATATAGTACTTACTAAAAACAAACTACTTCTATATATAGTAAAATAAATTAGTTTATTAAATCAACTAGCTAGTTCAACTATATATAAAATCTAATCTAACAAAAAAATCTATGAACTACATATCTAAATTACTACACACATCTAATCTAACAAAAAAAATCTAATTAATGTAACAAAAAAAATCTAACATAATAAAAACAAATTAATTACTACACATCTAATCTAACATAAAAAATCTAATCTAACAAAAAAATCTATGAACTACATATTTAAATTACTACACACATCTAATCTAACAAAAAATCTAATTAATC
>NC_041383.1:27944033-27945085 GCF_002162155.2 Triticum dicoccoides
GGTTGGTGGCTCCAACCGGGACTAATGACCCCTTTAGTCCCGGTTGGAGCCACCAACCGGGACCAAAGGCCTCTTTTCAGCAGCCCAAAGGGCGGGAAACGAAGACCTTTGGTCCCGGTTGGTGGCTCCAACCGGGACTGAAGGGGGGGCATTGGTACCGGTTGGTGCCACGAACCGGTACCAATGCACCCCTTTAGTTCCGGTTGGTTCCACCAACCGGGACTAAAGTCCATGTGCTGCCCGCGTCGCGGCACGAAAGTTTAGTCCCACCTAGCTAGCTGAGGGAGCTCGAGAATGGTTTATAAGCCCCAGTCCCGCTGCCCTCTCGAGCTCCTCTCAAATGCAGGCTTACGGGCCTAAACGCACTATATGTGCCTGTGGGCCTATTGGGCCTATTGCGGGCCTGAATCCTGGCCAATTGTTGGGTTTCTAGTCGTATTCAGGCCGTGGTAGCCCTTTAAGTGGCACTTTTTTTATTTTATTTATTTTATTTTGATTCTTCCTGCAGCTGTTTTTTTAGTCCCACCTAGCCAAGCGAGAGACACTCGCAGCTGTTTATAAGCCCTGAGTGCAGAGATGATGACGAAGAGGCTCAATGCTCCTGCACGTTGGTTAGCTTCAAGCCTTGAGGAATACGGTAGACTGCACACAGCTATGTGCAGTGCAGTTGACACTATTCCGAAAGACTTGAAGCAAATTAACAAGCATTGCGCCTCTTTTTTATTTTTAATGACTTATTACAACTGAGAAATAAAAAGAAAAAAATAAATATAGCTGAAAAGAAAAAAAAACTATATAGAGAACTACTCAGAAATGAATTGAAGCAAAAAATAGTTGTGATTAACTGTACTAAAAAAGGAGCATAGATGCTTATTTTTAATGACTTATTACAACTCAGAAATAAAAAGAAAAGAAAATAGTTGTGATTAACTTTACTAAAATATGTGCATAGATGCTTATTTTTAATGACTTATTACAATTCAAAAATAAATAGAAGAAAAAATAGTTATGATTAACTTTACTAAAAAATAAGCCTTATTACAACTGAGAAA
>NC_041383.1:27945890-27976127 GCF_002162155.2 Triticum dicoccoides
AGAAATGAATTGAAGCAAAAAAAAGTTTTGATTAACTCTAATTAAAAAGGAGCATAGATGCTTATTTTTAATGACTTATTACAACTCAGAAATAAAAAGAAGAAAAAATAGTTGTGATTAACTTTACTAAAATATGAGCATAGATGCATATTTTTAATGACTTATTACAATTCAAAAATAAATAGAAGAAAAAATAGTTATGATTAACTTTACTAAAAAATGAGCAGAGATGCTTATTTTTAATGACTTATTACAACTCAGAAATAAAAAGAAAAAAATAAATATAGCAGTAAAGAAAAAAAAACTATATAAAAAGCTACTCAGAAATGAGCATAGATGCGCTTATAGAGGAAATTCAAATTAAATTCATAAAAAATTTCAAGAGAAATTCATATGAATTTAGCCTAAATTCCCTATATAAGGGCATCTATTTTCATTTTCAGAGGAGCTCAATAAGGCAGAGAGGGAGGGGCTTATAAACCGGTCTGATTCCCCTCCGGTTGGTGAGGTAGGACTAAACTTTGGCCACAACGAGGACCAACCCTTTAGTCCCGGTTGGTGGAATGGACCGGGACTAATGGTCTTCCTTTGGTCCCTGTTCAGGCCACGAACCGAGACCAATGGTGGTGGGCCAGGAGCGAGGGCCATTGGTCCCGGTTCGTCCCACCAGCCGGGACCAATAGGTCCAGACGAACCGGGACCAATGGCCCACGTGGCCCGGCCAGCCCCTGGGGCTCACGAACCGGGTCCAATGCCCCCATTGGTCCCGGTTCTGGATTGAACCGGGACTAATGGGCTGGACCGGCCTGGACCATTGGCCCCTTTTCTACTAGTGATATAGCACTATGGGTGGAATACGATATGGTGGTAGAGATTAAAATGGAGAATACAAAAGGTAAAATAGTCTCACATCGATGTGACTAATCAATGGGCTATGAAGGGGGACATCAATTGCTGTTCATGTGAGGGGTAGGAATTGCCATGCAATAGATGCACTAAGAGCTATAAGTGTATGAAAGCTCAACTGAAAACTAAGTGGGTGTGCATCCAACTTGCTATCTAGTGAAGACCGCGAGCATTTGAGGAAGCCCATCATTGAAATATACAAACATAGTTCTAAAATGAAAAATTTCCACTAGTATTTGAAAGTGACAACATAGGAGACTCTCTATATGAAAAACATGATGCTAATCTGAAGCACAAGTTTGGTTAAAGATAATAAAATTGCCCCTTCTTTCTTTTTCTCTCATTATTTTTGTTTTCTCTTTTCTTTTTTCCTTTTTTCGTCTTGGGATCAAACATGAAGTAGGAAAGATGACTCGAAAATAGGTACAAAGGGCAATACACTAAGGTCCCCGAGCTCTAATCCCGTCCCGGGCCCCTAAAATTCTAGGACTGGCCCCGACTATCAGTGGACTGGTCCAGACCTATCTGCAGATGAATACATGTTTGATTTAATAACCAGCGTTGGGATGCCCACACACTAGCTACACTGGGAGTAACTTCAGCAGTAACATCGAGTCCAACTCAGCAAATTTGCTTATGTGGCAATGAGTTAATGAGAGATGTAGTTAGAGTAACTTAGCTAGTTACTGTAACATCACATGTCCCAATGCAATATGAGTCTATAACCTAATAAATAAAGTTTTGCATGACACCACACTTATGTTACTACACACTATGAAGGTAGTAATATAGTCTAGGGATATGTGTATGTTACTAGTGTATGTGGCAAAGCCACCATGCATTATTTTTCATACATGTCACTCTTGATTCATTGCACCATCCCGGTACACTGCCGGAGGCATTCATATAGAGTCATATCTTGTTCTAGTTTTGAGTTGTAATTCATATGTTGTAATCAATAGAAGTGTGATGATCATCATTTTTAGAGCATTGCCCAAAGAAAAAAAAGGAAAGGCCAAAAAGAAAAAAAGAAAGGCCAAAAAGAAGAAAAAGAAAATAAAAAAGAAAGTAAAGAAAGTAAAGAAAATAAATAAAGGGGCAATGCTACTATCTCTTTTTCCACACTTGTGCTTCAAAGTAGCACTTTGTTCTTTATATAGTGAGTCTCATATATGGTGCTTCAAAGTAGCACCATGTTTTTCATGTATAGAGTCTCATAAGTTGTCTGTTTCATACTAGTGGGAATTTTTCATTATAGAACTTGGCTTGTATATTCCTACGATGGGCTTCCTCAAATGCCCTAGGTCTTCGTGAGCAAGCAAGCTGGATGCACACCCACTAGTTTTCTTTTGTTGAGCATTTATTTATAGCTCTAGTGCATACGTTGCATGGCAATCCCTACTTCTCATGTTGACATCAATTGATGGGCATCTCCATAGCCCGTTGATTATCCTCGTCAATGTGAGACTTTCTCCTTTTTTGTCTTCTCCACACAATCCCCATCATCATATTCTATTCCACCCATAGTGCTATATCCATGGCTCGCGCTCATGTATTGCGTGAAGGTTGAAAAAGTTTGAGATTATTTAAGTATTAAACAATTGCTTGGCTTGTCATCAGGGGTATAGAAGTTGGGAACATCTTTGTGTAACGAAAATGAAGGATAGCCTAACTATATGATTTTGTAGGGATGAACTTTCTTTCACCATGTTATTTTGAGAAGACATGATTGCTTTGATTATTATGCTTGAAGTGTTACTATTTCTTTTATCAATATGAACTTTTATTTTGAATCACTTGGATCTGAACATTCATGCCCCAATAAATAAAATTACATTGAGAATTATGCTAGGTAGCATTCCACATCAAAAATTCTCTTTTTATCATTTACCTACTCAAGGACGAGCAGGAATTAAGCTTGGGGATGCTTGATACGTCTCCAACGTATCTATAATTTTTGATTGTTCCATGCTATTATATTACCCCTTTTGGATGTTTATGAGCTTTATTTTACACATTTATATCATTTTTGGGACTAACCTACTAACCGGAGGCCCAACCCGTATTGCTGTTTTTTTTGCCTATTTCAGTATTTCGAAGAAAAAGAATATCAAACGGAGTCCAAACGGAATGAAACCTTCGGGAGTGTGATTTTTGAAACGAACGTGATCCAGAGGACTTGGAGTGCAAGTCAAGAAGCAGCCGAGGCCTCCACGAGATAGGAGGGCGCCCCCCCTATAGGGCGCGCCCCCTTTCTCGTGGGCCCCTCGGGCGTCCACCGACGTACTTCTTCCTCCTATATAAGCCTACGTACCCCGAAAACATCCAGGGAGCACCCGAAACACAATTTCCACCGTCGTAACCTTCTGTATCCGTGAGATCTCATCTTGGAGCCTTCGCCGGCACTTTGCCGGAGGGGGAATCGACCATGGAGGGCTTCTACATCAACACCATAGCCCTTCCGATGAGTTAGCCCTTCCGATGAGTTGTGAGTAGTTTACCACAGACCTACGGGTCCATAGTTATTAGCTAGATGGCTTCTTCTCTCTTTTTGGACCTCAATACAATGTTCTCCCGCTCTCTTGTGGAGATCTATTTGATGCAATCTCTTTTTGCGGTGTGTTTGTCGAGATCCGATGAATTGTGGATTTATGATCAAGTTTATCTATGAATAATATTTGAATCTTCTCTGAATTCTTTTATGTATGATTGAGTTATCTTTGCAAGTCTCTTCGAATTATCAGTTTGGTTTGGCCTACTAGATTGATCTTTCTTGCCATGGGAGAAGTGCTTAGCTTTGAGTTCAATCTTGCGGTGTCCTTATCCAGTGACAGAAAGGGTTGCAAGACACGTATTGTATTGTTGCCATCGAGGATAAAAAGATGGGGTTTATATCATATTGCTTGAGTTTATCCCTCTACATCATGTCATCTTGCTTAATGTGTTACTCTGTTCTTTGTGAACTTAATACTCTAGATGCAGGAAGGAGTCGGTCGATGTGTGGAGTAATAGTAGTAGATGCAGGCATGAGTCAGTCTACTTGTTGCGGACGTGATGCCTATATACATGATCATGCCTAGATAATCTCATAATTATTCGCTTTTCTATCAATTGCTCGACATTAATTTGTTCACCCACCGTAATACTTATGCTATCTCGAGAGAAGCCGCTAGTGAAACCTATGGCCCCCGGGTCTATCTCTTATCATATTTGCTTCCAATCTACTTTTATTTGCATCTTTACTTTCTGCATCTATATTATAAAATACCAAAAATATATTTATCTTATCACACTATATCTATCAGATCTCACTTTCGCAAGTGGCCGTGAAGGGATTGACAACCCCTTTATTGCGTTGGTTGCGAGTTCTTTGTTTGCTTGTGTGGTTCGTGGGACTTGTTGAGGAGCCTCTTACTGGATTGATACCTTGGTTCTCAAAAACTGAGGGAAATACTTACGCTACTCTGCTGCATCACCCTTTCCTCTTCAAGAAAAACCAACGCAACCTCAAGACGTAGCAGCCCGCGATGGGGAAAGAAGACCACTCGCAGCACCACCGGAGGACCGAACCCGGGCCCCCGCCGCCACCACGGGGCACAGCCGCCGCGAGCCAAGCACCCATCCACCGCCGCAGCACCGCAGCGCGCCGCCGACCAGAGGGAGGGCTGCCTCGTCGCCGGGCCCCGTGCAGGCCCGACGCCACCGCCCAGGGAAGGAGCCCTGCACCAGGACATGGAAAAGACATCCCCCGCCGCCAGCCACCGCGAGGGGCTTCGCCCTGGCGGTCCCGTCCGGCTATGGAGGTGGGCGGAGGAAGGGGACGGCGCCCGCAGCAAGACCTGGCGCCGCCGCCCGAGCCGCCCGCGGGGGGACGGTGCGGGGGCAAGGGGGAGGGGTGGTGGGGGGAGGGAGGAGAGGGCGAGCCGGCCGGGCCGGGCGAGCGCCGACGGCTGGAGGCGGGGGAAGAGAGCTAGGGGGCGGCAGTGGTGGGGGGGGGGGCGAGGGGGGAACCCTAGTCCCTCTCACTACACTCCACCCCGAGTCACCGATCAATGTCATGTTCAAGTTACAGAAATCCATGAGTTAGAATAGGCTATTAACTTGCAAAGTTTTATGGGCAAACATGGCCTACACAAAATACATTGATTAAAATACCAAAGGTTGGCATCACTATTTAGTTTCAAAGAACAACGATTGGTAACTTGCGAAAGAGTATTGGGTATTTAGAACAAAGGGTCCCGGAGAGGTTGGACACGAGAAGAGTTATTTTACTCGTCACCCCTTGTTTCGTGTCGAACGGGTAGTTGTGGGAATTCAAAGAGATGTGTATGCCCTTGTTTGGTTTGCTGGAATTCACGAAAGGTTATTTGTGGAGTAACAACATAGGTTATGATAAACAATCAATACGTTCTCTCTAAATAAATCCTCTCCCTAGATCATAGCTATAATAATTCTACACTTGCGGGCAAGATGCCACGGAAACCACCTACGGACCCCTCTCCACCAATCTCTTCCTCCCCCTGATTTCCAGTGCGGGCCCCACCCCCTCCTAATTTCCAATCAAGGTTTCAGAGCTCGGCCCATAATCACATTCAGTAAGGATCAGCCCGTAAGTGTAGCATTTCTGTCATAGATAATTCTAGCAATTGCCAATAAATCGCCCCTATTAATAAAATGGTGGAAGTTAGTCTCTCATGTCCCACACCCGAATAGTCCTAAATTCTCATTCTCCCCAACCAAACTGTTAGAGGGGAGAAAGAGGATTGGTGAAATAGTTGTTGTATTGCTTGAGCCTTGTGGGCATATATATAGGAGTATAATGATCTACTTGGAGTATAAAACAAGCCAGAACAAATCCTAGTCTATCTCGTCTTTCCTAATAAACATTATACTCAACATCCCCCCGCAGTCACAACGGTAGCGACGCAGACGGTGAGACTCGAGAAGAATCCGAAGGCAAGCCGACGGACACACCCCCACAGTCGTAACGGTCGACGCATCGCGGAGTCATGGCTGGAGTGGCAACCGACGAGGTTGCTCAAGCAAGGCGATAGCCCTTTGTGCCGTTTGTCGAGGTAGCCGAGAGCGTGGGTGGTGGAGCCGTGGTCAAGGTAGCCGTGCGAAGAATGCCGTGGTCGATGTCGAGTCAGGGTGGCCGGTGTCGAGGAAGTCGCCGTGGAGCCGCGGGCGCAAGGGGGCGCTGAGTTAGCATGGGCGCAGTGGTGTCGAAGTAGGGGTGCGCCAGGAGGATGATGTTGTTGACGACGCGTCGCGGCGGGTTTGCCAAGCTCGGGGACACATCATGGACGAAGGCACGCATCGGTGTTGCCAGCACCGGGCATGCGTAGACGGACGAATTCAAAGTTGACGAAGCGCCGCGCCAGGCTTGCCAGACCCGGGGACACATCATGGACGAAGGCACGCGGTGGTGTTGCCAGCACCAGGCATGCATAGACTGGGACCTGCACAAGCTGTACGCCATGTCGAAGAAGTCAGAGAGGCCAGCAAAGAAGGACTCGACGACGGTTGTGGCGCCAATCGGCGCGAGGCCAACGTCGTCGACGGTTGTCGGAGTAGATGAAGCGGTCGGGGTAGATGACGGCGACGCTGGCGACGGGCTGGTGCTGGATGAAGACGAACGGGGTGGACGGGCGGCAGCGGCTACGGGGGTAGCGGCAGCGGCGGCCGAAGAAGAGCGGCGGCGGCGGTTAGGTTATGAGCGCGGCGGCGATGCTCAAAGTAGGCGAAGAACCCTGGCAGCATGACGAAGGCCGGCGCGGATGGTGGAGTTCCTGCGCCAAAGGAGGTGGTGCAGCGCAAGCCATAGGAAGTCGACGCGCGGGGACGGCGGTGGACCGCGGGCCGCGGCGCTACGGCCCGAAGGGGCGACGCAGCGGCGGCGGGCAGGTCGGGGCGACGACGGAAGACCTCGGGACGGTCGCAGGGACCGTGGGTCGCGGTGCTACAGCCCGAAGGGGCGGCGCAGCGGCGGAGCGCGGGGTAGTGCAACCGCATGGACGGCCTCGAGACGGCGGCGCTGCGGCCCGACGGGCGACGCAGCGGCGGCGCGAGGGTCGGTGCAGCCACGGAGACGGCCTAGAGCGGACGGCCTCGGGGCGGCGGTAGACCGTGGGCCGCGGCACTACGGCCCGAAGGGGCGACGTAGCGGTGACGCGGGTCAGTGCAGGCGGGAGAAGAACCACGGGGCGGCGGCGCTGCGACCCGACGGGGCGACGCAGCGGCAGCCCGTTGCTCGATTGGCGGAGGGGCATGCTGAACTCGGAGAAGATCTTCACGGGACCTGCGGAGGCGCGCGTAACTGACGGGCCAGGTCGGTCGCACGGCGTAGATGAGGCGGATCACGGCGGCGAGCGGGTGATCAAGCCGATCGCGCGCGAGGTCGGGGCCGCCGCTCGGTGGAGACGTGGTGGCGGCGGAGTCCGAGAGGAAGCCGGCGGCGGCGGGCGGCAGGGCGGCTATGATTGGCCACCGCATGGCGCGAGGCCGCCGGGTCGGGATGATGCAGGAGTTCCAGTCGGAGCAGGGCGGTGACGGCCGGCGTAGATCGACGGGCGGGCCGTCGCGCGAACGGTGGCGGTGAAGGGACGCCGCATAACGCGATGCCGCCGGGTCGGGGCGACCGGCGGGCCGATGCGCGGACGACGCGCGAGGCCGCCACGTCGGCGCGACCGACGGGCAGACGTGCGGACGACGCGCGAAGCCGCTGAGTCGGTGAAGAAGCTGGCCAATCGCGCTGGTATTGGAGTAGAGGCGCACGGGGTCGACGGCGGCGGTGGGCGACGCAAACCGGATCACATAGACCGGAAAACCAAAAAATAGACGCCAATCAAAGCGACTGGCGAGAGAGAAAAAACCCGGATCAAAGGATCGGGAAAAAAGACTCTCTAGGGCAGCCGGCCAACATGGCCGGCGGACGAACCCTAGGTACGGGCGGCGGCCCCCGGCGGCGGTCATGGAGGCCGACCGCCCCGGGGGCGGCGCGCAGGTGCGGAAGCGGCGGCGGCTAGGGTTTAGGATCGACTTACGATAGATATCATGTTAGAGGGGAGAAAGAGGATTGGTGGAATAGTTGTTGTATTGCTTGAACCTCGTGGGCATATATATAGATGTACAATGATTTATTTGGAGTACAAGACAAGACAGAACAAATTCTAATCTATCTCATCTTTCCTAATAAACATTATACCCAACACAAACAATTAAGTTCGTATCTTAGATCCCTCAAATTCCCACTCTGCCGAAAGGTGATTCTGGTGAACAACGCCAGGTAGCTCAAAATCTGGGGCTTTTGTTGTCCATACTAGTGGCTGGGGCGCGCCTCCTCTGTGTCTATGTGCGCATCAGTTATGCTGATGTACTTGTTAACGTTCTAACATTGCAGTTAAGATACAGTGATTAAAATAGAAGTGCAGCAGAAGAGTTTTCTTTTATAAAGCAGAGCAGTCATGTAGTAGTCTTATAATGCTAATGCTAATAGGTCTATATTATCGGCCTGGCGTATTTTTAAAAGACGTGCTCCCCTGGTGCGGCCATGTCTCACGGATGTTCTAAGCCCAGGTCACCTTATTGATCCTGCCAGACCGCATCGTGTAGCTGCTATCATTGGCCTTCTCCTCCGTCTCCAAAAAGACCCCGTCGTCCAGCTCGGCCTGGCCCCTAATCCACGTCCACCTGCTCTACAGCACATGGAAGAGACATGCCCATGGTTGTCAATCCATAGCATGGCGACCTCAGGAAGGTAGAGTGGGGCACCGGCTGCATGAAACTGAACAGCAACATCTTTAGGCGATCAAACTGCAAATCCAGATTGACACTAAGCGACTGAATCATGTCCACGTATTATGCCAACACCAGAATATATATGCTGCGCAATTTCCTGAAGGCAAAACAAAATTATTTCTTCAAGGGTAAGCAATTGATGAAAGCATCTCTCTCTCTCTTTCTCTCTCTCTCTCTCTCTCTCTCTCTCTAATTTATTAAATTTGTCGCTCATGATTGAAGTATCTACGAGTGATTCGGGAGAAAATCATCATTCCTTGAAATCATATATTCTATGTACTAAAATGAAAAAGATAAATCTTCCATCAGATATATATGTCGTTACCTTGTCCTAGTTGACGTCAATGCTGGACGAACCAATGAACCAGCCCCTTTCTATATGCTAATCATCACGGATTACAAGAAAGTAGGCTAGTTCAATCTCAAAACGACATCTCCCACAGTATTCAGAGTAAAATTTATACCATTAAGCATGTGAGTCAACTAGATTTGCATACAAAATAAATTTGGAGGTTCGCATATATTGATAGCATGCATGAGCTGCACCCTGATGACACAACAGAAATAGAAAGTGTATAGTTTCAACTTTCAACAACTCTGAAGGCTTAAGAGCATCTCCAGCCGGCCCCCAGGAGGCCCTTTTCTCCAACTTTTTCACCGCCGGCAGTAAATAAAGTCTCCACTCACGTCCCCAGGGTCACTTTTTCGCCGGTTTCGTGCAATTTTAGCGCCGGCAGTCTCATCCAAAACCCAGCCCCACGGGAGGCATCTGAGAGCGCCGGCGATTTGTTTATGCATGCAAAGGCCCACATGCAGCCTCTCTCCTCTCATTTCCTCTCCCACCTCGCCGCCAACAACTCCCGTGATTTGTTTTCTTCCGACCTCGCCGTCTCCTTCCTCTCCCACCAGGCCCTATCCAGCCGCAGCTCCGCCAGCGCCGGTCTCGCCGGAGCACCACAGCGCCACCGCCTACCCGCCACCTTTCCCCCTCGCTGCCAACAACTCCCGTGCCACCTTCCTGGAGCAGCACTACCCCGGCCCCCTCCCGCCACGGCCTTTCTTCCCCGAGCACGTCCTCGCGCCGTGTCCTCGCCACGGCCGTTCGCTCGAGCCCATGCTCGATCCCGAGAAGCTTTACGCGCGGGCGATGCACAGCTTCAACTACAAGCACATGGCGCGAGCAGCAGCGGCCGGGAAGGGCAAGGGAGGACCCTCGACTCTCTGTTGTCGGCGGCATCGCCGTGCGGGCCGCGGGGGCAGCGGGCCAGGGGCAGGAGCGAGGTGTACGTGCCGGCCGCGCGCGCCGGAGGGCGGGAGAGGTCGCCGGCGCTGATGATGCGGAGGGCGTGGACGGTTCCTGCGATCGCGCGGCCGCGGGAGGGCGTGGCCTGCGGGCCTGCGAGCGCGCGGGCTCCTGCGCAGATGAGGGCGGCTTGGAGCGAGGCCGACAAGGCGGTCCAGCAGGCGGCGGAAGCCCCGGTCAAGGGTGGCGCGGCGCAGCAGCTTGGCTGCCTCCGTGCAGCGCACAACGGAGACGGTGTTGGAGACGGAGGGAAGGACGGAGACGGCGCCGGTGAAGCTGTGGCTCCTCTGCTCCGCCGGCTCGCGCTCGCGCTCGCGCTCATGATGCTCTGCTCGAGCTCGGCGGCGACGCCGGGCCGGCCGAGGCCGGGCCGGCCGTGGCCTGGGGCGGGCGCGGTGGGCATGTCTTGGGGGTGGACACGGCTGGAAAGTTTTTCGCACCCAGGCCAAAAATTCCGCCGGCAGCCCCCCAGGCGGCGAAAAAAAATGCCTCCTGGGAGCTCAACGGCTGGAGATGCTCTAAGCTCAGGAATTTCCTTTTGTCAAACGCACACCTAAATGTGTGCTTCTTGTCTTTTGCTCAGGAATTTACGAGTACTGTAAAAAAATTGAATTTATCCTCATCAAACTAAAGAACATTCTTGCTTAATACTGTACGAACCATGGTCTTCAAGCTCATGCATATTCCCTATTTTCAGTTATAATTATAAATAATTCTGACATCGCTTTAAATAGTACCCACAATCTTGACATAAATACTACTACAAATAATTGATATTGATGTCACTATCAGGTGGTCAGTACCGGGCGTGGTCGGCGTGCATGAGCTCGGGTGGCGCAGGCGTGGCTGCGCACACCAGCAAGGAGCACGAGCGGGTGACGGCGTGGACCGCCTAGCCTCCTTCCGTCGACGCGCCAGCCAGTGGCGACGGTGCGCTCCGCCTGACTTTCTCCCGTTGACGGTGCGACAGCGCGCTCCTCCGGAAGAGCAGCGCCAGCTTCCTCAACTCACGAAGATGTGATGCACGGCCTCGACGGGGATGCGGCGGCGCGAGCGGTAGGTGGCGACTGCGATGGGAGAGAGGAAGGACTGGGAGGGAGGGAGGCGCGCGAGTGGAGCCGGCTAGGTTTCTCACCCAAAGGGCGAGCGGCAGCGGCGTAGCAGGGCCGTGCGGGCGCGGTGTGGGGGGAGGAGGACTGGCGGCGGCGGCGCAGAGGAGAGGAGGGGGTAGGGTTACGGGAGGGGAGCCGCGAGGCGAGGACGGAGCGGGGTGCGCCGCGTGCAGGAGGTGGCGGCTAGGTTTTGGCTCGCTGAATTTATACGCCACCAGGCGAAATGACGCACACCAAATTTACAGGCGGTGGCATGCCCAGCCTCGATCCGACGGCCCATATTGTTTCGTCTGAGATGTCTGAGATCCAACGGTCCAGATTGTTTCATCTGAAAATCGGACGGCCGGGATTCGTTTGGACAGACAATCGAACGGTCCAGAATCCAAACGCACGGGGAGGCTCCATTTTGCTTTGGACTCTAACAAGGGGACGTGAATTGAGTAAAAAAAGGAGTTTGACACCAAAAGGGGATGATGCTCGAGCACATCCAGCAATTCGCCGCCCTTCGGGATAAGCTAGCTAATGTCACCATCCAATCAGGGGTCCAAGACTCTATCATGTGAAAGCTCACTAATGGAGGATCCTATACTACATCATCGGCTTACAAAAACCAATTCGATGGACTTGCGCGCTTCAACATGCAGGACAAGGACTGTAATGTCTGGGCGCACCCTAGGTGTAAATTCTTCGCTTGGTTTGTCACTCAAAACAGAATTTAAATGGTGGATAGGCTCCAATGCCGAGGTGGCCCAGTTGTGACCGATGCCCTCTTTGCAATCAGGTGCAGGAAATGACGGCTCACCTCGTCTTCAAGTGTGTTGATTCTCTAGGCGAGTTTGGAAAGAGGTGTTCGCTTGGCTGGATTTTCATGTAAAACAAATCTCCTTTTTCTGTGACGCCATTCACTCACAGTACTACATACTACTATAGTTTATGTTTGTTTCTCAAATCTAGTGGCTGGCCCAAATACATGGGTAGAACTATACATGTCGCTAGGCATGTAGGATGCCAAGGTGAATAGTGATTAACACGCAACAGGTCAGTATCAGGCAAGCAAGCTAGCTAGTAGTCGATAGAGTATGGATGCAACGTACATATCTGCGGGTAAGTCAGCTAGACATAGGGTGTGTAGTTGTGAGAACGGACGTTTGTCTCTCGGCCTCCATGGAGACCTTTTTTCCGAAAAATTCAAAATTCAAACATTTCAGTTTCAAAAAAATCTGAAAAATTTTCTGCAAGTAAACAAGGATGTTATGTGTATGTGTGTAAAATTTCAGGATGAAATACGTTGAAATGCGACATGTACAAAAAAGACAAATTGATGACCTGGAGGATGAATAGTATCATGTGTTAAAAAGCCCCAGATTTTTCTTTTTTGCACATCCTCATTTCAACGTATTTTGCCCTGAAAATTTACACACATGTGTCTTATGCCTTCATGTGTATCTTTATTTCTTCAAAAAAAAAGAAATGTAAATATATGAATCTCAATGAAATTTGAAATTTGAACCTAGAGGCCTCTATGGAGGCCGAGCTCTAAAGGCAATTTTTGGTGTACATGTATGTTATCTACTCCCTCCGTTCCTAAATATTTGTCTTTCTAGACATTTCAAATGACTACTACATACGGATGTATGTAGACATATTTTAGAGTGTAGATTCACTCATTTTACTACGTATGTAGTCACTTGTTGAAATGCCTAGAAAGACAAGTATTTAGGAACAAAGGGAGTAGTAGTCAATTATATGAATGTAGGTTTTGGGCTAGCTAGGTACATGTACTGCTACTAGTAGTTATCTAAAACCTCCTTTTCGTTAAGCATCAAAACACCCTACGCTGATGATTGCTCAGCTAATACTTCATACTTGTATGTCGATGGAGGTGGACATGCACGTCCATGTCCACGTCAACCGAGACGCAACAACGTGGTAAACACTAGCAGCTCGCTTGGTCAAGCTTGGCTAGCAGCCGGCTGCGCACTCCACCGTTCCTTGATTTATACCGATCGATATCGACAAGGAGAGTGATATGACGAATAGAGAAGGGCGTGAGGGCCCTAGTCAGCTCCGGGCCAAACATGACAAACAACATCATACGAGGTTAAACATGCTACGATCACCAAAGAATTAGGGCATCATGATCTGGGCCACGGTTGACGAGTAAATTGGCCTATCTATTGACCGGCTGTTGTACGTGACCAAAAGCAAAAGCACATACAAAATAGGTTGAGAATAGAAGTTGATGAATACTACTTGGCGGAAGTACTAGCCAGTCGTCACTGCTGTACGTACGTAGTGCATCAATCCATGATGGATGCAACATGCAAGCAATCATACAAGGTGAGCTTGTGCGTGAATCAACATCAGGAGACTGCTGTGCTTTGAGGTGCTGTGCATTTGCTACTCACATGCATTCCTGCCGTATTATTCCATCATCACACTCACACCACACACATATCTCATGCATGCTTGATCAGTCCCATATATATAGCATATAACATTAGGGTGCATGTTGATTCCCGAGGATCAAAAATCATATATTTTTGAAGTGTCTATTATAATATACCAATCTATGCACCATGATAGATTAAACTAAACCGGCACCGCAGTCGCAGCTTTCTTTGAGCTTTCGTCAAGCTCGACATCATTGCCAGCGTTGACGGCACCATCGGACTTCTTGAACCTGTACCACCGCGAACAGGCCACAAAGTAGATGAGGTTGACGGCGGCGATGGCAGCGGTGACCAGGTAGAATAGGTCCACCCTCCCTTCGTCTAGGTCCTGCGCCAGCCAGTCCGGCCGCCCGTCCCCTCTGCTCGTCGCGCGATGCACCGCAATCACCATGAGCCCACTTGCGAAGCTTGCCAGCCCGAGCCCCAGGAAGAAGAATGCCCCCGCTACGCTTCGCATGTTCTCTGGGAACTGTCGGTAATAGAACTCAATCAGACCGATGGCGGCAAATGCCTCCGACAATCCGGCAATCAGTTGTTGCGGTACCAGCCAAAAGCATGACATCATAGTCGTCCGGCGCCGACGGTGCTCCACAGCTGCCGACACCAGCATCGTCACCACGGAGAGTGCCAACCCGATGCCGATCCGCTGGAGCAAAGTGATGCCGCCCTCACGCTTGGTGAAGCGAAAAAGTGTCGGCACCATCACTCGGTCATACACCGGGATCCAGACTGTGAGGGCAAGCATTTGAAAGACAATGAAGGAGCCCTGCGGGATCTGGAAGCTTGCAGACTTGATGATCCGGCGGTCAGTTTGTGCCGCCTGGAACACGACGTAGGTGCCTAGCTGGGTGATCACCACGAAGTAGACAATACCTGACAGCCACACCGGGATGATGCGTGCCAGGCACTTCACCTCCTCCACCTGCTGCACCGTGCATAGCCGCCACGGGTTCGCCGATGTTTTCTCGTCAGAGCAAAGTACATCCTTGGTGGTTCGCATGGCGGCCTTGTCAAGGCATGTGAACTGGTCGGTGTAGGCCAACTTGGAGACGAGCTTGCTCTGGTGTGGCGGGTCAAAAAGCTCGAAAGTATTGTGAGATCGTCGGAGGCGGCGTTTGCGGGAGGCGGCAATGAGGACCTGTGCAAAGCTAGTGAACGGGCTGCCCTCAGGGCGAACGCAGACATAGAGGCGTGTGCCCATGAAGAAGAGAACGCAAGAAAGGCCCATGAGCACGGCAGGCACTGCGAGGCCTAGTGCCCAGTTGACGTCGCTCTGGAGGTAGATGATGACGGTGGCAGAGAGCATCATGGCAATAGTGAAGGTGAAGTAGTACCAGTTGAAGAAGCTGGCGATGCCTCGGCGGCCATCCACGGTACGTGGGTTGAACTGGTCGGCCCCGAATGCCAAGTTGCAAGGGCGGATGCCGCCAGCGCCGACGACGAGGAAGAAGAAGGATACCATGAGCGCTGCAAGCTGGGAGGGGGTGGGACCCTCACATTGTCCTTCGGAAGCGCATGCAGGAGGGTGGAGGGAGTGGAGCACGGCAGTGAGGGTGAGCAGGGCCATGCCGATGAATGATGCGATGGTGGCAGCGGCCAGGGTGGTGTAGCGGCCAAGGTAGGTGTCGCTGATGAAGGCGCCTAGGATGGTGGCGAGGTTGCTGGTGCCGGAGAAGAAGTTGAGTATGGTGGCAGCGTTGACGCTTTTTATGTGGTACACTGTCGTCAGGTACACTAGCAAGTTCCATAGTGTCCCGAGTGTGCCAAGCTTCTCGAACGTCTCATTCCCTGTAATAATTCATTATTTTTACATGTTTCAATAATCACTGTCCAATCTCTATTTTAATTAGTCACTAGTTGTAATTCAGCAAAATTCATCGTACAAATCCCCCTTTTTGAGGGATAGCTATATTTTCTTGAATATACAAATAGTACTGTGCATCATTTTCATAGAAGGAAAGTCAATACGCTGATACAGTGCCTTTCATCTTGCAACAATAACTGATGAGATTAGCAATGACTATCATGACAAAGACGCCTTGTCCAAGCTCTAGCCACAGATGGCGAAGAGGCAGGATATAGAGATCAAGACCATGGATTCTTACTACTGCAAACTATAATTTATGTACACAAAAAACACATCATAAATTTATGTATGATATATGCTTGCAATACTTGGTTGAAATTTACCGAAATCGTATTGTCGTGTACCCCTGGTACTCCTACTTAGTAGTGTTCAGTGTAAAACAGCATACTATTTCAAGGAAAACAAACAGAAGCAGGTAGCTGGCATGGCAACGCTAACCTATGACGTATGGCATGGCCTTCCATCCGCGGTAGTTGCGGACTGGCTCGCCCGAGGACGCCTCGTCGATGGTCGTCTTCTCCATGCTGATGCCATCGTTGTCATCGTGCTCCTCCTGCTGTGGCGGCAGGTCCGGCTTAGCGGCGTCCATCTCGTACGTGCAGCAAACAGCTAGCTATTACACGCAGGAGCTAAGTGCTAGCTGCAGCAGCAGTAGTACGGGGAGGAGAGGAGAAGAACCCGGACGTATAAATAGGCTAAAGGTAGCGAGAGCATGGGATCTTTGCTTCCAAGATACTAAAGAGAGATACGAACAGAGGTAGCTAGCAAAGTTTCTGTCTTTCACTCACTATCTGTTGAGGAAACCTGAGATACGGCAGAAAGCGACGTCATGTTTGACAGTTTGAGCCAAGATGAGGGAGGCCGGTTCACGATTTCATTTTGTTAAGCTGTGCCAGGCAAATAATTGAGGAGAGCTTCGATATTTTTGGCTTACTCCCTTCATCCTTAAAATAGTGTACTTCCAACTTTATTGAAAAATCAAACTTTTTTATGTTTGATCGTATTTATACAATAATAGACCAACATTTATACCATCAAATTAGTAGCCTTAGATTTATGATAAAATATATTTTCTGTCAGATACCTATTTTGTTCACAAGCATTGACATATTTTTGCACAAACTCGGTCAAACTTTGAGATAGTTTGACCCTCCAACAATGTTGGAAGTACATTCTTTCATGGACGGAGGGAGTAAGTGTTTCTAGCTTTCAGGGGAGGGGAAAATATCCGGTGCTTCCGGCACTCATGTGCTACGCTATCCAAGGGCTCCCGTTTAGATCCAAGGGCTCCCGTTAACTTGTGATTTTTTTAAAAGCCTCTTTCAGAGTCTGAAAATTGCGCAGAAGTCCAGCCGATCCAACTCCTCCCGGATGCCGTTTGATCTAAAATCTAACGGTCTAGAAGTCCGTACCATGGGAGCACCTGAGTGCCCGGAGCACCTGATACTTCCCCTTCTCCGGGCACTCAGGTGCTCCCGTGATACCCGGGTACATGCATGTAAGTAGGATGAGTAATTTTAACATGAACCTTCTTACCTTCTCTTTCTATATGGGAGGTAAGAAAATAAGAGTTATCCAATCCCACTACTTAATGAAATCAACGGCTCAGATCTATTATATACTCTTTTGAAAAGATGAGGTAAGAGGCATCATGTTAAAACTAATCAGTGGGCAGCTCAGGTTCGGTCAAACTACGCTTAATATAAGGATGGTGCAATTGATGACATCAACGAGTCATTATGAGTTGTGACACCTTGCCCTCTTAAAATCCAGACACCGTTGCTTTCTTGAATGATTTGGAGATTGCTCAGGACGATTGCCACTAGTAGAAAAAGGACCTAATATGAGACACATTAGTGCCGGTTTGATTTTGAGCCGGCACTAATGTGTCCATTAGTGCCGGTTCCAACGGCTAGCCGGCCGTTCTCATTAGTACCGGTTCGTGGCGAACCTTTAGCACCGGTTCGTGCCACGAACCGGTACTAAAGAGAGTGGTGGCAGGGTGTTGTCAGTCTGGGGCCCCTCCAGCACCTTTAGTACCGGTTCGTGGCACGAACCGGTACTAAAGGTCGATGTACATAAACCCTTCGTCCACCCGAGCCACTCTGTTCTTCCCCTTTCCCCTCACTTCCTCTGTCCTTCCCCTCTCTTCCTCGAGCTCCTCACAAATTTTGCCCAGAATTTATCAAGATTTCAAGGCCCCCATCCATTCAAATGATCACAAAGGTTAGCAACTTTGTCCTTTCAACTCTCATTTCTAGATTAGCTCTTGCAATGCTTTGTATAGTGATTAATTTGGGAGGAATTATATTTGCTAGTATTTGATTTATATGCAATTTGAGGTCAAAAATAACACTTAGTTTGCATATGTAGGTGTGGTTTACTTAGTGCCTTCTAAATCTCCGTCGTAACCACCGTCGATCGCCCGCACCGTCCCATCGCCGGCACCACCTTGTGGTGAGGCTCTTGTTCATGAATGTTTTACATTACCAAATTGATGTTTGTGTGATTTGGATATATAGTTACTCGTATAATTATCTTACCCGTACGTTGTTTGTTATACATAGTGCCATGGTTTTGATATCCGTCCCCGTCGGCCCTCGTCCTTGTTATGATTCGGATGTGGTATATTCTCTTTTAAAACTAGTTGTTGCATTTCGTGTTTATGACAAATTATGCCCATCAACTTGACATAGATATTTTTATCTAGGAGGTATGTGAACCGGAAATTCCAACCGACCCTATCGGTATGTGAACCGGAAATTCTAGGAGGTATGTGAACCGGAGTTTCGGGGGCATATCGGTATTATACCGGGGCCACCGGAAGGGTTCCGGGGGTCCACCGGGAGGGGCCACCCCTCTCGGAGGGCCTCATGGGCTGCATGGGGCAGGGAACCAGCCCCTGGAGGGCTGGGCGCCCCCCCCCTTGGACCCATGCGCCTAGGGTTGGGGGGGGGGAACCCTAAAGGGGGCGCACCCCCTTTGCTTGGGGGGCAAGCCCCCTCCCTGGCCGCCGCCCTCCCCCCCTCTAGATCTCATCTAGAGGGGGCCGGCCCCCTTCCCCCTTCCCCTATAAATATAGGGGTGAGGGGAGGGCTGAATACCTGATCCAAGGCGCAGCCCCTCCCCTCCCCTACACCTCTCCTCCTCCGTTGAGCGCTTGGCGAAGCCCTGTCGGAGTACTGCCTCTCCACCATCATCACGCCGTCGTGCTGCTGCTGGAGCCTTCTTCCTCAACCTCTCCCTCCCCCTTGCTGGATCAAGAAGGAGGAGACGTCGTCCGTACCATACGTGTGTTGAACGCGGAGGTGCTGTCCGTTCAGCACTAGGTCATCGGTGATTTGAATCACGGCGAGTACGACTCCATCATCACCGTTCCCTTGAACGCTTCTGCACGCGATCTACAAGTGGTATGTAGATGCAATCCCTCTCCCATGACTTGTTGCTTAGATGAACTCATAGATGGATCTTGGTGAAACCGTAGGAAAAATTTTAATTTTCTGCAACGTTCCCCAACAGTGGCATCATGAGCTAGGTCTATGCGTAGTTCTCTATTGCACGAGTAGAACACAATTTTGTTGTGGGCGTAGATCTTGTCAACTTGCTTGCCTCTACTAGTCTTTTCTTGCTTCAGCGGTATTGTGGGATGAAGCGGCCCGGACCGACCTTACACGTACGCTTATGTGAGACAGGTTCCACCGACTGACATGCACTAGTTGCATAAGGTGGCTAGCGGGTGTCTGTCTCTCCTACTTTAGTTGGAGCGGATTAGATGAAAAGGGTCCTTATGAAGGGTAAATAGAAGTTGACAAAATCACGTTGTGGTTATTCGTAGGTAAGAAAACGTTCTTGCTAGAACCCAATTGCAGCCACGTAAAAGATGCAACAACAATTCGAGGACGTCTAACTTGTTTTTGCAGCAATTGTCATGTGATGTGATATGGCCAGAATTTGTGATGAATGATGAATGATATATTGTGATGTATGAGATCATGTTCTTGTAATAGGAATCACGACTTGCATGTCGATGAGTATGACAACCGGCAAGAGCCATAGGAGTTGTCTTTATTTTTTGTATGACCTGCGTGTCATTGAAGAACGCCATGTAAATTACTTTACCTTATTGCTAAACGCGTTAGCCATAGAAGTAGAAGTAGTCAATTGGCGTGACAACTTCATGAAGACACAATGATGGAGATCATGATGATGGAGATCATGGTGTCATGCCGGTGACGAAGATGATCATGGAGCCCCGAAGATGGAGATCGAAGGAGCTATATGATATTGGCCATATCATGTCACTACTATATAATTGCATGTGATGTTTATTATGTTTTATGCATCTTGTTTACTTAGAACGGCGGTAGTAAATAATATGATCCCTTATAATAATTTCAAGAAAGTGTTCCCCCTAACTATGCACCGTTGCTAAAGTTCATCGTTTCGAAGCACCACATGATGATCGGGTGTGATAGATCCATACGTTCACATACAACGGGTGTAAGGCAAATTTACACATGCAGAACACTTAGGGTTAACTTGACGAGCCTAGCATGTACAAACATGGCCTCGGAACACAGAGACCGAAAGGTCGAACATGAATCGTATGGAAGATACGATCAACATGGAGATGTTCAGCGATGATGACTAGTCCGTCTCACGTGATGATCGGACACGGCCTAGTCGACTCGGATCGTGTAACACTTAGATGACTAGAGGGATGTCAAATCTGAGTGGGAGTTCATTAAATAATTTGATTAGATGAACTTAATTATCATGAACTTAGTCTAAAACTTTTGCAAAATATGTCTTGTAGATCAAATGGCCAACGCTCATGTCAACATGAACTTCAACGCGTTCCTAGAGAAAACCAAGCTGAAAGATGATGGCAGCAACTATTCGGACTGGGTCCGGAACCTGAGGATCATCCTCATAGCAGCCAAGAAAGATTATGTCCTAGATGCACCGCTAGGTGAAGCACCCATCCCAGAGAACCAAGACGTTATGAACACTTGGAAATCACGCGCTGATGATTACTCCCTCGTTCAGTGTGGCATGCTTTACAGCTTAGAACCGGGGCTCCAAAAGCGTTTTGAGAAGCACGGAGCATATGAGATGTTCGAGGAGCTGAAAATGGTTTTCCAAGCTCATGCCCAGGTCGAGAGATATGAAGTCTCCGACAAGTTCTATAGTTGTAAGATGGAGGAAAACAATTCTGTCAGTGAGCACATACTCAAAATGTCTGGGTTGCACAACCGCCTGTCCCAGTTGGAGATCAATCTCCCGGAAGAGGCGGTCATTGACAGAATCCTTCAGTCGCTCCCACCGAGCTACAAGAGCTTTGTGTTGAACTACAATATGCAGGGGATGGTGAAGACCATTCCTGAAGTATTCTCAATGCTGAAGTCAGCAGAGGTTGAAATCAAGAAAGAACACCAAGTGTTGATGGTCAATAAGACCACTAAGTTCAAGAACGGCAAGGGTAAGAAGAGCTTCAAGAAGGACGGCAAAGATGTTGCCGCGCCCGGTAAGCCAGTTGCCGGGAAGAAGTCAAAGAATGGACCCAAGCCTGAGACTGAGTGCTTTTATTGCAAGAGGAAGGGTCACTGGAAGCGGAACTTCCCCAAATACTTAGCGGAAAAGAAGGCCGGCAACACTAAAGGTATATTTGATATACATGTAATTGATGTGTACCTTACCAGTACTCGTAGTAACTCCTGGGTATTTGATACCGGTGCCGTTGCTCACATTTGTAACTCACAGCAGGAGCTGCGGAATAAGCGGAGACTGGCGAAGGACGAGGTGACGATGCGCGTCGGGAATGGTTCCAAGGTCGATGTGATCACCGTCGGCACACTACCTCTACATTTACCTACGGGATTAGTTTTAAACCTCAATAATTGTTATTTAGTGCCAAGTTTGAGCATGAACATTGTATCTGGATCTCGTTTGATACGAGATGGCTACTCATTTAAATCCGAGAATAATGGTTGTTCTATTTATATGAGAGATATGTTTTATGGTCATGCCCCGATGGTCAATGGTTTATTCTTAATGAATCTCGAACGTAATGTTACACATATTCATAGCGTGAATACCAAAAGATGTAAAGTTGATAACGATAGTCCCACATACTTGTGGCACTGCCGCCTTGGTCACATTGGTGTCAAGCGCATGAAGAAGCTCCATGCTGATGGACTTTTAGAGTCTCTCAATTATGAATCATTTGACACATGCGAACCATGCCTCATGGGCAAAATGACCAAGACTCCGTTCTCCGGAACAATGAAGCGAGCAACCAACTTATTGGAAATCATACATACTGGTGTGTGTGGTCCAATGAGCGTTGAGGCTCGCGGAGGATATCGTTATGTTCTCACTCTCACTGATGACTTGAGTAGATATGGGTATGTCTACTTGATGAAACACAAGTCTGAGACCTTTGAAAAGTTCAAGGAATTTCAGAATGAAGTAGAGAATCAACGTGACCGAAAGATAAAGTTCTTACGATCGGATCGTGGAGGAGAATATTTAAGTCATGAATTTGGTACACACTTAAGAAAATGTGGAATCGTTTCATAGCTCACGCCGCCTGGAACACCTCAGCGTAACGGTGTGTCCGAACGTCATAATCGCACTCTATTGGATATGGTGCGATCTATGATGTCTCTTACCGATTTACCGCTATCATTTTGGGGATACGCTCTAGAGATAGCTACATTCACTTTAAATAGGGCACCGTCTAAATCCGTTGAGACGACACCGTATGAATTATGGTTTGGGAAGAAACCTAAGTTGTCGTTTCTAAAAGTTTGGGGATGCGATGCTTATGTCAAGAAACTTCAACCTGAAAAGCTCGAACCCAAGTCGGAAAAATGCGTCTTCATAGGATACCCTAAGGAAACCATTGGGTATACCTTCTACTTAAGATCCGAGGGCAAGATCTTTGTTGCCAAGAACGGATCCTTTCTGGAAAAAGAGTTTCTCTCGAAAGGAGTAAGTGGGAGGAAAGTAGAACTCGATGAAGTACTACCTCTTGAACCGGAAAGTAGTGCAGCGCAGGAAAACGTTCCTGTGATGCCTACACCGACTGGAGAGGAAATTAATGATGATGATCAAGGTTCTTCTGATCAAGTTACTACTGAACTTCGTAGGTCCACAAGGACACGTTCCACACCAGAGTGATATGGCAACCCTATCCTGGAAATCATGTTGTTAGACAACGGTGAACCTTCGAACTATGAAGAAGCGATGGCGGGCCCAGATTCCAACAAATGGCTAGAAGCCATGAAATCCGAGATAGAATCCATGTATGAAAACAAAGTATGGACTTTGACTGACTTGCTCGATGATCGGCGAGCGATAGTAAACAAATGGATCTTTAAGAAGAAGACGGACGCGGATGGTAATGTCACCATCTATAAAGCTCGACTTGTCGCTAAGGGTTATCGGCAAGTTCAAGGGATTGACTACGATGAGACTTTCTCTCCCGTAGCGAAGCTTAAGTCCGTCCGAATCATGTTAGCAATTCCCGCATACTATGATTATGAGATATGGCAGATGGACGTCAAAACGGCATTCCTTAACGGGCATCTTAAGGAAGAACTGTATATGATGCAGCCGAAGGGTTTTGTCGATCCTAAGAATGCTAACAAAGTATGCAAGCTCCAGCGATCCATTTATGGGCTGGTGCAAGCATCTCGGAGTTGGAACATTCGCTTTGATGAGATGATCAAAGCGTTTGGGTTTATGCAGACTTATGGAGAAGCCTGCATTTACAAGAAAGTGAGTGGGAGCTCTGTAGCATTTCTCATATTATATGTAGATGACATACTTTTGATGGGAAACGATATAGAATTCTTGGACAACATTAATGCCTACTTAAATAAGTGTTTTTCAATGAAGGACCTTGGAGAAGCTGCTTACATATTAGGCATCAAGATCTATAGGGATAAATCGAGACGCCTCATAGGTCTTTCACAAAGCACATACCTTGATAAGATTTTCAAGAAGTTCAAAATGGATCAGTCCAAGAAAGGGTTCTTGCCTGTACTGCAAGGTGTGAGATTGAGCTCGGCTCAATGCCCGACCACGGCAAAAGATAAAGAAGAGATGACCGTCATCCACTATGCCTCAGCCATAGGATCTATTATGTATGCCATGCTGTGTACCAGACCTGATGTAAACCTTGTCATAAGTTTGGTAGGAAGGTACCAAAGTAATCCCGGCAAGGAACACTGGACAGCGGTCAAGAATATCCTGAAGTACCTAAAAAGGACAAAGGACATGTTTCTCGTTTATGGAGGTGACGAAGAGCTCGTCGTAAAGGGTTACATCGACACTAGCTTCGACACAGATCTGGATGACTCTAAGTCACAAACCGGATACCTGTATATGTTGAATGGTGGAGCAGTAAGCTGGTGCAGCTGCAAGCAGAGCGTCGTGGCGGGATCTACATGTGAAGCGGAGTACATGGCAGCCTCGGAGGCAGTGCATGAAGCAATTTGGGTGAAGGAGTTCATCACCGACCTAGGAGTCATACCCAATGCGTCGGGGCCGATCAAACTCTTATGTGACAACACTGGAGCTATTGCCCTTGCCAAGGAGCCCAGGTTTCACAAGAAGACCAGGCACATCAAGCGTCGCTTCAACTCCATCAGTGAAAATGTACAAGATGGAGACATAGATATTTGCAAAGTACATACGGATCTGAATGTCGCAGATCCATTGACTAAACCTCTCTCGCGAGAAAAACATGATCAACACCCGAACTCTATGGGTGTTTGATTTATCATAATGTAACTAGATTATTGACTCTAGTGCAAGTGGGAGACTGTTGGAAATATGTCCTAGAGGCAATAATAAAAAGATTGTTATTATATTTCCTTGTTCATGATAATTGTCTTTTATTCATGCTATAATTGTATTATCCGGAAATCGTAATACACGTGTGAATACATAGACCACAATACGTCCCTAGTAAGCCTCTAGTTGACTAGCTCGTTGATCAACAGATAGTCATGGTTTCCTGACTATGGACATTTGGATGTCGTTGATAACGGGATCACATCATTAGGAGAATGATGTGATGGACAAGACCCAATCCTAAGCATAGCACAAGATCGTGTAGTTCGTTTTGCTAGAGCTTTTCTAATGTCAAGTATCTCTTCCTTAGACTATGAGATCATGTAACTCCCGGATACCGTAGGAGTGCTTTCGGTGTACCAAACGTCACAACGTAACTGGGTGACTATAAAGGTGCACTACAGGTATCTCCGAAAGTGTCTGTTGGGTTGACACAGATCGAGACTGGGATTTGTCACTCCGTATGACGGAGAGCTATCTTCTGGGCCCACTCGGTAATGCATCATCATAATGAGCTCAAAGTGACCAAGTGTTTGGTCACGGGATCATGCATTACGGTACAAGTAAAGTGACTTGCCGGTAACGAGACTGAACGAGGTATTGGGATACCGACGATCGAGTCTCGGGCATGTAACGTACCGATTGACAATGGGAATTGCATACGGGGTTGATTGAATCCTCGACATCGTGGTTCATCCGATGACATCATCGAGGAGCATGTGGGAGCCAACATGGGTATCCAGATCCTGCTATTGGTTATTGACCGGAGAGCCGTCTCGGTCATGTCTGCGTGTCTCCCGAACCCGGACTACACACTTAAGGTTCGGTGACGCTAGGGTTATAAGGAAGACTTGTATGTGATTACCGAATGTTGTTCGGAGTCCCGGATGAGATCCCGGACGTCACGAGGAGTTCCGGAATGGTCCGGAGGTAAAGATTTATATATGGGAAGTTGTCATGCGGACACCAGAAAGTTTCGGGGGCATATCGGTATTGTACCGGCGCCACCGAAAGGGTTCCGGGGGTCCACCGGGAGGGGCCACCCCTCTCAGAGGGCCTCATGGGCCGCATGGGGCAGGGGACCAGCCCCTGAAGGGCTGGGCGCCCCCCCCCCCTTGGTCCCATGCCCCTAGGGTTGGGGGGGAACCCTAAAGGGGGCGCACCCCCTTTGCTTGGGGGGCAAGCCCCCTCCCTGGCCGCCACCCCCCCCTCTAGATCTCATCTAGAGGGGGCCGGCCCCCTTCCCCCTTCCCCTATAAATAGATGGGTGAGGGGAGGGCTGAATATCTGATCCAAGGCGCAGCCCCTCCCCTCCCCTACACCTCTCCTCCTCCGTTGAGCGCTTGGCGAAGCCCTGTCGGAGTACTGCCTCTCCACCATCATCACGCCGTTGTGCTGCTGCTGGAGCCTTCTTCCTCAACCTCTCCTTCCCCCTTGCTGGATCAAGAAGGAGGAGACGTCGTCCGTACCGTACGTGTGTTGAACGCGGAGGTGCTGTCCGTTCAGCACTTGGTCATCGGTGATTTGAATCACGGCGAGTACGACTCCATCATCACCGTTCCCTTGAACGCTTCCGCACGCGATCTACAAGTGGTATGTAGATGCAATCCCTCTCCCATGACTCGTTGCTTAGATGAACTCATAGATGGATCTTGGTGAAATCGTAGGAAAAATTTTAATTTTCTGCAACGTTCCCCAACAAAGAGAAACTGCGCAAGTGATCTGGAGAGGACGAAGTTGCAGCGCATGTTAGAGGATCACAAGAAATTGTTGTACCCGAATTGCGAAGCTGACAAAAAAAAGTTGGGCACCACACTTGAATTGCTGAAATGGAAGGCAGAGAATGGTGTATCTGACAAGGGATTTGGAAAGTTGTTGGTAATGATAAAGAATATGCTTCCAAAGGACAACGAATCGCCCGAGAGTACGTATGAAGCAAAGAAGGTTGTCTGCCCTCTAGGGTTAGAGGTGCAAAACATACATGCATGCCCTAATGACTGCATCCTCTACCGCGGTGAGTACGAGGATTTGAACGTTTACCCGGTATGCGGTGCATTGCGTTATAAGATCAGTCGCGATGACCCTGGTGATGTCGAGGGTGAGTGCCCTACGAAGAAGATTCCTGCCAAGGTGATGTTGTATGCTCCTATAATACCACGGTTGAAACGTTTGTTCCAAAACAAAGAGCATGCGAAGGCGATGCGGTGGCACGCAGAAGACCGTAAGAAAGACGGAAAGTTGAGAGTACCCGCTGACGGTTCGCAGTGGAGAAAAATCGAGAGAAAGTACTGGGAGGAGTCTGCAGGTGACCCAAGGAACGTATGGTTTGGTCTAAGGGAAGATGGCATTAATCCTTTTGGGGAGCAGAGCAGCAACCATAGCACGTGGCCTGTGACTCTATGTTTGTATAACCTTCCTCCTTGGTTGTGCATGAAGCGGAAGTTCATTATGATGCCAGTGCTCATCCAAGGCCCTAAGCAACCCGGCAACGACATTGATGTGTACCTAAGGCCATTAGTTGAAGAACTATTACAGCTGTGGAATGGAACATGTGTACGTGCGTGGGATGAGCACGGACAGGAAGTATTTGACCTAAAGGCGTTGCTGTTCGTGACCATCAATGATTGGCCTGCTCTCAGTAACCTTTTAGGACAGACAAACAAGGGATACCGCGGATGCACGCACTGTTTGGATGATACCGACAGTATATATTTGGATAGTTGTAGTAAGAATGTGTACCTGGGATATCGTCGATTTCTTACGACAAGGCATCCTGTAAGAAAGAAAGGCAAGCATTTCAAAGGTGAGGCGGATCACCGGACGAAGCCTCGCCACCGTACTGGTGCTGATGTACATAATATGGTCAAGGATTTGAAGGTAATCTTTGGAAAGGGTCCTGGCGGACAACCTGTTCCGAAGGACGCTGACGGACGCGCACCCATGTGGAAGAAGAGATCTATATTTTGGGACCTGCCATATTGGAAAGACCTAGAGGTTCGCTCCGCAATCGACGTAATGCACGTGACGAAGAATCTTTCCATGACCCTGCTTGGCTTTTTGGGCGTGTATGGGAAGACAAAAGATACACCAGAGGCATGGGAGGACCAGCAACGTATGCACGGAAAAGACGGCATACATCAGGGTCAGGCCAGCTACGCTCTTACCAAAGAAGAGAAGGAAATCTTCTTCGAATGCCTGCTCAGCATGAAGGTACCGTCTGGCTTCTCGTCGAATATAAAGGGAATAATAAATATGGCAGAGAAAAAGTTCCAGAACCTAAAGTCTCATGACTGCCACGTGATTATGACGCAACTCCTTCCGGTTGCATTGAGGGGGCTTCTACCGAAAAGCGTTCGATTAGCCATTGTGAAGCTATGTGCATTCCTCAATGCAATCTCTCAGAAGGTAATCGATCCAGAAATCATACCAAGGTTACAGAATGATTTGGTGCAATGTCTTGTCAGTTTCGAGTTGGTGTTCCCACCATCCTTCTTCAACATCATGACGCACGTCCTAGTTCACCTTTGCGAAGAGATTAACGTTTTGGGTCCTGTATTTCTACACAATATGTTCCCCTTTGAAAGGTTCATGGGAGTCTTGAAGAAATATGTTCATAACCGTGCTAGGCCAGAAGGAAGCATCTCGAAGGGCCATGAAAATGAGGAGGTCATTGAGTTTTGTATTGACTTTATTCCTGACCTTAAGCCGATTAGTGTTCCTGAATCGCGGTATAAGGGCAGATTGGAAGGAAAAGGCACGCTAGGAGGGCATCAAATAATATGTATGGACGGGCATTCTCTCACTGAAGCACACTACACAGTTCTACAGAATTCCGCCTTGGTGGCTCCGTATATGGAGGAACACAAGAATTTTCTACAGTCCAAACACCCGGAGAAGTCTGACGACTGGATTAAACGCGAACAAACGAGGACTTTTGCTGGTTGGTTGCAGAAACGTGCCCTGAATGATGGCGATATTCAAAATGACATGTACTCGCTGTCCCAGTTACCATCTTCGAATATAATGACTTTCAAAGGGTACCAGATAAATGGGAATAGATTTTACATGATTGCCCAAGATAAGAAGAGCACCAACGAAAATAGTGGTGTTCGTTTTGATGCAACAACCAACACGGGAAAGGAAACATATTATGGTTACATAGAGGACATATGGGAACTTAACTATGGATCAGGTGATTTGAAGGTCCCTTTGTTTCGGTGCAAATGGGTCAATATGACACGAGGCGGGGTAACGGAAGACCCGCAGTACGGAATGACAACAGTGGATCTCAACAATCTTGCGTATGCAGACGAACCATTCGTCCTAGCCAATGATGTGGCGCAGCTTTTTTATGTGAAAGACATGTCTACCAGGCCGAGAAAAAGAAAAGATAAGGAAGCGAATGGATCATACGACGAGCCAAAGCGCCACATAGTTCTTTCAGGAAAAAGAAACATCATGGGAGTGGATGACAAGACAGACATGTCAGAAGATTATGAAAAGTTTGATGAAATTGCTCCATTCACAATGAATATTGACCCCAGCATCCAGTTAAATGATGAAGATTTTCCATGGCTACGGCGCAAAGGGACACACGCGAAGAAAAAGTTTCACACCCAAAGATCTGGGATGTGATCGGCTTCACTATCATCACTTTCTTCTGTGTTTCACACCCAGGAGGGAATGTCTGTAATAGTTAGGGTAGTTATGTGTTTTGGCATTTGAAACGCGAAGAAAATTTTATGTGCAAACAAATTCTTTTCATGCATTTACTGATTTTTTCCAGCTAAAAGACCCTGAAATTGAAAATCATTTCAAATGAACTCAGAAAAGGTTGAAAGTTGGCATGGTGTCATAATTTCATACAAATAGTATGTGCAAAAAAGTAGAGAGGGTTACGGCAAAAACTGGATGCACTTCGTGTACAAAATGGACAATCTCTTTCGAAGTATCAGGGTTTTCGACGGAAACTGAACAGTTACAAAGGCATTTCATTTTTTAAATAACATAAGCATTACCAAATTGAATATAATGATAAAACACACTAATATTAAACATAAGAAAAAAGAATCACTGAAAAAACTTTTTTCAAAGTTAAGTTATTCACAAACTAGTGATTCACACAAATTTCAAATAATTCAAAATTTAAACTATTCAAATTTGAAAACTACCGGCACTAACAGAAAGTTTGTAATTTTTTGTACCTAAAGCAAAAATATTCACAAAGAAACTCTAAATACAGCAAAAAACAACTCAAAAATAAATAAAACAAAAATAAATAAAGCAAAAAAAATTAAGAAAATAAAAAAGCCCGCCTAGTGGGCCAAAGCGGTCTGCATACGACTACGAACAAAACCTTTTGTTGGGCCAGGATGCAGGCCAGCAAAGGCCCAGTGGGCCCACTGGGCGGAAGAGGACAGGTAGGCCCAGTAGGCCTGCTTAGGAGAGGAGCTCGAGAGAGCTACCACACTGGGGCTTATAAACCAGTGCGGTAGCCCCTCGGCTAGCGAGGTGGGACTAAACTTGCGCACCGCCTGGAGCCAGTGCACCCCCTTTAGTACCGGGCCGTGGCTCCAACCGGTACTAAAGGGGGGGCCTTTTGTACCGGTTGGAGCCACCACCCGGTACTAAAGGGGGGGCGCTTCCCGCCGCTTGGCCTAGCCAAAACAGACATTTAGTACCGGTTGGTGGCTCTAACCGGTACTAAAGGTCCATCCTATATATACAACACTTGAAAAAAATTCAGTTTCCCTCTCTTTCTTCCCTCTGTTTCCTCCCTCCGTTGCGCCGCCCTGCCCCGATCGACGCCGTCCCTGTCGACGTCGCCGCCCCCGCCCCTCGTCGCCGCCCCCGTCGACGTCGCTGCCCCGGCCGTCCCCGTCCCCGTCGTCCCCGTCGTCCCCGTCGCCGCGCCCCGCCCCGCCCCGTCGT
>NC_041383.1:27976744-27983928 GCF_002162155.2 Triticum dicoccoides
CCGGCCGCCCCGCCCCGTCATTGTCGCCCGTCCCGTCGCCCCGTCGTCGCCGCCCCGTCGTCGCCTCGCCAGTGAGCTCGCCCCGGCCGCCATATCCACACACACACACACACTACACACACACACACACACTACACACACACACACACACACACACATTAGTTTGTTTGTTATAAATTTTTCTGTTTTTTAGTTATAGAAATGTTAGAAATTATTCTGTTTTTTAGTTATATAAATATTAGAAATGTTAGTTATATAGAAATTTTATAAATGTTTTCTATTTTTTAGTTATAGAAATGTTAGCAGTTTTTCTGTTTTTTAGTTATATAAATATTAGAATTGTTATAGAAATGTTAGTTATATAATTAGGAAATTTTAGAATTAGTTTTAGTTAGATGAATTAGATTAATGTAAAATTGTTAGAATTTGCATATATATAGAATTTTAGTTATCACAATCCAATCATTTAAAAAATATTACTTTTTGCGGGCATATAGTATTTGTTCTCGACGATATGCCCGGCCCGTATCCTCACCGTCGACCCGTTCGCGACGACGTCCTGCTTCAGAGGACCCATGTCCGGTACTGGGCTCCGCCGGGCTGGCACTGGGAGGTGCTACCTGGAGGGGCGCGCCGCTTGGTGAGGAACCCGACCTCGGGTCCCGTTGTCGACTCTGATCTTCTTTGGTGGCGTTCGCGTGGGCCACATTCGGTGCAGAGGCAGCCGGCCCCGCCGGAGGTGGTGCTGTTGGGGAACGTAGCAGAAATTCAAAATTTTCCTACGTGTCACCAAGATCTATCTATGGAGAGACTAGCAACGAGGGGAAGGAGAGTACATCTACATACCCTTGTAGATCGCTAAGCGGAAGTGTTCAAGTGAACGGGGTTGATGGAGTCGTACTCGTCGTGATTCAAATCACCGATGATCAAGTGTCGAACGCACGGCACCTCCGCGTTCAACACACATACAGCCCGATGACGTCTCCCAAGCCTTGATCCAGCAAGGAGAGAGGGAGAGGTTGAGGAAGACTCCATCCAGCAGCAGCACAATGGCGTGGTGGTGGTGGAGGAGCGTGGCAATCCTGCAGGGCTTCGCCAAGCACCGCGGGAGAGGAGTACTTGTGAGAGGGGGAGGGCTGCGCCAGAACTTCGTCTGAAGCTCCCATGCGCCTCCCCACTATATATAGGGGTGGAGGGGCTGGTTTCTTGCCCTCCAAGTCCATTGGGGCGTTGGCCAAGGTGGGAGGAAAGAAATCCCATCATTTCCTTCCCCACCGATTGTTATCCCCCCTTTTTAGGGATCTTGATCTTATCCCTTCGGGATATGATCTTATTCCTTCTAAGGGGGGATCTTGTTGTGCCTTGACCAGGGGTGTGGGGCCTTGCCCCCACTACCCACGTTCATGTGGGTCCCCCCATGCAGGTGGGCCCCACTCCGGAACCTTCTAGAACCTTCCCGGTACAATACCGAAAAAACCTGAACATTTTCCGGTGGCCAAAATAGGACTTCCCATATATAAATCTTTACCTCCGGACCATTCCGGAACTCCTCGTGACGTCCGGGATCTCATCCGGGACTCCGAACAACATTCGGTAACCACATACAAACTTCCTTTATAACCCTAGCGTCATCGAACCTTAAGTGTGTAGACCCTACGGGTTCGGGAGACATGTAGACATGACCGAGACGTTCTCCGGTCAATAACCAACAGCGGGATCTGGATACCCATGTTGGCTCCCACATGTTCCACGATGATCTCATCGGATGAACCACGATGTCAAGGACTCAGTCGATCCCGTATACAATTCCCTTTGTCTAGCGGTATGTTACTTGCCCGAGATTCGATCGTCGGTATCCAATACCTTGTTCAATCTCGTTACCGGCAAGTCACTTTACTCGTTCCGTAACACATCATCCCGTGATCAACTCCTTGGTCACATTGCGCATATGATGATGTCCTACCGAGTGGGCCCAGAGATACCTCTCCGCTTACACGGAGTGACAAATCCCAGTCTCGATTCGTGCCAACCCAACAGACACTTTCGGAGATACCTGTAATGCACCTTTATAGCCACCCAGTTACGTTGTGACGTTTGGTACACCCAAAGCACTCCTACGGTATCCGGGAGTTGCACAATCTCACGGTCTAAGGAAAAGATACTTGACATTAGAAAAGCTCTAGCAAATGAACTACACGATCTTTGTGCTATGCTTAGGATTGGGTCTTGTCCATCACATCATTCTCCTAATGATGTGATCCCGTTATCAACGACATCCAATGTCCATAGCCAGGAAACCATGACTATCTGTTGATCACAACGAGCTAGTCAACTAGAGGCTCACTAGGGACATATTGTGGTCTATGTATTCACACGTGTATTACGATTTCCGAATAATACAGTTATAGCATGAATAAAAGACAATTATCATGAACAAGGAAATATAATAATACTTTTATTATTGCCTCTAGGGCATATTTCCAACAGGTGCATCGCCGTGTCAGGGAGGAAGATGAGCACGTCCATCGCTACATGGCTGCTATGGACGACGTTAGGTTCTCCACTACTTGGCGGGTTCTTTGGGCAGATGACCGGAGATATGATCCTGTGATGGTTCCTTCTCTTTGGGTGTGCACCGCCCGCGCCCCAGGAAACGCGAGTGGCGCCCTAGATTCTTCTGTAGTACTTGATCTTTATTAGGTACCTAGCCAGTGATGTATTTGATATATAATACTCGAGATGATGTATTCGAGATTATATATATTAAGACGATGATGTATTCGAGATTATATATTCTAGACGATGTATTCGAGATTCAGTTTTTCCTTATTGATTAATTGGATCCATGCATTGTAATTTGAATACTAAATTGTTTTATATTTCTTCTGTATTAATTAGTAAAGTAAAAACTATGGCGGACAATACCGGCAGAGAGAGAGAAGAGGAATTGTTCGACATCATATGCAGCCCTCACAGGCTAGATGATGTGAATGAAGATGACGGCTCCCAATATCTGAACAATACCGGAGAGGGTGATGAAAAGATATTCGATCTCGACGACCGAGCTGATGAAGTCATGAACTATGATTATGATGACACAAACAATGTTTGTGATGACACAAACAATGCTGATCTTCAAATAACAAAGACTACCGGCGAGGTATATTTATATAAGCATGCATCCTGGTGATCATCACATGTTTTTATATTGAAGATATATTAACGAATTGATCTTTCTTCTTTTAGACCTTTGGATCGAGCAAATCTGCTTCTACATATAGCAAGACAAAGCGAGGCCCGGGCAGATTATTGAAGGATGGTGTAAAGTACCACATCGAATCCACCAAACTTAGTGGCGAACCCCTCACGCCTAAGAACGTTGCGGACAAGTGGACTCGTTAGTGCGGAGTTCTTGTGAAGGACAAACTCCCAATCTCCATTCAAGAATGGAAAGAGCCAACGACTAAACGTCCAGGTGTTACTTGGGTCGACGACAGAGCCAAAAAAGACCTGGTGTAATCTCTGATGGAACATTTCACCCTACTAGATCATTTCACTAAAGAAGATGTGGAGAAAGTCAAGGCCGCTGCTTTTAAGAAGATGGCAATTGCATTCAACACCCACAAGAAAACTGTATGGGCCAACTACCTCGCTAATGAAAGGAAGACTCCAGATTTCATGGGAACACTGGAGAAGCAAAGAGAACACTGGGACGATTTCGTGACCTTCAAGGATTCAGAATTATCTAAGGAACGGTCGATGAAAAACAAGGCAAATGCCGCAAGAAAGACGCAATTCCATAGGCTGGGTCCAGGTGGCTACGCGGTGGGATTGCCTAAGTGGGATAAGTCTGAGCAAGAGGTGGAGGGTGCAGGGAACACTCCGATTACTAGGAGCTGGCCCCCCAGGTGCAGAACTTGGTTCTATGCGCATGCCGGGTGGTTGGACCCGAAGACAGGCCTGGTTTCGAAGAAGGTAAGTCTAAAAGGAGCCGAACAAAAGATACTTGACGCAATAGAAGAAGCTCGAGCGGGGGTGTTCACACCCAGCAGAGAGAACGACGAGCTTACGCGCGTCCTGGGAAATCCTGAACACCCGGGAAGAACACGAGGCATGGGCGTTATTCCCTGGTATGAGGGCTTTTCGGACTGGAATGACGACTACAGGTCCCGTGCAAGAAAGAAGATGGAGGAGGAGAAGAAGAGGAAGCTGGAGGAGGAGCAGAGGAAGCAGGACGCAGAACGCCTTCAAGGCCTAGAAGCAAGGCACGCGGACCTGGCACTCAAATTCCAGCAGCAGCAGCAGCACCAGATCGACTAACTTAGCCAGGAAAGGGGGTCTCAGCAGCGGCAGCAGCAAGCGGATGATCGTCCAGCATTGGATAGCACCGTCCCATCCATGCCGAGAAGCAGCGTTGGTTCTGCAACGGGCGACACACTGCTGGATACATACCCTGTGGATGACATCATAGAGAATACTAACTGTGAGCTACACTCCAAAATGAAGAACATATCCATGAAGGTGGCGGACGGCGTTGCTTTTCCAGTTACCCCCGAAGCAACCTACCATTGCATCCCGATTACAGAGGGCTATGCTCGTTTCATGGTTGATGAAGTGGTGGACCCATACTCGAGGCTAACGCTTGACATTCCTGGAGGTGAAGACGAGCGCACACTGGGAGAGGCCATACATCATATCATCCTATGGAGAAAGGATTGCATCATCTTTCAAAGTCCACCGACACCGCGTCATCTGCCGACTCCTCCTCGAAGTCCGCCACCGAGTCAGCAGACTCCCGCTCCTCCAAGTCCACGAACGCGTGAGACGACTCCTCCTCAAAGTCCGCCACCTCCTCCAAGTCCCTGAACGCGTGAGCTGACTCCTCCTGTTTCAAGTCCGGCACAGCGTCATGCCACTTCTCCGGTTTCAAGTCCGGCACCGTGTCAGGCCACGCCTCCTGCTTCGAGTCAGGCACATCGTCAGGCCACTTCTCCTGGTCCAACTCCACGTCAGCCGTCTCCGCCGTCTCAGCAATCGCAGAAGAGACATGCCGCAACTTTGGTGCGTAGCGGTACGAGTTGAGGTAGTTCAGGAAGTACAGGCGGAGACAAGCGATATAAATATGGTCCAAGCGTCGCTCCTCTTCCTCAGAGGCCTTACGACATGACTAAGGAGGAAAACGCAGCCATAGTGCAAGCCCAAGTGGACGCCCATTTTGGACCGAAACCGGCACCGCCGCCAAAGGAGAAAGTGCCTGAGAAAGTAATTGACCACTTCATTCGTATGGCTAGAGAACCAGCTCCCAAGCCTGTTGATTCGGACTATGAGCGCCAAATCAGGAAACTACATCGAGAACGGCTAAAGAAGGAAGCGAGCTCGAGCTCGAGCCAACAAGAAGCTGGCAAAAAATGCGGGAAAACCGTTCCCAAGTCGGGAGAACAGGCGGCGCAAGCGATCCCCCCGCTTGTTGTGCCAACAACACATGAGAGGAGTAGTACACGCACCAAATATTATTGTGGGCAAACCGTTAGCGTTCCCCAGCATGGCGATGTGGTAATAGCGGAGGATCATATAATGCAGGCTCAAATGCTCAATATCTCCGTTGGATAACTCCTTGAAATAGAGCCCATGCCTACGCGTAGAGAATCGGAAATAGCATGGAAATATGCCCGGGGCTAACCTTTGGTCCATCCAGACAAGGTCAAGGACCTCCCAATGAGAATGTATCAATTGCATCAATGGTACATGAACATTACCAAGATTTCCAATCAAGAGTCCCTCATGGTGAATGTCAAGCATGAGCATTATTACCATGAGAAAGCTCTAGCCATTGAGTATCCAGAACTATTTCAGTTATACAATCAAGACACACTCGACAAGTCTATCGTCAGTTGCTATTGTCTGTAAGTGATTTCTTTCTGTAATTTAAGTCTCAAGCTAGTTATGTAGTGATAATTTTGAGCAATCATTACATGTAATTATCCTCACTATATTCTTTTTCTGTGGTATTATATGCAGGATGAAGATGTATGAAATGAAAAAAGCTGGACGCTATGGCGTTGGGTTCATTAACCCAAATACCATTAATGAGGACATATGGCAGATTGAATATTGTCAAGATGTTGTAGAGGAAAGCATGCTAGAGTTCTTGAAGCGTCTCAATAGCAATGAAGATATACTACTTCCTTACAACTTCCCGTGAGTCACACTGTCTTGTACTACAAATTCTCTTTTTTTGCTTACTAGCTAGCTAGATGTTAATAATTAAGTGTATACGGTTTACAGTAGTTGATTAATTTTATGCACATGCCCGCTTAATTAAGACATGCAAACGTGTGTGTATGCAGTTGACACTAGGTCTTGTTAGACATTAAAGTTGAGGAAGGAAAAGTTGAATTACTGGACTCACTAACTAAAGAAGATAAAGACTACACCATCGTGAAGGGGATAGTCAACAGGTAATTTCAATCATTATTAACTATATCTCGGCCTATTAATTATTAGTTCGTCATTTCCTGATATGAACTATTTAATAACCCCTTTATTAATTTTCTTTGCCGGCAGGCAAGGCATGGGAAAAGTTCATCAAGGTGACTCCAGGCAAGTGGCCAAAAAAGTTGTTTTGGCATCGACCCAATGTAAGTAATTAGGTAGTACTAGCTAGCTACCATCTCTTTAATTCTTGTTTCAATATCATTAATTAATTATCATGCTTGATTAATCATTATCTGATTCAATTCCATTCTCGTAAAGGCCCTAAAGCAGGCGTCCGGGAATAATCTGTGTGCATTCTACGTTTACAAGAACATTCGCATGATGACATGCGGAAGGAGCAGATCTGATAGACATGACTAGGTACGTTTGTCAGAACACTATTCACACCATTATTGATATCTAGTCACACAACTAACACACATGCATATTGATCTCCTTCTTAACAGTTCAGATCGGTGCGGGATAAGCTCCTACCATCGGACCGCATACTAGAACTTTAAGAGGAAATAGCCGAATTTTTGCTCGACCAGGTCATAGATCCCAAAGGAGAATACTATTACCCGCTACCGCCCCATGAACCACTTGTCATCGTGCTCCAGAGGCACTAAAGGCAACATATGTAGGAGAAATTGTATATGTATATACATGTGTATGTGTGAATAATTAATGGTGTTGGTTTGTGAGACATT
>NC_041383.1:27984283-27991695 GCF_002162155.2 Triticum dicoccoides
ATATATGCATAACGTGTACAATTTGTAGTATCGTGAAATACCAGCAAAAAAAATTGAATGGAAAATAAATCAACCCCCCCCCCCAAATATTTAGTACCGGTTGGTGTTACCAACCGGTACTAATGCCCTACGGGCACCCCGGTACTAATGCCCTACGGGCACCTACGGCACCCAGTGATCTACAGGCGTCAAGCACCCAATGAAGATCCCCGGCGAAGCATTCCGGAACTTGTCAATGGTTAGATCAAAGAGGGTCGACATCTTGCAGAACACCATCTTGGAGCAAGAAGAACCCTATGAGTGGCAGATGGCAGCCACTGCGACCCATGTGGATCCATGACTTCCACCCTGCCCAGATCTAGGTAGAAACGGAGCACCTCGGGCAACCAGGCCCCAGCCCACGGCTAAGTGCCCGCCAACCCCCCTGGCTGCAACCACCACCACCGGTCTAAAATCCCCGTCCGAATCCAGATCCGGGCCAGGACGGGCCACCAACACGGACGCGCCCCCGGGGCAAGGTGGGGCATCACACCCGCCCTACGTTCATGCATCGCGGCCACTCTGGGGTGTCAGCACCACGAGGAAGAACTAGGGAGTTCCACCAGTGGTGAGCTGCGGTAGGTTGTGTGGCAGAAAGGGATGGGGGAGATGGGGAGGAGAGGAGGCTGTGGGGCGCCCCACCGCCGCCTACCCACGCCAAGACTTTGCCCTGTGGGGCTAATAGGCAGCAGCGAGGGGGGAAGGGAGGGAAGGTGGGAGCAGGCGGCGGCGATGCTGATGGTACGATGCGGGGGCAGGAGGGGCTCTCCCCACACATGTACTTCAAGTAAACAAACACCTCTTGTCTTAAGACACTAGTAGAAAAAGGGTCAAATGTGAGACACATTAGTCCCGGTTTGTAACAGAACCGGCACTAATGTGTCCATTAGTGCCGGTTCCAACGGCTAGGTGGGAGGAGCTCTTTAGTACCGGTTCGTGGCGAACCTTTAGCACCGGTTCGTGCCACGAACCGGTACTAAAGAAAGTGGTGGCAGGATGTTGTCAGAGTGGGGCCCTTCCAGCACCTTTAGTACCGGTTCGTGGCACGAACCGGTACTAAAGGTCATCCTATATAAACCCTACGTCCACTCGCACTCTGTTCTTCCCCCTTTCCCCTCTCCCTCTCCTCTGTTCATCCCTTCTTCCTCTCGAGTTCATCACAAAATTTGCCCCAAATTTGTCAAGATTTGCAGGCCCTCATCCATTCAAATGATCACCAAGGTTAGCAACTTTGTCCTTTCATCTCTCATTGCTAGATTAGCTCTTGCATTGGTTTATATAGTGATTATTTGTGGGTTTTAGTAATTTGGGAGGAATTATATGTGGTAGTATTTGATTTATATGCAATTTGAGGTCAAAATAACACTTAGTTTGCATATGTAGGTGTGGTTTACTTAGTGCCTTCTAAATCTCCGTCGTAACCACCGTCGATCACCCGCACCGTCCCGTCGCCGGCACCACCTTGTGGTGAGCCTCTTGTTCATGAAATTTTATATAAAAAATTGATGTTTGTGTGATTTGGATATATAATTACTCGTATAATAATTATCTTACCCGTACGTTGTTTGTTATACATAGTGCCATGGTTTTGATATCCGTCCCCGTCGGCCCTCGTCCTTGTTATGATTCAGATGTGGTATATTCTCTTTTAAAACTATTTATTGCATTTCGTGTTTATGACAAATTATGCCCATCAAGTTGACATAGATATTTTTATCTAGGAGGTATGTGAACCGGAAATTCCAACCGACCCTATTGTCGAGAGGTTAAATTTAGTTGAAAGAGAAAACGAGTACTTGAAAGAAAAATTGAAAAGAATTGAGGGGGAGAAGATGGAATTGGAGTTGCATGTTGCCGATGTCGTCAATGATCACAAGATCAAGATGGAGAAAATGCGCTTGAAGATTAGAAAGATTAGAAAATATGCCATCGATAGTGAGGCTTGGTATCATTATGCTGTTGGATCAATTGTTACCTTAGTTGCGATCTTGATCGCATTTGTTATTGCATTTAAATGCTTTAGCTAGAGAGTTATTTGTTTGTTGCATTTAAGTGTTGTATGAACTTTATGTATGAACTTGTATTAATTTGGTCTATTCGGTGTTGTGTAATGAAGATGAGCCGGCAATGGATGTACGATGACCGATGCTCTCCCCAGTTCGTTGAGGGCGTGCATACTTTTCTGCTTGCGGCTGAGGCAAACAAGCGGGCGGATAGTTTTATGCCTTGTCCATGTGCTGGCTGTAAGAATGGTCGCAATTACTCTACGTCAAGAACCATTCACGTCCACCTATTTGAGTCCGGTTTCATGCCCCACTATAATGTTTGGACCAAGCACGGAGAAAGAGGGGTTATGATGGAAGACAATGAAGAAGAAGAGGACGACGACAGCTATCCTGGCCATGGGTTCCCTGAATACAATGATACAACAATGGGGGAAGAAACTGAGCCGGTAATGCGGGAAGAAGCTGAGCCGGCAATGCGGGAAGAAGCTGAAGAAGAGGCATCAGATGAGCCCGTTGATGATCTAGGTCGGGCCATTGCCGATGCAAAGAGAAACCGCGCAAGTGATTTGGAGAAGAAGAAGTTGCAGCGCATGTTAGAGGATAACAAAAAATTGTTGTACCCTAATTGCGTAGGTGACAAGAAAAAGCTGGGCACCACACTGGAATTGCTGCAATGGAAGGCAGAGAATGGTGTATCTGATAAGAGATTTGGAAAGTTGCTGGTAATGATAAAGGATATGCTTCCAAAGGACAACGAATTGCCCGAGAGTACGTACAAAGCAAAGAAGGTTGTCTGCCCTCTAGGGTTAGAGGTGCAGAAGATACATGCATGCCCTAATGATTGCATCCTCTACCGCGGTGAGTACGAGGATTTGAACGCTTGCCCGATATGTGGTGCATTGCGCTATAAGATCAGCCGCGATGAGCATGGTGATGTCGAGGGCGAGAGTCCCAGGAAGAAGATTCCTGCCAAGATGATGTGGTATTCTCCTATAATACCACGGTTGAAATGTTTGTTCCAAAACAAAGAGCATGCCAAGGCGATGCGATGGCACAGAGAAGACTGTAAGAAAGACGGAAAGTTGAGAGTACCCGCTGACGGGTCGCAGTGGAGAAAAATCGAAAGAAAGTACGGGAAGGAGTTTGCAGATGACGCAAGGAGCGTATGGTTTGGTCTAAGCGAAGATGGCATTAATCCTTTTGGGGAGCAGAGCAGCAACCATAGCACCTGGCCTGTGACTCTATGTTTGTATAACATTCCTCCTTGGTTGTGCATGAAGAGGAAGTTCATTATGATGCCAGTGCTCATCCAAGGCCCTAAGCAACCCGGCAACGACATTGATGTGTACCTAAGGCCATTAGTTGAAGAACTCTTACAACTGTGGAATGGAACAGGTGTACATGCGTGGGATGAGCACATGGGGGAAGAATTTGACCTAAAGGCGTTGCTGTTCGTGACCATCAATGATTGGCCTGCTCTCAGTAACCTTTCAGGACAGACAAACAAGGGATACCGCGGATGCACGTACTATTTGGATGATACCGACAGTATATATTTAAATAGTTGTAAGAAGAATGTGTACCTAGGACATCGTCGATTTCTTCCGAGCAGGCATCCCGTAAGAAAGAAAGGCAAGCATTTCAAAGGTGAGGCGGATCACCGGACGAAGCCTCGCCACCGTACTGGTGCTGATGTACATGATATGGTCAAGGATTTGAAGGTGATATTTGGAAAGGGTCCTGGCGAACAACCTGTTCCCAAGGACGCTGACGGACGCGCACCCATGTGGAAGAAGAAATCTATATTTTGGGACCTGCCATATTGGAAAGACCTAGAGGTCCGCTCCACAATCGACGTGATGCACGTGACGAAGAATCTTTGCGTGACCCTGCTTGGCTTCTTGGGCGTGTATGGGAAGACAAAAGATACACCTGAGGCACGGGAGGACCAGCAACGTATGCACCGAGAAGACGGAATATATCAGGGTCATGCAAGCTACGCTCTTACCAAAGAAGAGAAGGAAATCTTCTTTGGATGCCTGCTCAGTATTAAGGTACCGTCTGGCTTCTCGTCGAATATAAAGGGAATAATAAACATGGCAGAGAAAAAGTTCCAGAACCTAAAGTCTCATGACTGCCACGTGATTATGACGCAACTGCTTCCGGTTGCATTGAGGGGGCTTCTACTGGAAAATGTTCGATTAGCCATTGTGAAGCTATGTGCATTTCTCAATGCAATCTCTCAGAAGGTAATCGATCCAGAAATCATACCAAGGTTACAGAATGATTTGGTGCAATGTCTTGTCAGTTTCGAGTTAGTGTTCCCGCCATCCTTCTTCAACATCATGACGCACGTCCTAGTTCACCTATGCGAAGAGATTAACGTTTTGGGTCCTGTATTTCTACACAATATGTTCCCCTTTGAGAGGTTCATGGGAGTATTAAATAAATATGTTCATAACCGTGCTAGGCCAGAAGGAAGCATCTCCAAGGGCCATCAAAATGAGGAGGTCATTGAGTTTTGTATTGACTTTATTCCTGACCTTAAGTCGATTGGTGTTCCTGAATCGCGGCATAAGGGCAGACTGGATGGAAAAGGCATGCTAGGAGGGGAACAAATAATATGTATGGACGAACATTCTCTCACTGAAGCACACTACACAGTTCTACAGAATTCCGCCTTGGTGGCTCCGTATATGGATGAACACAAGAATTTGCTACGCTCCAAACACCCGGAGCGGTCTGATGACTGGATTACACGTGAACAAACCAAGAGTTTCGCCAGCTGGTTGCAGACACGTACCATGCATGACACCTCTATTGAAGATGACCTATACTTGCTGTCCCAGTTACCATCTACGAATATAATGACTTTCAAAGGGTACGAGATAAATGGTAATACATTTTACACGATCGCCCAAGATAAGAACAGCACCAACCAAAACAGTGGTGTCCGCTTTGATGCAGAAACCAAGACGGGAAAGGAAACATATTATGGTTATATACAGGACATATGGGAACTTGACTATCGACATGGTTTAAAGATCCCTTTGTTTCGGTGCAAATGGGTTAATATGACACGAGGCGGGGTAACGGAAGACCCGCAGTACGGAATGACAACAGTGGATCTCAACAATCTTTCGTATGCAGACAAACCATTCGTCCTAGCCAATGATGTGGCACAGGTTTTCTATGTGAAGGACATGTCTACCAAGCCAAGAAAAAGAAAAGATAAGGAAGCAAATTCATCGTACGATGAGCCAAAGCGGCACATAGTTCTTTCTGGGAAGAGAAACATCGTGGGAGTGGATGATAAGACAGACAAGTCAGAAGATTATGAAAAGCGGCACATAGCTCCATTCACAGTGAATATTGACCCGAGCATCCCGTTAAATGATGAAGATTTTCCATGGTTACGGCGCAAAGGGACACACGCGAAGAAAAAGTTTCACACCCAAAGATCTGGGATGTGATCGGCTTCACTATCATCACTTTCTTCTGTGTTTCACACCCAGAGGGGAATCTCTGTAATAGTTAGGGTAGTTATGTGTTTTGGCATTTGAAACGCGAAGAAATTTTATGTGCAAACAAATTCTTTCATGCCTTTACTGATTTTTAAAGTTAAGTTATTCACAAACTAGTGATTCACACTAATTTCAAATAATTCAAAATTTAAACTATTCAAATTTGAAAACTATGGGCACTAACAGAAAGTTTGTAATTTTTTGTACCTAAAGCAAAAATATTCACAAAGAAACTCTAAATACACAAAAATAAAAAAAGCAAAAAAATAAAAAAAGCCCGCCTACTAGGCCAGAGCGGCCTGCATATGACTAGAAACCCAACCTGTTGTTGTGCCAGGATGCAGGCCCGCAAAGGCCAAGTGGGCCCACAGGGCAGCAAAGAACACGTAGGCCCAGTAGGCCTGCTTTGGAGAGGAGCTCGAGAGAGCGACCGCAAGGGGGTTTATAAGCCAGTGCGGTCGCCCCTCGGCTAGCAAGGTGGGACTAAACTTGCCGCACCGCACCTGTGCAAGCGCACCCCCTTTAGTACCGGGTCGTGGCGAAGGGTCAAATGTGAAGCACAATAGTGCCGGTTGGAATTTCAGCCGGCACTAATGTGTACACTAGTGCCGGTTCGTGGCGGCGATCAATAGCACCGGTTCGTGGCGAACCTTTAGTACCGGTTCATGCCACGAACCGGTACTAAAGAGGCTGTGTCAGCCTCCGGTCAGGCTATGGCCCCACCATCACCATTTAGTGCCGGTTCGTACCACAAACCGGTACTAATGAGGTTGTGTCAGGTAAGGCTAGGGCCCCACGAGCACCTTTAGTACCGGTTCATGGATGAACCAGACGTAAGCTATTTTTTAGTCCCACCTCGCGAAGTGAGAGGGACTAGGAGTGGTTTATAAGCCCTGAGTGCAGAGACGATGAAGAAGAGGCTCAATGCTCACGTTGCTTAGCTTCAAGCCTTCAGGAATACGGTAGACTGCACGGAGCTATGCGCAGTGCAGTTTACACTATTCCGAAAGGTTTGAAGCAAATTAACGAGCATTGCACCTCTTTTTTATTTTTAATAACTTATTACAACTCCGGACTTCTTCTGTTATGGCAAAACTAATTGCACGTCGACATTTCTTTTTTTAAGTTATAACTCCAGACTTTAACCATCAAGTTTTGCAGAAAAGAAAAATAGCAGAAAAGAAGAAAAACTATAGTTGAAAAGAAAAAAACTATATAAAAAACTACTCAAAAATAAATAGAAGAAAATAAATATAGCAGAAAAGAAAAAACTACTCAGAAAATCACTACAAAATGAACTCTGGAAATGTTGAATTTTGGCAAACTAGATGAAAAACTACTCACAAATAAATAGAAGAAAATAAATATAACAGAAAAGAAAAAACTATACAAAAAACTATGCAAAAATAAATAGAAGAAAATAAAGCAGAAAAGAAAAAAACTATAAAAAAAATTGGGGCGCTGCCCTGTGGGCCTGATAGGCCACAGGTGTGTAATTACAGGCCTTAAAGGCCCAGCAGACTCACAGGGCAGTGCGCAGAGTTTAGGCCCACAAGCCTGCTATATAGAGGAGTTCGAAGTGGTAGCCGCGGCTGGGTTTATAAACCAGTGCGGCTGCCCTTCGCCCGGCGAGGTGGGACTAAACTTTGGGGTGGCAGCGCGAGGCCTTTAGTACCGGTTGGAGCCACCAACCGGTACTAAAGACCACCCTTTAGTACCGGTTGGTGGCTCCAACCGGTACTAAAGGCCTCGTCTTCCCGCCTCTTCGCCTGGCCAAAGTTGGCCTTTAGTACCGGTTGGTGGCTCCAACCGGTACTAAAGGCCTCTCCTATATATACAACAC
>NC_041383.1:27992146-28011372 GCF_002162155.2 Triticum dicoccoides
CTATACACACACACACACAAGCATGATGAACACACACACACACACACGTACATATGTATGAATTAATGCATGTATATATTAGTATATACGTATTTTGTATGTTTAATTAGTTTAGATTATTTAGATTATTATTTTTTCACTATTAGATATGTATGAATGCATGTTAGATGGATATAATTAGTGTTTAATTAGTATGGAATTTTTTTATATAATGTTGTTTTTCAGTTTTTTAATGGATGTATAGAAGTTGTGTTTTCTATTTTTAGTGTTAGATGCTTAATTAGTATGAAATAGTATATAGATTTTTGACATATGCAATGATAGCATAATTAGTGTTATATAGAAATGTTAGAAATTTTAGTTATCAAAATCCAGTCATTAAAAAAATGTTACTTTTTGCGGGCATATAGCTAGTATTTGTTCTCGACGATGCCCGGCCCGCATCCTCGCCGTCGACCCGTCCGCGACGACGTCCGGCTGACCCATGTCCGGGACTGGGCTCCGCCGGGCTGGCACTGGGAGGTGCTGCCTGGAGGGGCGCGCCACTTGATGAGGAACCCGGCCCCGGATCCTGTCGTCGACCCTGATCTCGTTTGGTGGCGTTCGCGTGGGCCAGTTTCGGTGCGGAGGGACCCGGCCCCGCCGGAGGTGGTACGTCGCCGTGTCAGGGAGGAGGACGAGCAGGTCCATCGTTACATGGTTGCATTAGAGGGCGGCAGGTTCTCCAATACCTGGCAGTTTCTTCAGGGATCTCACTTCAGTTATGATCCTGTGAGGGTTCCTTCTCTTTGGGTGTCCACCGCCCGCGCTGCAGGAACCTCTAGTGTCCTAGATTCTTCTGTAGTATTCAATCTTCAATTAGCTACCTAGCCAGTGATGTACTATTCAATATTATATATTATTCAAGACGATGTATTCGAGATTATATCTATTATTCTAGACGATGTATTCGAGATTATATCTATTATTCGAGACGATGTAATTTGAATACTAAATTGTTTTATATTTCTTTTGGATTAGTTAAATAAAAGCTATGGCAGACAATACCGACAGAGAGGGAGAACAGACCATGTTCGATATGATACGCAGGCCAGATGATGATCAGAATGAAGAAGATTATGACGGCTCCGAATTTCTAAACAACACCGGAGAGGGTGATATGATATTCGATCGCGACGACAGAATTGATGAAGTCATGAACTACGATTATGGCGATGACGAAGAACATGTTGATCCTGAAACAACAAAGACCGGCGAGGCATATTCATATAAGCAGGCATCTGGTGATCATCACATGTTTTAAATGACTTGAAGATATATTAACGAATCGATCTTTGTTCTTTCAGCCATCCGGATCGAGCAAATCTTCAGGAAAAAGGACGAAACAAGGCCCGAACAAAAAGTTGAAGGAGGGCGTAAAGTACAATATCGAGGCAGTCAGACCTAATGGCGAACCATTAGCGCCTAAGAAGATTGCGGACAAGTTCGTTCGTCAGTGCGGAGTTCTTGTGAAGGACCAACTCCCGATCAAACTTCAAGAATGGAGAGAGCGAGCAAAGCCACGTCCAGATGTTACTTTTGTCGACAAGAATCAAAAAGATCTGCTTTGGGATACTCTCATGGAACATTTCACCCTACCAGATCATTTCACAAAAGCAGATGTGCAGAAAGTCAAGGACGCTGCTCTTAGAAAGATGGCGGTTGCATTCAAGAACCACAAGAATCGTGAATGGGACAAGTACGTCAAGGGAGGAAGGAAGACTCCACTATTCGAGGGAACACTAGAGAACCAACATGCTCATTGGGACGATTTCGTGAAATTCAAGGATTCGGAATTAGCTAAGGAACAGTCGAGAATAAACAAGAAGAATGCCGAAAAAAAGGATAAGTTCCATAAGCTGGGGCCATGTGGCTATGCGGTGGCAATGCCTAAGTGGGATAAGTCTGAGAAAGAGATGGAGGATGCAGGTGTCACTCCGGTTACTAAGAGCTGGCCCCCCAGGTGCAGGACTTGGTTCTATGCGCATGGGGGGGGGTGGACCCGAAGACAGGCAATGTTTCGACGAAGGCAAGTCTGAAGGGAGCCGATGATGCGATACTTGTTGCAATAGAAGAGGCACGATCGGGGGTGTTCTAGCCCAACAGAGAGAACGACGTGCTTACGCGTGCTCTGGGAAATCCTGAACACCCAGGAAGAACACGAGGCAAGGGCGCTATTCCGTGGTATGAGGGGTTTTCAGACTGGAACACCGACTACAGAACCCGTGCAAGAAAGAAGATTGAGGTGGAGAAGAAGAGGAATATGGAGGAGGAGCAGAGGAAGCGGGACTATGAACGCCTTCAAGGCCTAGAAGCAAGTCAAGCGGAATTGGCAGTCAAATTCCAGCGGCAGCAGGAGCATATCGACTCACTTACCCAGCAAAGGGGGTCTCAGCAGCTGCAGCAGCTAGCGGATGATCCAGCATTGGATAGCACCGCCCCATCCATGCCGAGAAGCAGCGTGGGTTCCGCCCCGGACGATGCAATGCTAGATAGATACCCCGTGGATGACATCACGGAGAACACTAACTGCGAGCTACACGTCAAAATGAAGAACATATCCATGAAGGTGGCGGACGCCGTTGCTTTTACAAATCCCCCCAAGGCAACCTTCCATTGCAACCCGATTTCAGCGGGCTATGCTCGTGTCTTGGTTGATGAGGTGGTGGACCCACCATATTCGGAGCTACAGCTTGACATTCCTGGAGGTGACGACGAGCGCTTTCTCGGAGAGGCCAAACATCATATCATCCTATGGAAAAAGGATTGCATCCTCTTTCGAAGGCCACCGACACCGCGTCAGCCGACTCCTCGTCGAAGTCCGCCACCGAGTCAGCAGACTCCCGCTCCTGCAAGTCCACCAAGTCCGGCAAAGTGTCAGGCCACTCCTCCTCCAAGTCCGGCAAAGTGTCAGGCCACTCCTCCTCCTCCAAGTCCGCCACAGTGTCAGACGTCCACTCCTCCTCCAAGTCCGGCACAACCTCAGGCCACTCCTCCAAGTCCGGCACAGCTTCAGGCCACTCCTCCTCGTCCAACTCAGCCCCGTCAGCCGCCTCCGCCACCTCAGCAATCGCAGAAGAGACACCCCGCAGCTATGGTGCGTAGCGGTACGAGTCGAGGTAGTACAGGAAGTACAGGCGGAGGCAAGCGATATAAATATGGTCCAAACCTCACGCCTCTTCCACAGATGCCTTATGACAAGTCCGAGGAGGAAAACGCAGCCATATCGAAGGCCGAGGTGGAAGCCCATTTTGCACCGAAACCGCCACCGCCGCCAAGGGAGAAAGTGCCTGAGGAAACGATTGACCACTTCATTCGTCTGGCTCAACCACCAACTCCCAAGCCTGTTGACACAGACTATGAGCGCCACATCAGGAAGTTAAATCGAGCACGTCTACGTAAGGAGGCGAGCTCGGGATCGAGCAAACAACAAGCAGTTGTCAAAAAATGCGGGAAAACCATTTCCCAGCTGGGAGAACAGGCGGCGCAATCGATCCCCTCGCTTGTTGTGCCAACAACACGTGACAGTACGCGCGCCCAATATTATTGTGGGCAAACAGTTTACATTTCCGAGGTGGGCAATGTGGTAATAACCAAGGACCATATAATGCAGGCTGAAGTTCTCAACATCACTATTGGACAACTCCTCGAGATCGAGCCCATGCCTGTGCTTAGAGAGGATGAAATAAAACGGAAATATGTCCGGGGCCAACCTTTGGTCGAGCCAGACAAGGTCAAGAACCTCCCAACGGGAATGTATGAATTGCATCAATGGTACATGAACATTACCAAGATTTCAGATCGATTGTCCCTCATGGTGAATGTCAAGGAGGAGCATTACTTCCATGAGAAAGCTCTGTCCGTTGAGTATTCTGAACTGTTTCAGTTATACAATCAAGACGCACTCGACAAATCTATCGTCAGTTGCTATTGTCTGTAAGTAATTTCTTTCTGTAATTTAAGTCTCAAGCTAGCTGTAGTGATCCTTTTGATCAATCATTACCTGTAATTATCCTCACTATATTCTTTTCTGTGGTATTATGCAGGATGAAGATGTATGAAATGAGAAAAGATGGACGCTTTGGCATTGGGTTCATTGACCCAAACACCGTTAATGAATACACATGGCGAATAAATCCACATCATCAAAAGGACGTAGAGGACAACATGCTAGAGTTCTTGAAGCGCCTCAAATACAATGAAGATATACTACTTCCTTACAACTTCCAGTGAGTCACACTGTCTTGTACTACAAATTCTCTGTTTTTGCCTACTAGCTAGCTACATGTTTTTGCTTACATATGCCCGCTTAATTAAGACATGCAAACGTGTGTGCATGCAGATTTCACTGGATCTTGTGTATCATTAAAGTTGACGCCGGAACAGTTGAAATACTGGACTCACTACTCAAAGAAAATACTGACTATAACATCTTGTTTGGGATAGTCAACAGGTAATTTCAATCATTATTAACTATATATCTTGGCCTATTTAGTTCGTCATTTCATGATATGAACTATTTGATAACCCTTTTATTCATTTTCTTTGTCGGCGGGCAGGGCTTGGGCAAGGTTCATCAGCGTCACGGAAGGCGAATGGAAAAAAAGCTTAAATGGTTTCGACCCAAGGTAAGTAATTAAGTAGTACTAGCTAGCTAGCTAGCTGCCATCTTTTTAATTATCATGCTTGATTAATTATTATCTGATCAAATTCCATTCTCGTAAAGGCCCTGAAGCAGGCGCAGGGGACTGATATGTGTGCATTCTGCGTTTGCGAGAACATTCGCATGATGGCGTCCGAAAGGAGCAGATCTCAAAGACAGGAATGGGTACGCTTGTCAGAACACTATTCACAATTTTTACACCATTATTGATATCTAGTCACACAACTAATACACATGCATATTGATCTCCTTCTTAACAGTTCAGAGAGGAGCGGGAGAAGCTCCTAGAAACGGAGCGCGTAGAAGCACTTCAAGAGGAAATAGCGAGATTTTTGCTCGACCAGGTCATAAATCCGAAGGGAGAATACTATTACCCGCTACCGCCCCATGAAAACCACTTCCAATTGTCATCGTGCTCCGAAGGCACCAACTAGGCTAATGTCACGGGCTCCGAAGGCAACATGCATATGTAGGAGAAATTGTATATAGCTATACATGTGTGTATGTGTGAATTAATTAATATGATGGTTTGTGAGACATTGATGATATATATATGCATGATTGGTTCTACTAGAAATTCTATATATATATATATATATATATATATATATATATATATATATATGCATAACGTGTACAATGTGTAGTATCGTAAAATACCAGCAAACGAAAAAGAATTAAAATGGAAACACAAAATTAAATGAAAAAGAAATCATAAAACTAAAAAAAACCTTATAGTACCGGTTGGTCTTACCAATCGGTACTAAAGGGCTCCAGGCCCCCGGAGCTGGCTCGTGCCACGTGGTTGCCCTTTAGCACCGGTTTATGCTGAACCGGTACTAAAGGGGGGGGGCCTTTAGTGCCCACACTTTAGTGCCGGTTATGGAACCGGCACTAAAGGGCCTTACGAATCGGTGCTATTGCCCGGTTCTGCACTAGTGAGATCAGACATCTATAGTAAGTTTTACAAAATTAACCTTGCACATTTATTTGGCAATGGTGTGTGTAGATTTTTTTATAAAAATATGTATATACCGGAATGAAGTAAAAACCAATAGACATTATAATTTAATTCATTTGGCAAAAACTAAATCAAGTTTGTGATCTACAGAGAAATCTTATTTTACTGAAAAAGGCTCGCGCCCCGCTTTATACATAAAGCAACGACCAACATACAACTCAACACAATTCACACACCCGGAATCACAACGCACACACTCAAGGAAAGATACAAGGGTGAACAGAGGAGCTACAAAACCCCCTACTACTCAAAGAAATCAAAATGAGCATTGCTTGAAGCCTCCGGGGCCCTCCCCGATGAACAGGTCACCACAAAGAGAAGTCGTGCATGACGAACCAGGAACTCCAAGGAAGTATATGCCACTACTACTTGTTGAGCTTGCGTTCGTTTTTTCCTTGAAGAGGAAAGGATGATGAAGCAAAGTAGATATAAGTATTTCCCTCAGTTTGAGAACCAAGGTATCAATCCGGTAGGAGACAACGCACAAATCACATAATACCTGCACAAACAATCAAACAACTTGCACCCAACTAGATAAAGGGGTTGTCAATCCCTTCACGGTTACTTAAAAAATTGAGATCTAATAGAGATAGATAAACGGTAAAGTAAATATTTTTGGTATCTTTGGTTTATAGATCGGAAAGTAAAAGATTGCAAAATAGTAGATCATAAACTAATATGATGGAAAATAGAAACTTGTATGATGGAAAATAGACCCGGAGGCCATAGGTTTCACTAGAGGCTTCTCTCAAGATAGCAAATAATACGGTGGGTGAGCAAATTACTGCTGAGCAATTGATAGAAAAAGCGCAAAGTTATGACGATATCTAAGGCAATGATCATGAATATAGGCATCACGTCCGTGTCAAGTAGACCGAAACGATTCTGCATCTACTACTATTACTCCACACATCGATCGACTCCTGCCTGCATCTAGAATATTAAGTTCATGAAGAACATAGTACATTAAGTAAGATGACATGATGTAGAGGAACTAACTCAAGCAATATGATGAAAACCCCATCTTTTTATCCTCGATGGCAACAATACAATACGTGCCTTGCTGCCCCTACTGTCACTGGGAAAGGACACCGCAAGATTGAACCCAAAGCTAAGCACTTCTATCATTGCAAGAAAAACCAATTTAGTTGGCCAAACCAAACAGGTAGTTCAAAGAGAATTACAAAGATATCAAATCATGCATAAAAGAATTTAGAGAAGATTCAATTAATATTCACAGATATGTTGATCATAAATCCACAATTCATCGGATCTCGGCAAACACCGCAAAAAAGGTATTACATCGAATAGATCTCCAAGAACATCGAGGAGAACATGGTATTGAGAAACAAAGAGAGAGAGAAGAAGACATCTAGATACTAGCTAGTAGCTATGGACCCGTAGGTCTGTGGTAAACTAATCACGCTTCATCGGAAGGGCAATGGTGTTGATGTAGAAGCCCTCCGTGATCGAATCCCCCTCCGGCAGGGTGCCGGAAAAGGTCCCTAGATGGGATCTCACGTGTACAGAAGATTGCGGCGGTGGAAAAGTGTTTTCGTGGATGCCTCTGGTGGTTTGGGAATATTTGGGAATATATAGGCGAAAGAATTAGGTCAGGAGGTGTACGGGGGCCCCAGAAGGGTGGGGGCGCGCCCTACCCCCTAGGCGCGCCTTCCATCCTTGTGGGCGCCTCATGGCTCCTCCGACTTCATCTCCAAGTCTCCTGGTTTGCTTCTGTTCCACGAAAAATCATCACGAATCTTTCATTCCGTTTGGACTTCATTTGGTATTCCTTTTCTGTGAAACTCTAAAACAGGAAAAAAAACAGAAACTGGCACTAGGCTCTAGGTTCATAGGTTAGTCCCAAAAATAATGTAAAATAGCATATTAATGCATATAAAACATCCAAAATAGATAACATAATAGCATGGAAAAATAAAAAATTATAGATACGTTGGAGACGTATCAGCCACCATAATGTCGCCGCCGCTCGATCCAGGGATCGGGTTTCCCCCGGAGCAATAGGGAGGGCGAATAGAAATCATGTTTTGGATGGACATTACCAAATATCATTGAACCGCATACAACTCAATTCACATTTACCATAATGTTCTGGTCTTCAGGGCTACTACGAACTAAAATGAGTACGTTTATCACCTACACCACCAGACTAAATGCTCCCTCTCTTTTCAAATTCTTTGTGTATTAGTATTCTCTAAAGTCAAACTTTCTGAAGCTTGACCAAAATTATAGAAAAAAATATCAAAATCACTAATAGCGAAGCAATATCATTGGATTCATCATGGAATATATTTTCATGTTTTATTTTTGGGTATTGTAGATGGTCATATTTTTAATAGAAATTTCGTAAAACTATAGAATAATCAAATACAACTCCTATATAGATAATAGATGATAGCCACTTATATATTTCTCTCATCTTACATATTTCGTAAAAGTCTCAACTTAGCATGCAACCATGCATGGGAATAAGCTTCGTTTCCATTTATGCTACTCATATTCAAACATATTTTACAACTATACAATAATCAAATAAGACAAATCATATGTATTTTCAGTTTCGGTTTTCACGTTATTAATCTGAATATCCATTCTCCACACAACTAAATTCGGCAGCAATGTGGGGGTATAATCTAATATTCGATATGACTACAATGATGTGGATGGCATTAGTCAGCCTTGACAATCATGTACACCCTTCTCAGGTAGATTTTAAGACGAAAAATGGCAATTTCAGCAAGTCAAATATGACATGCTAGGTGCTGCCATTTTTCAGTATTGCTATATTCTATTATTTTAAATGAATAATGCCTAGGCATAAAAAACACAACATTTCTATAGCAAGAAAACTCTATTCAATTTTAATAAAATATATAGATTTTGGAACATAGATTGTGAAATGATAATTGTAGTGATCAAAGCATCTGACCTATAATAATGAAGTGTGCACATAAATTTAAAATGGAGTTCCGTCAACATCCACATTCAAAATTTTGAAATTATTACCATTTTGAGGTAAAAGCATAATTTCTACATCTGACATTTAATGTACGAGGCATCAGAACTAAAGTAATAGTTCCAACAATATAAGATTCATAACAACCAAAAGATTATAAATGACAAGGACAACAATGTATATAAACTTGAATTCATCTATCAAAGAAATGCATTAGTTCTGAATTAGTATCAAATACCCGTGGATTAACATATTGTATAATGAGTTATCAAGAATGAGTTTCTTCAGCATAAAAAAACTACATATAGAAACTTCATGTCTGAAGGTAGTAGTAAACACATGTATAATAACTGCCAAGCTCCCAGGGAGATACTGGATGAACCACCATAATTTAAATAGTTATGTGAGGTGGTAGATATCGCCAGAGAACTGCGTGTGTTTGGCTGGTACTAGAGGAAAGGTGGCAAATATTGATCAGAATATAGAGGTGGGTGTCGTAGATGTGGCAATGTTGAATGGCACATGGTGGCGGCAACACAAATGGCCAAGGCCGGTAGGCGCCGGCGTGGCCAAGGAAGAGCCACCGGCGGTGTGCCCTCGGTCGGGAGGTGAAGGAGGTGGTGTACACTTGGCTTGATTGAGAAGAAAGGGACGTGATGTGACAAAGTGGAGATTGCTACCAAATTAAGCAATAGAGAAAATTCTAAATTGTCCCCTTGAATGATGGGTAGAATCTAATTGGTACTCCACTCTATGTACACGGAGTACCAAATTACCATAAAAAACTCAACAAAAATCCGTGAAAAACTCAAAGGCACATTAATAACTACATGAAAAATAGGTGCATAGTTCTGGTTCAATCTCACATGGAGAATGGTGGGAAGCTGACACCAATGTATAAACGACTCTCCCACTCCTCCTAAAAGTTTGGGAAGAGGGCTTATAGACACACACACGCACTCGTTTTATTTTCTCTAATGTAATAGAATTGAGGATCCCGAGGGAACGCCCTCATCAGCGTCCGATCACGCACATGAATTCCAAAGCATTCGCTCCCCCTACACCCCTTCGAGCGAACTATGAGCCGACAACAGTACATGGTCCGCTCAGAATGGCAATCTGATCGGACACATTTTGGGATGGCAAATTATGTTGTTGGAGCATGGCGATAAGCATGACTATTTTCATTGTTTTCTTTTTTTAGGCTGGTACTTCTTCATATTTGCATCACGGCAAATCCTTGAATCCGCATGACAGTTACACTCAGCAGCGTGGCATTTTTCTGAGAATTTTTAGATACAACGAGGCAATTTTTACTCTAGAGCGTGGTAAATTCTTATTCAAACAGCATGCAAATTCATCTATTTCCATGTTCATATTTTCGTCTACATGGTCAGGAAACGATAGTTTGGTCGGATTACCTCCCTGAGGGAACGTCAGACGTATATTGGCGTCCATTTTTAATTTACTTTTGGCTGTTGAAATAGATCTCTCATTTAATCCACGACCAGCATAACTTCAATTATTTCTACGATTTTGACTCCTACTCCGACTTATAGTGGCTTCCTTTTCTTAAAACTGTCCATCGTCAGCATACAAAGCGCAATTCCTTGGCACAATCAAATCCCCTATGGAGCACACTGTGTGGAGGGCTTGGGCTCCCCCCAAAGTCAAATTCTTCGCTTGGCTGGCTATTCAAAACAGAATTTGAACGGCAGACAGATTGAAGAAGCGCGGATGGCCAAACTGTGGCCTTTGTACACTTTGCAAGCAAAACCAAGAGTCTGTTGACCACCTTTTCTACAAATGCCGCTTCTCTATCCGCCTATGGGGATTAGTCAAGGACTGGCTGCAACTGGTGAGCATTGATACTTCCTCATGGCACCTCTCAGGCAACATCGAAGAGTGGTGGGTGGGCCTCTCCGACACATCTATCCCCAACAGGAAGGCGATGGCCTCGCTCACCATGCTAGTCGCCTGGACCATTTGGAACGAGAGGAATGCGCGAGTGTTCCGTCAGAAGAGTGCTCCGCCGACGGTTCTACTCGCCAACATTAAGAAGGAGGCCACGCTTTGGGTAGCAGCGGGTGCAAGCAAGTTGGGATACTTGATGACGCGAGAGTAGTTGGTCACCTTTATTTCGGGTGTTGCGGCGCTGTCACTGTTGTAACACGAACATAAACTCTATTCCTCTTATTTAATAAATGAGGCAAATCTTTTGCCTCTCTTCAAAAAGAAACTGTTTATCGTCGATACTGGCGGCTGTATTGGCGTAGTCTGAACTCGGAAGCTGCCTCGACCTAAAAGAGAAATAGACTCTTTGTCTAAAAAAAAGTAGCCTCTTTTTTTTTAATGATGGGTCGGTATGTAGCAAGTTGGGTTGGGCTAAGTATTAGGAATTTGGTATGGTGGGCGATAGTTACGCTTGGCGCTGACTATATCTTGCATTCAGCCAGACGATGGGATGTTTCGCTGAATGTGACTACAGTAATTGGGCCGGCCCACTTCACGGCGCACAGTTAAAGAAAAAGGGAAGGGAAAGTTGTATTTGCATAGTCTGATGAACTTGGAAGCTGCCACAACCTAAAAGACAAATATACTCTTTGTCAAGTTGCCTCTATTTTTTAATGATGAATCGGTATGTAGCAAGTTGGGTTGGCCTAAGTATTAGGAATTACGTATGGTGGGAGATAGTTACGCTTGGCGGCAGCTATGTATCGCATTCAGCGAGACGATAGGATGTCTCGCTGAATTCGCATTCAACGAGACGGTAGGATGTCTCGCTGAATGGAGCTACAGTAATTGGGCCGACCCACTTCGTGGCGCACAGTTAAACAAAAGGGGAGGGAAAAGGATTGCACGTGAAATCCATCCTGGAGCTCCCGGAAGAAACGAGTGCAGCTAGCCACTGCACCGCACTACTGTTCGTGTTAAGTAAAGGGGCCGCGACCTACTTGAAGCTAGTGAAGCCGGTTTTCTCTTTTTTTTAAAAAAAAATTCTTTTTTTTCTCTTCTCCTTTTTTTCATTCGTTTCTTCAGTTTTTTCATTTTCTTTTTCCATTGGTTTTTTTGGTTCTCTTTGTTTCTTTTTCAGTTTCGTTCTATATTTTTGTATATGTGAACCACATTCTTCTAATACAGATTTCACCTTTTCCCTATACAAATTTAACATTTCTTAATATATGGTCAACATTTTTTCTATTATAAATTATTAACAGCTTTCAAATACTCTACTTCATTAACATTTTTTAAACACAAGATTAACAATTTTTTGAAAACTAGTACACCTGACCAACATTTTTTTCTATAATTTTTCAATTTTTTAAATACTTCATTAATAGTTTTCAAATAAAAAGATTAACGCTTTTTAATAAATGGTCAACATTTTTCTAAATACATTTAATATTTTCCAAAGGCTTGATTTACAGTTTTCAAAAACTTGTTCAACATTCTTTCAAATGTTTGATTAACACTTTTATAAACATGAGAAAAAATCATCATTTTTTAGTGCATGGTCAACATTATTATATACACATTTAACATTTCTCAAATGCTTGATTAACATTTTTCAAATTCTCAACATTTTTTTCAAATGCTTGATTAAATTTTTTATATACATGATCACATATTTTCAAATACTTGTTCAACATTTTTGCAAATACTTGTTCAATATTTTTGAAATATTTGTTCAATATATTTCAAAAAAAAATTGTAGAGTGTTTTTTGTAGAGCTAACTCATTTTTCGCTTAGAAATAATCAGTAGTACCATTCAAATAATTCACTTTCCCTTTGTACTTGCATGCACTGCCATTGATTGTAGATTGGTTTCCAAAATAATGCATGCTATTGATTCCCTCATAAACTATTTCTTTCCTTAAATACTATAGTATCATTAAAAATGGGCTAAAACTCGTATTTCGGTATGTATGTATATATACCCTATGATTTTTTTTTCGGATACCCTATGATTTATTCTATGTATTAGATGTATTTCCATAAATACTATAATATATACCCTATGTTTTATTGTAGGTATTAGATACCTGCAAGCGTACCGATATATTTGTAAATGGATACTTAAGTTTTCACAAAAAACAAACAGTGCATACACAAGAAATATAATCTAAATACTCAATGCGAAATTTTTTGGTATATACCTATAAGTGCTATTTCCTTTTTATGAGTGAATTCATGTACGTAAACTAAATACCTCGACAAATGATACGTTATGTACGTATCATTATGAACATCCATACAACATACCTGATGGTGATGTATCCAAGGTATGATAATAAAGGAATCATACCCAAAAAGTATGGCTACATACTAAAAATAGTATGTATTATCCTCACATAAATTGTGGGTATATACTGTAAACACAACTAGGTATCACAGAAAGAGAAACCATTTGGGACAGAAAGTGGCAAATTCCACTAGTCTTTTTTAAAAGATACAGTGGCAATACGCGTAAAGGGTACAACGTCTATGCATTAATTACTATTGTATAAGATTTTTCGTAGTGTTTCACACGTACATGGATCATCAAAATTAGGCAGCTCCTTGTCTTCTAAGGAAGTGTTGGTGCATGCATCCTAATTAATGTCTACGTCCAAATTAGAGCAAGTAAGCTGTAATTAACATGTACTTAAATGGAATCAATTAGTACGCTGCAACTTTCCAAATTAAATACTGCAAATGGTTAACGGCTATACCCGTTAATGTCTACACCAGTAGCAACGGCACACATCCTAATGCAGCTAGCCACTGCACCGCACTACTGTTCGTGTTAAGTAAAGGGGCCGCGACCTACTTGAAGCTAGTCAAGCCGGTTTTCTCTTCTTCTTTTTTTTTCTCTTCTCCTTTTTTTATTTGTTTCTTCAGTTTTTTCATTTTCTTTTTCCATTGGTTTTTTTGGTTCTCTTTGTTTCTTTTTGGGTTTCATTCTGCATTTTTGTATATGTGAACCACATTCTTCTAATACACATTTCACCTTTTCCCTTTACAAATTTAACATTTTTTAATATATGGTCAACATTTTTTGCTATTATAAATTTTTAACAATTTTCAAATACTCTACTTCATTAATATTTTTTAAAGGGAAGCACTAGGCATCAGACTACTGATATTTGCTACCTATCAGACTAGTTTGTGGCCATCCGATTGAAAGCATGCACATCATCCGATCTGCTAGCTGAATTCCTACGTGATTTAGTTTGCATGCAGGATTTGGCATTAACTGCGATTAATTGCTTTCCTATTTTCTCCTAACAACTTCCGAAATCAAGGGATGATTAATTAAGCTATTTTATTTGTTTTCAGTCGTAAGGACCAATGCTTCCTAATCAAGATCGTTGCTTCCCGAAAGAAAATTGCAATGGAAACAAATTTTGATTCCTAATCAAGATCGTTGCTTCCAACCGTGAGGATCAATGCTTCCAAATCAAGATCGTTGCTTCCAAATAAAATAAAATGCTACGCAGTTTAAACGGGACTGTTGTTTCCTAAATTTTTCTTTGCTTCCTAAGAGGCTTTCAGTCCCGAGGTTACTCATCCATGATTTTAGGAAGGAAAACATATGTTAGGAAACAAATTCTGAATTTGAACGGAAAATAATCAATCTGGTGAAATAAGAATCCGCACCCATGCTTGTTGTTTGCTTATTATGCCAACGTTGCAACCAATGTACCAAACATTGCAATGCAAATAAAATTTATTTTTACACCCAAAAAATAGTTTTTATTCATTTGCAATGCACCAAAACTATGCTTCCGTTGACTAATTGTTTTGCTTCCACGTAGACTGAAAATCAACATGCTTCATCATCTCGTATAACATGTTTCCAACGGCGGAGTTATTTGCTTCTTTCTCGTCGTCAAAATCATAGTGCTTCATCCTAATATTTTGTTTCCTACAACCTAAATATTTGCTCCATTCTGGTCGCCAAAATTTTGCTTCCACATCGACATAAATTAACATGATTCATATCATACGATATGTATTCACAATAATACTTGCTTCACTCTACTATTCGTGTGCTTCCTTACGTGGTTTATATATTGAACAAGCAAGCAGCCGCTGCGGACCGAGAGCGTCGTGGTCAAATACAAAGCATGTGCATCCACTGAAACAATAAAGCAAGTTGTATGAGGTAGAGAAAAAATGTACTCGAAGCAAGCATCCCGGAAGCATGAAACAAGTTGTATAAAGAAAAAAAATACATGTAACTTAGTTACACCAAGAAAATGTTCCATGCCAGCGGATGATTGCTTTGATCTAGTCATAATTTATGTACAATATATCAGTATATATTGTTTGCTATGCATAGGCAATACAACGACCAAAACGTTCTGTCAAGTGTAACATGGAATTGCCCCCAACCAATAAAATATTGTTGTTCCCATCAATCAGACATTGCTTCTAGAGATATTAGAATCTGCTTCCGAAAAAATAATATAATTTGCATCCAAAGAAATAAAAGAATTCTTAAACTTGAGCATGCTTGCACATTGTCTCTTCTGTGGACAATATCGTCACTAGCCTCTAAATCTTGTCCACCCACAATCTCCTCACTGGGCATGGCAAGGCCATTGGCTCATTTGTGTCTTCCACAACACCGTAAATGTCGCACATACAACTTGAGGCTATGGGCACCGTGTTATCAAGGGCGGCGCCGAGCAGAATTGACAGATGGTTTGATCACCTACATTCCAAAAAAGTTTATAGAATTTGGTTGAACTGTGGAAGGAAAGCACCTACAACGAAGACAAAGATTGTGAGCTGGATGTATAGAAGCAAAACACCTACAATGAAGACAAAGATGTGGTACTATCTGGGTGCATGAACTTTTTCTACGGTTATAAGTAGGAGAAGCAGAAAAAAGAAGAATTTAGTAGCAGCAAATCAGTGTCATATTTGAATGAAGAATTTACTAGCAGAAAATGAGTGTCATATTTGAATGAAGAATTTAGTAGCAGAAAATGAGTGTCATACTTGAAGTTCGAGTTGCTGGTTAGATGAAAATATGCTATATAAAAGATATATAGAAGATATACTATACACATGGGTTCAAAACTTCAAATTGAAACATAGAATTAAAGAAAAATTAAAAATATTTGGCCACCAAGGGGATGTCTGTTTTGAGTTTTGACTCACCAACATATAGATTGATTTGGTTTTCTGGCATTTGGAAGCAAAATATAAAGACTCAAGAAGCATCTGTATAGCAATTTAGATGCAACAGAACTGAGAAGCACGAACCTACAAGTTGGGAACATATCTAAACTTGGATGGAAACATGAAAAATTGAAATCTTGTCAAAAACTAATATTATCACCCAGATTGTGAATCATAGTATTACTCTGATCTGCAATCCTTCATAAGAAATTTACCAAAATTGCTAGATTAAATAGTGGTCCACTATAAACTGGATATAACAGATTCACTCAACAAAATTTATCAAAGCCAGCATTGCATCCACAGTAACAAATACAAATCAACTGATTAAAAAGGAATCAAACATGAGATGAATCAAACCTAGTTCGGCTGAGTACTTACCAGGGGCGACAGCTAGGATGCGCGTGCAACTTCTTTGCGGTTCTGAAACGGCGCTGTTGCGGCAAGAATGTTGTGCGGGACCATGGTACGCCGAACCTATGCTCCACGTCATTGATCTTTGGACACCACTTTTCGAGATATGTGCATGGCGGGAATAGTTTACGCGAGATGGCAAACAAAAAATATGCATGTCGCCAATAGTTTAGTGAAGGTTAGAAGCCCTACATTGCTAAAATAAGCCTACTTGATGCTTACATCATAGGTAGTAAAAAAGTATTGTTGCATGTATACAAACAATGTTCATCATTGTTTATTGCCTCGTTTTGTGCATCAGCTCTCTTCCCAAGACTTGCATTGAGTAGGCTCAAAGAATCACGCACAAGCGATTCACAACAAGGGCATCACATTTTGATCTGGACATTTTTAAAACACATCTGCTTGTCACAAGCTTTGAAGATAAATGTTTGTAGTCGCTGGTATATCTAGAACTCCTATCTCTTTTAACCCTTTTCTCTTCTTCTTTTTTGCCTTTTTCCTATATAGGTTGATGTCCTACTGACCATGCGTCCAAAACAAAACAAGAAAAATGTTAGAAAATTATTGTTTGCGACATGACATCAGTACAGATGCTCACAAGCATCAATGGATATTTTGTATAATTTGTACACAAGTTTTAGAGTCTGGGCGACAAGTTTGAGAAGGTTCTTTTGTCATGATATTTTTATACAATAGTCACAGTGAATTCTTCTTTTTCTTATATATATCCAGATTATGCTCACAGAGACGTGTGCAAAAATGCTACAGTACCTAGACATGTGCCAGTCCAGGGAAAAAAATCTACTTCCCACGCAGGCCTAGGGGGTCCTTATAAGCACCAAGGTTAACCCTGGGCTTTGACCAGTTAGGGCTTAACACAAATTTTGAATTCAAAAGAGGACACAGATCCATACATGGGGATGGTACATCCTACGGCGTGGACCATAGGTTCGGGTGAACCATGGTCCTAAAAATCACCTCTCGCTGTTGCGGGCCGGCGACGGGAGTTGGTGAGAGCAGTGTCCCGGTGAAGTAGACCGGAGCGGGACGCAGCACCGGCGACGTCGAGCAGCTGTAGCCTTGGTGCGGAGCTGGTCGTGGAAGAGGTAGGCGTCGCGGAGCTGTGGTGCGGAGCAGGTCGTGGCGGAGGTAGCCGTCGCCGTGAGCAGCGACCGTAGCGAGGTCGGGACAAGATGCGAGACTGGGTGGGGTGGGTGGGCCTAGCAGGCTAGATTTACTCGGAAAGGCTAAATTTTAGCATTAATTTGAGGTTAAATTCCAGCGTTAATAATGGGAACCATACAAATATAGGCTGTGTGATCAAATAAAATCAACGGACCACGGCCAGTCTGACGGATGTTTGTCATCAGACTACTGATACAAAGGGTTTCCCTTTTTTAAACACAAGATTAACAGTTTTTTGAAAATTTGTATACATGAGCAACATTTTTTTCTGTAATTTTTCAATTTTTTAAATACTTCATTAATAGTTTTCAAATAAAAAGATTAACGCTTTTTAATAAATGATCAACATTTTTTCTAAACACATTTAACATTTTCCAAAGGCTTGATTTACATTTTTCAAAAACTTGTTCAACATTCTTTCAAATGTTTGATTAACACTTTTCAAAACATGATAAAAAATCATCATTTTTTATTAGATGGTCAACATTATTATATACACATTTAACATTTCTCAAATGCTTGATTAACATTTTTCAAATTCTCAGCATTTTTTTCAAATGCTTGATTAAAATTTTTATATACATGTCACATTTTTTCAAATACTTGTTCAACATTTTTGCAAATACTTGTTCAATATTTTTGAAATATTTGTTCAATATATTTCAATTTTTTTTTGTAGAGTGTTTTTTGTAGAGCTAACTCATTTTTCGCTTAGAAATAATCAGTAATACCATTCAAATAATTCACTTTCCCTTTGTACTTGCATGCACTGCCATTGATTGTAGATTGGTTTTCAAAATAATGCATGCTATTGATTCCCTCATAAACTATTTCTTTCCTTAAATACTATAGTATCATTAAAAATGGGCTAAAACTCGTATTTGGGTATGTATATATACCCTATGATTTTTTTTTGCGGATACCCTATGATTTATTCTACGTATTAGATGTATTTCCATAAATACTATAATATATACCCTATGTTTTATTGTAGGTATTAGATACCTGCAAGCGTACCGATATATTTGTAAATGGATACTTAAGTTTTCAAAAAAAAAAAACAGTGCATACACAAGATATATAATCTAAATACTCAATGTGAAATTTGTTGGTATATACCTATAACTGTTATTTCCTTTTTATGAGTGAATTCATGTACGTAAACTAAATACCTCGACAAATGATATGTTACGTACGTATCGTTATGAACATCCATACAACATACCTGATGGTGATGTATCCAAGGTATGATAATAAAGGAATCATACCCAAAAAGTATGGCTACATACTAAAAATAGTATGTATTATCCTTACATAAATTGTGGGTATATACTGTAAACACAACTAGGTATCATAGAAAGAGAAACCATTTGGGACAGAAAGTGACAAAATCCACTAATCTTTTTTAAAAGATACAGTGGCAATACGCGTAAAGGGTACAACGTCTATGCATTAATTACTATTGTATAAGATTTTTTGTAGTGTTCCACACGTACATGGATCATCAAAATTAGGCAGTTCCTTGTCTTCTAAGGAAGTGTTGGTGCATGCATCCTAATTAATGTCTACGTCCAAATTAGATCAAGTAAGCCGTAATTAACATGTACTTAAATGGAATCAATTAGTACGCTGCAATAACTTTCCAAATTAAATACTGCAAATGGTTAACGGTTATACCCGTTAATGTCTACACGAGTAGCAACGACACACATCCTAATGCAATCCAAAGGTAGACAAACAAGGAGCCTGG
>NC_041383.1:28011467-28015397 GCF_002162155.2 Triticum dicoccoides
CGCGTGGGTCAGCCCAACTCGCTCGCTTCTTAAGCGAGCCGGAAGCGATACTCGCTAAAGGCGAGATATAGGGGCGCCTCTTATGCTTAGTTCTTTAATCCTTGTCGGGCTCAAGTTTTAGACTAACCTTGTTGGGCTCAAGTTAGACCGGGCAGCCGTCTCAATGACTCTTTCTCGATCGATCGCAAAAACCGAAAAGAATACGAAGTCTTGATTATCGAAATCACTAATTAAGGAGTACTCTTTGCGCAACCTAGTAGTTTTCTCTCTTTTGTAGATTCGTTTATTTATAAAAATTTATCTCTTAAACCATGCATCCAAGTCTCAAACCGTTTTCACCGTTGCATACGTCTTTCGAGATCTTCAAAATTAGATCCAATGTTGATAGGTTTCGACAAAACTTTTTTCACGAAAAGAACTGCCATTTCTAAAGACGCACGGCTGTGCCTCTCGCGGAAGCAAATGCACGCTTTGACAAGAAGTAAATTTGTCCCTTTCGTGGATGGAAAAAGCGCATTTTTTTTCCTTTCGCCTCTCGCGGAAGCAAATCCGTACCATCACGAGAAATAAAACCATGCCTCTCACGCAAGGAATTTTTCCCCTTTTTCGAGAAGCACGACTGTACCTCTTGCTGAAGCAAATTCGTGCCTCTATGAGAAGTAAATCTGTGCCTCTCGTGAAAGAAAAAAAATGAAAATGTGTTTCTTCACACAAAAAGTTTTGGGTCCAAAACCTATGAAAACCGGGGGAAAACCGAAAGGCCAAAAAAGGGGGGAAATTCATCGAAAAGCAGAAAACGCGTACAGAAAAAAGAATTGGAGAGAGCGCCCAGAGCACGGCAACATGATGGCGGCTGAGAGCGCACCAAGACGCGCTCCCAATGCAGCCAAAGTGACCCTTGCGGGGGCTCATGAAGGAGTACCCGTTGATTAGTTACTCTCCTCAATTGCTGGATTGATTCGATCAGTCTATTAGATGTTGTCGTTTGTTTGTACTGCCTCTTGTTTTTTCTCGATAAATGGTATCAGATATAAGATGGACTTTGGATGTCTTTCAGAAAAAAGGATTGGTCATTCCTTCGAGCGGCAGTCTATTTCCTGTACATTAATAAATTTAAAAACATGTACTTTTAAACTATTTATTAATCATACTTTTGGCAAACAATGCTACTCCCCCGAATATACAGGGCCTAATTCATTTTTAAGTTGTCTTTGACTATTGATTAGACAAATAATAAATTAGACGTATGATATAAAAATAAATCATTAGAAACTCCACTCACATACAATTTGATGATAATGCATGTCATATGTTATTTCTCTAACCGGTGATCAAAGACAACCTTAAAAAATGTGTTAGACCGTATATTTAGATGGAGAAAGTACTATTTTTGTCATACCAAAATTTTAATTTGACCTTCGCCACTAGGGATGGACACTAGCCGAGCTGAGTCGGATCGCCTGCTACTAATGAGCCCCACATGGGAGGCTCAGCTCGACAAGAGGCATGCTTAGTGCAACTCAGACTGCTTGTGAGTATGGAAGTGACAGCGGCCACCTCCCGCCTGCATGGCTGTAAGGATGTGGTGGCGTGATGTTGAGGAGAAGGAGGGCACAAAACCGGCTGACGTTAGCAGGGACGCGGAGCAGAGAAGGGCATGGGTGGGCAATAACTAGGGATTTGGGATAAAAGTTCATCGATCATGAAAAACAGTTCATCAATTTTGGAAAAAAAGACCATCGAATTAGAAAAAGTTCATTGAGTTTATTTTTTTATTGAATTCGAAAAAAGTCCATCGAATTTGATAAAATTTCATCAATTTTGAAAAAAAAGTTCATCAATTTTGTAATAAAGTTCATCGATTTTGAAAAAAAATCTTTCAATTTAAAAAAATCATTAATTTTCAAGAAATATTCATCCAATATAAAAAATTCATCAATGTTGAAAAAATTCGTTGATTTTGAAAAGAAAACTCGTTGATTTTGGAAAACAAATCACCGATTTGAAGATAGTTCATCAATTTTGGAGAAAGTTCATCACTTTTTCAAAAAGTTCATTCAGTTTGTAAAAACAGTTAATGAAATTTAGCAAACAGAAAAAAGAAAAATAGTAAGAAACAAAACAATACAAAAAATTTCCAAATCAAAAAAGGAAACGGAAAAGGAAAAAGAAAAGAAAAATAGAGAAAAGAAAAAGACATATATAATAAGAAAAAAGGTGAAGAAGATGTAGCTGAGCATGTGAGGCGATTGTGATCGTGTGGTTAGTACAATGTGCTATTGACCAGGAGGTTGGAAGGTTCAAATCTAGGTGCACGCACATATTTTTGTTTTACAAACAAAGAAAAAGAAAGATAGATTGGCCGAACCCAACTAGACGCACTTGTGAGCATCTGTTTGCAAAAATAATCAGAAATGACGCCTCAAGCACCAAATAGGGATCGCACGTTCGCTTAAACCTAGCTCACTGGCTCTAGTCAGCTCAAAAATTTGTTTTCTCATTTTTGTGACACTCAGCTTGTTTTCTTCATCCATCTTTTATTTTTCAAAGAAAAAGTACTCAAATAATTGTTCGTTGATTTATTTTGTAAATTTGTAAAAATATTCATGAATGTAGAAAATGTTCACTAATTTTGAAATGTTCATCAATTTGACAAATTACCATGAATTTTAAAAATTCTCACAAATAAAAACATGTTTGCATATTTAAAAAATATTCGCACTTTTGTATAAATTTCACGTATTATATTTACATGAATTTCACTCAAACAATTAATGAGTTTTAAAAAGTTAGAACAACTTAAAAAAGTTAAAAAGAAAAATATACAAAAAGGAAAAAAATCATACAAAGCCGGGTAAAAACAATAGAAAAATTAAAAACAAAAAAATATTGTGGAAGTATCCAGAAAATTCCCAAAACAGTGCTTGGAAGCTTCTGGAAGCAGCCAAAAATCGGGAGGAGCTTCCGACGGGATGGTTCTACACTATGCAGGATGTGTTGGTCTGTCAATGAATAATCGATTTTAAGGGTGTGTGCCACGAACGAACTATACCATATTTGGCGCTAGAAGCGCCAAATAGGATTTAGCGCATGAGCTACAGTAGCCCTGCGCACTGCAGTGCCGGTGGAAACGCCGCTACTGGGCTAGGGCAGTCAGGCACTCGTGTGTGTGCGATTTGAGGTCAGTATTGAGGATAAATGTGTCAATAGGAGCTCCCCAAACCAGCGCCCATAAATATCAGCACGGCTCGGCCTATTTCCTTTGTGTGCCGAGTTGGAGCGAGTTTTGGTCCGAGTCGAAAAGCCTGCTCCGAGTGTCATAGTTGACACATGCGACAACTGTGATGCCGCAAAGAATGTTGCGCCATGGCCATTCTGACCGAAGGATGAGTTCTGCTCTCCTTCGTTTTGGTTCATGAGATTGCTGTTCGTGCGGATTTCCTAGATATGTTAGTTGCATGCTCTCACAGCTAGTTTACAATGTGTGTGTGACTAGTTTACGGTATGTGCTAATATTGCTAGCATTGTGTGTGACTAGTTTACAATGTGTGTGTTTATAAAGAAGCTACCAATTACCAAATATTCCTTTGCAAGGTCACTAATGGACAAAGGATCCTCAAAGTAATCAACACAGAGATCACAAAGGAACATTACGTGTCATTGTTTGCACTACAGCGGATGCTTACCCTTCTATTCGCGCCACCGAGACACATGTTTCTCACTCACGTTGTACCTTGGTAGCTAGACAAGTCCAAATCCATCGCCGTAGGACTGTACGAGGAGCAATGCACGAGGAAAGTTCAGTCATTGTATCACTCGTTAGCACCCGCAAAAAAAAGGACGCATGTTTATAACACAACTACCGATTACCAAATATTCCTTTGCAAGGTTACTAATGGACAAAGGATGCTCAAAGTAATCAACACATAG
>NC_041383.1:28015886-28021812 GCF_002162155.2 Triticum dicoccoides
ACTCGTTACCACCCGCAAAAAAAAGGACGCATGTTTATAACACAACTACCGATTACCAAATATTCCTTTGCAAGGTCACTAATGGACAAAGGATCCTCAAAGTAATCAACACACAGATCACAAAGGAACATTACGTGTCATTGTTTGCACTATAGCGGATGCTTACCCTTCTATTCGCGCCAGCGAGGCACATATTTCTCACTCACATCGTACCTTGGTAGGTAGACAAGTCCAAATCCATCGCTATAGGACTGTACGAGGAGCAATGCACGAGCAAAGTTCAGCCAATGTATCACTCGTTACCACCCGCAAAAAAAAAGTATCACTTGTTATGTTAGCACTTCGTCTTCACAACCATCATCTTGTAGTAGAAAAATGGGAGTACCTAGAACTCATCTAGATGAGATATAATTTGGTCTCATTCACTTTGAAAACAAGAACAAATACAATCCACGTCAGCACACACGCATCTTATAGCACCACATCTAATGGCAATAAAAGGTGAATGAGACCAAACTATATCTCATCTAGATGAGTTCTAGCAAAACTGTAGAAAAATTGAGTTACTATAAGTAGAAATTAAGTGAACCAGGCGCGCGCGCACAGCTGAGTGCCTGCAACTTGTGTTGATATACTCTTAGGTACATCAATTCGTCCGTTTACACTCGAATCATGTTGTTTGAACACTTTGTACCATCCAATGTTGTCCATCCACGAACAGGTCCACGAGTCCGTATTTTCGCAAACTGAAGGAAAACCCGGAGGAGGTTTGTGGGCGTCCGACACCCCAAACCCACACAAAACCATCTCTCTCTTCATGCTCTAGTCGCTACTCCGCTCTCTGCGCCGCATTCATGCCGATCAAGAGGGGATGTCACTGGTCTGGCGCATGCCGACCGAAGACGCACCATTCACATCGGTGCAGCGGTTGAGGCGCATGTTTCTGGCCTACCACTCACGCCTCGTGTGCTCGCTCTCGGCGCCGCATTAATGCCGGCACTGAGCGACCAAACATGGCAACGTGACAGACTCCTACTACATTGAAGCCAGTTGCCCATCCATCCGCCTGCCAGGCACCGAACATGCGTGGCGGCCGAGAAACCCACTTCAGGTGTCCACATTCAAAACATGTCCAAGATTGAACTATTTTTACATATATAAATACTAGGAGCTGTAGTATCCAAACGGGTGATAAATCAGATATATGATTCAAAAGATCTAAGAGGTACAAAATTTAAAATCAGATTAAAAAGCATGGGTGAATAGGTCACGACTAAAAAATAGATATTGGTAGAATACAATAAAGTTATGCCCCAAATCGCGGGTGAGTCTAGAATGAAGAAACATAGTAATAAGGCAAAATGATCAAATACACCATATGGTATAAGGATCCGCTCCCCTGGCCGGATCTAGGTCGAATCTATCCTGAGGAGACCTGCAACCCTGGCATCCTCACACGGGTTGATGCTGGCCAGCACCTGAAGACACGTTGCGGCAGGTGGTTTTGTGAGGTGTTGTTGGCCCTTTCCGTTGGTCTTCGCAACTGGCGTGTGTGGGGCTAGATCCAGGTGGGATCTGACAACCGTAACCGGGGACTCTCTTTGTGCGTGGGCGGGTATTGTTGTTGTCCGGTACTGACCGTGATGGTGCTTGGGCACAATGCTCACCTTCATGCTTGGTCCATGCCCCGGCTTTCTGGCGGTATGATGTTCCAATGTGTGTGGCATGTCATTCTGGGCGCCGGGGTAGTGACCCTACATGGTGAGGCTACACGGGTGTCTTTGCGTCAGGCTGCATTGCGGCATTGGTGCCGTCTCCTCTTGGCTATGTGGGCAGCGAGGGCAGGGGTACCGGATGATTCTTGTGTTATCATGGTTCCGGCAGTGATGGCTCCCTACTCTAGATCAGGAAGCATGGTGGTGTCGGCAGCAGCCCCTGGCGGTTTGGGTCGGCAACTTTGATTATGTGGTGTCACTTGTAAGGGTCCGAGCGAAAGATCCGCGCTATGGCGTCAATGATAGGGACGCCACGGGTGTTGCTTCCCTCATGGAGCCAATATTATTGGTCTCCTCACGGTACCAGGGCTCCGTTGTGAAAACCCTAGTCCGGTCTCTCGGGCTCGGCGGCGGTGACGCTTGGCGTCATCACCTCTTGAGGGCATCGCCGTGGAGCCCCATTCCCTTTTGTTTGTAGCTGGTCATTGGCTTTGAGTTTGCCTTATCCCTAGCATGAAGAAACATAGTAATAAGGCAAAATATTCTAATGTTATCCCTAGCATGTTGTGTCCTCGACACTGCCGTGGGGTGGTCCTAATGTTGTCCTATTTTATAGACTAGTCTCCATGGCCTGCATTTTTGGTCCCGTAGAAAATTCGTTTCACTTCTTACTGGTACATATTTGTTCTTATCTTGAGTTGTGGGTCACAAGTTACCACTTTGAGTTTGCAAATAGCTCCCTACATCCGCCTGCAGTTTCCTGTACAAATTATGGACTGAAAAAAGATGTCTAGCTCTTGCTCTAGTCTCCAAGCTTGTAGCTATAAATCCAGCGGGGCTGCTCTGGAAGATAAACCCAACGGCCATCATTCAGTAAACTGAACAGCCATGTCGCAGGTGCAGCAAAGCCTCCATGAGCTGCTGCTCCTGCTGCAGGCGAGGTCTCCGTCTCGACATGCAGCCCTAGTGGTCTCTGCCTTGCTCGCCTGCCCTCTTCTCGTCATCCTGGTCGTGCGCCGCTTTGGGACGGCCACCGCAAGAGAGCAGCTGCTGAGCAAGCTGCCTTCTCCCAGCCTCGGGCTGCCCATCATCGGCCACCTGCACCTCGTCGGCTCCCTCCCGCACGTCTCCCTCCGCGACCTCGCCGACAAGCATGGCCGCGACGGGCTCATGCTCCTTCGCCTCGGCGCTGTCCCGACCCTCGTCGTCTCGTCGCCGAGCGCTGCCCAGGCCGTGCTGCGCACGCACGACCACGTCTTCGCGTCCCGGCCCTACTCCCCCGTCACCGAAATCCTCTTCTACGGCCCCTCGGACGTCGCCTTCTGCCCCTACGGCGAGCACTGGCGGCAGGTCAAGAAGATCGCCACCACGCACCTCCTCACCAACAGGAAGGTCCGCTCCTACCGCCATGTGCGCGAGCACGAGGTAAAACCGTCAATTTGATTGCATGTTTGGCATTTTTCAGTCGCCTGAATGATTTGCTGAAACATTTTGTCATTGTTTCGGGGGCCTACCCCTATCGTATAGAATCATTTTATCGTTTTTAATGTTTATGAGTTTTTCTGCTTTTTCACTTGCTAAAAATATATATTTGGGGGACTCGTGGCAATGTGTGCTCCTAATTATTGGTAGTCGAAAAAATTCTTTCTCCTAGAAAACTGTTCGGGGGTAAGAAAACATGAAAATCTATGCCGACAGCTTTGCGATAGGCATAGCCCTACCCAGGAGGAACCGGGGGACGACATGTGGCAGAGATATGCCGACGGCTTTGCCATCGGCATAGGTTCCGTCAGCATAGGTGGAACCTATGCCGACGGCAAAGCCGTCGACATATCTCTGCCACGTGGCGTTCCGTGAATCGTCAGCGCTTTTGACGGCGCCGTCCGTTGGCGTCAGGCGAAAAACACTGCCGACGGCTGGCCCTCGGCCGTTGGCATGGGCATCTATGCCGACGGCTATACTATGCCGACGGTATGACACATCTACACTGACGTGATCTACTCCGACGGGGCTATGCCGATGGCAACCGTAGGCATAGATCTACGCCGACGGGATATTGCCTATGCCGACGGCCCGGGGCCGTCGGCATAGGCCGCGAGTCCGGTAGTGGAGATTGAGATTATTCTTTCATCTGTATAGTGTATTTGTCCGTTCATCTTACACATTCGTTTTAAAACATAAATGTTCTACGGATTTCCAATCCTAAGGTTTAGGCAGCCCATGTTCTTCATTTCAGTCAGTTCCTCTTCCCATTGGATTATCTTGAGTTTTTCTGAGCGGTGTGATTATGGGCTCCATCCTGTGATTACTTATTATTTTCTTAGCTTTGAAGTATTATTATTTTCTAGGGGGGATAGTGAAAGTCAGATTCTAAGTGATGTGATGCACAGTAATATCAGTTATCCATAACGAATTCTCTCTTTCATTAAATTAATGGAAGTTGCGCTACTTTACACTTCTTCTTACATAGAATACTACTATAGTGCAAGCTCGGCGTGTAATATGTGTGAAGATCTTGAATTTTAGCATTTTTCTTCTTCCACAGTATTAGTCTTATTATTTTTGTTTCATTTTCTATCAAGGTAATAGTATTCCATGAATTATATCTACTACTATAAGTTTTTGTTGCTCAACTAAAAATAAAGTTTTTATTGATTTTCCTTTTCAGGTCATTGTGTTGCATTTCATGTCATGGTGTCCATTGTTTTCTCTGTGCATGATATTCATTTGAGCTCAATAGATTTATATAGTAGTCTCACCAATAAGCCTAGCTCTTTTTTCATGGTCATGTTATGGACAAGGGACACCATGTTTATAAAAAGCAATAGTTCTTACATGCAAATTTATCCTAATTAATGCTAGTAACAAAGTGACTAAAATCTCTAAAAAATCAGGCAACTTACATAAAGACAACCAATTTGATTGAGTGATATATTGCACCATGCATGGCTATACGTTATACACCACATCAGCCATACTAAAATTAATTTTCACAGGTGATGTTAGTCATGGCCAAGATTGGCGATGCAGCCTCCAAATGCACCTCCATCGACTTGAGTGATCTGCTCAGTGCCTTCACGAGTGACATCGTGTGCCATGTCGTCTCCGGCAAGCTTTTCAGGAAACAAGGCCACGATAAACTCTTTCGGGAGCTCATCGACGCCAACGCATTGCTTATCGGTGGATTTAACCTGGAGGACTACTTTCCCATGTTGGTGAAGCTGGGCATCATCAAGAGGATGGTTTGTGCCAAAGCTCGAAAGGTTAACAAGATGTGGGATGACCTTCTCAATAACCTCATCGATGAGCATGTAAGGAAGCCGACGTCAGAACATGACAACGAGGAGTATGACTTCATCAATGTGTTGCTTTCTATTCAACAAGAGTACAACCTCACGAGAGACCATATTAAAGCCCAGATGGCGGTATGATGTCACAAACATTACCTACACATGTGAAAGTTTATATGACATTGATACTTATATATGTATCTATATGTTTTTAGATCATGTTCGAAGCTGGGACAGATACATCATTTATAGTACTGGAATATGCGATGATTCGGCTCGTGCAAAATCCCCACCTCATGCAGAAGCTACAAGATGAGTTGAGGAGTTCTATACCAAAGGGAAAAGAAATGGTTACCGAAGACGATATCAAAAATTTGGCCTATTTGGAGGCGGTCATCAAAGAGACACTTCGGCTCCATATGCCCGCACCGCTCCTTCTGCCCCACCTCTCCATGGTCAACTGCAACATAAAAGGCTATAAGATACCATCAGGAACACGCACCATCATCAATAGTTGGGCCCTTGCAAGGGACCCTAGCAGTTGGGAGAATGCGGAGAACTTCATGCCTGAGCGGTTCATGGATGGCGGTAGCGCCGCAACTATGGACTACAAGGGAAATGATTTCTCCTACTTGCCATTTGGCACCGGGCGGCGGATGTGTCCAGGCTCAAACTTTGGGATTGCGACCATTGAAACCATGCTAGCAAATCTAGTGTACCGCTTCAACTGGAAGCTACCAGAAGAGTCAATGAAAGGCGGCATCAATATGACTGAATTATTTGGGGTGACAATACGCCGGAAGGAGAAGCTCCTTCTTGTCCCTGTAGTGCCAGAAGATTAAGATATTGTTCCATATTATTGTGTGTGTGTGTGTGTGTGTGTGTGTGTGTGTGTGTGTGTGTGTGTGTGTGTATGTGCGC
>NC_041383.1:28021916-28024042 GCF_002162155.2 Triticum dicoccoides
GCGCGCGAGCGTGTGTGTGGAGAAGATTTTTTTTTTTGAGCATGTGTGTGGAGAAGATTGAGCACTCGTGTGTGCACTGCCTACATAATAGTATTGTGTATGTGAATTTTGGACTTATTGGTAAGCACAAGTGCATTGAATAATCAAACCATTGCATCGAAAATAGAATACCGTGTTTGTCACTGGCAATTGACATTGTTATATAAATGGTCATATCGGACAGTTTATATGTGGCAGAAGTTACCCTTCTCAGCAATGCTGAATAGTTCATTGCACAACTTGATTTTATTCACATATAGATACGATAAATCACAAGTGGACATGGTGCCACGCGAGGTTGGTATCATACCCATCCGTTCCCACGTGATTCATGCAGTTCTTATACCACGAGCATGTATATTCATATCTCTGCACCATATCCAACTTGTACACCTTTCATATTCTGTCTGACAGGTCAGATCTGTGGCATGCAAATAAACGAGATGCATTGAATCGCTCGTCAGTTGCAACGGCTACCTGCAGCACGCTACCCTCCTTCTCTTTAATCCATTCAGTCTTATTGCTTTGCCCTCGTTCTCGCTCTCTTGCCACCATCTTCTCGCCGCGGGTCGGAACAACGTGTTTATCCATGTCGCAGGGAAGCTCTCCATCACCTTCATCCAATGTTATTTCCAGCCAGGTCACCCCATTTATTCTTGCCTGGTACATGGTCTGGTTCATTTCAGGTAGTAGTAAACCCGGTGAGGCATTTCTACAAGTGTGATCGTCATAGTGTAAGTTCATCATCTACCTTTTCACCCATCGTTTGGACTCTGTCCAACTAACACAAATCCCTTGCAGACAGGAGGATGCAAGTTCTGGAAGCGAAAGAACAAGTACGTGCCGTACTTGAGCTTCTGATGGAGTCACCTGATATAGCATTCCTCCATCCATCGCCATGTCACATCTCGAAGAGAATCAAGCCTGGCTGAAGAACATATAAATCTGGTGCATTGCCAATGTGGTCGCCGTGAAGCTCACCCCCATGTGCAACGGTCATCGTCGACGTCTGCATTTAGCAGTGCAAGTCCACTTGTTCGTCGGCTAGCCACTCTATAGCTAGTATATATATATTGCATCGATTATTTCCCGTCTTTCTCCAAGTACATGATGCGTGCTCCCCTTACCGTTCCCGTGACAATAATTTTGGTTGATCAGTTGCACTTATCCACCACCATTTGACTTATTTGGCTCCTGTAACTACGGAAAACACATGAAAAAGATACTCCTCGGCACACCAATCAGCAGGAACTATGTAACTACTCAAATCCGGTTCAATGCATCAAAAGATATAAATGGCAAGGACAAAAATGTATACCAAACCTGTACACATCTATCAAAGACATAAGTATTTGTTCCGAAATACTATTTAAGTACATATAGGTTAACAGATCATAAATGAGTTATCAACAATGTTTCTTTATCGACAAAATTATAGAAGCTTCATCTTTCCAAGACAATAGTAAATCATGTAGAACAAGAGGAGGGCGTTCTGGTGCCCATGCTCACCTACAGCTGAAAATCATGTCTGTTGGTGTCCCCGTTGGGATTCAATGAATTTGGTTTAAATGGGACAGGTATGGTCTGCGCGAAAGTTGGATACGCGTCATATACCCCGCATGAACAGTCTCGACGATGGAGGTTGGATTCGAACGATGTGGGGATCGCTTCGCTAGATCACATTTTGAACCATGGGTAGTCTTCCCCACTTTATGCCTGAGTTGTGGCCCAATCCATCAGCACAAGATGGGTGTTGAGAGTCAGACTCGTTGCTCAGGTTTCCATCACCATGTAGCCCGTGTGGATATGTAATGCGAAAAACCTAGGTGTTCGGTGAAGAGTCATGCACAGCTTAACCGGGTAGTGGAACTCATTTTCTCCCTCAGTTGCGCTTAGCACACAAACATGGTGTGGCTGCATCGGACGAGTTCCACTTGGTAGCTATAACAGTATTTGAACCACCGCTCATGCGTGGCGACTACTCTGTGGGCTGGGCCGACCCAGGCGGGGAGACCCTCCTTGTGCAAAATGAGGGCAATTCGTCACATTAAGCGGCACATGTGGAGGAGCGGCAAACCCGATTGGGC
>NC_041383.1:28024366-28086972 GCF_002162155.2 Triticum dicoccoides
AGGTTCTAGAACCTTCACAATATGTTATTTTTTTGTGTTTTTTGTGTTTTTCTTTTGGTGTTTGTGCTTTTTTTCATTTGTGTTATTTTCCTTCTTTTCTCTATTTCATTTGTTATTTTTAATTTTGCCTTTTCTTTTCTTTTCTTTTCATTTTCTTTATTTTTATTGAACTCGTGATCCTTTTTTGAACTCATGAACATTTGTCGTATTCGTGAACATTTTCTAAAATCGTCAACATTTTGCAATTTCCAAAACATTTTACAAATTTGCGAACAAATATAAAATCATGATTTGTTTTGATCTTGCAAAAAGAATTACAATTTCACAAATATTTTTCTAAATTGTGAACATTTTTTGGAAACCCGGGAACATTTTTATGAGTTGGTGAACATTATGAATGAACATTGTTATGAGTTGGTGAAAATTTTCGAGTATATGGAATTTTCTTGAATTAGCAAACATTTATTAAGTCTACGAACTTTGTTTTGTAATTCTTGAACCTTTTTTTTAATTTGGTGAATACGTTTTAAAAATTGATGAATTTTGAATTTGCGAACATTTGTTCAATTTCATGAACATTATTTGAATACACGAGCCATTTTTTATTTCAGGAACACTTTTTCAAAATCATGAACATGGTTTAGAATTTACGAACATATTTTGGAAAATCATGAATATATATTGTGAATCCATGAACATTTAATAATTTATTGAAGACTTGTTTTCAATATTACCAATTTCTTAAATTTTGGAACTTTTGTTAAATCCTGAGTTATAGAAATAAAAAAACATAAAAAGAACTAAGTGAAATGAATAAAACAGGGCCGGCCAAAATGGAACGCTCGGGAGTGTGTGGTGCGTGTTGCGCCTCCTCCCGGCACAATCACTAATTAAGGAGCGCCCCTTGTAAAGTCCAGTTCCACCTTCTCAGGGATTGACAAGTGGCACACATGCAGTGCTTCTCGCTTCGAGATCTTTGAAACTAGATCCCATGTCCATAGGTTTTGACAGAAATTTCACAAAAAACAGAAGAAAAGAATACCAAGCCGAAAGCACTTTTATTGGCAGTTTTTTTCCCTTGTGAGAGGCATGGCCCGAGGAAGCAAATCCACGCCTCCCGTGAAAGCAAAAAAAATTCCTTTTCCAAGAGGCACAACTATACCTCTAGAAGTAGCAAAATTATACCTCCAAAAGATGCAAATTTATGCCTCCACAAGAAAGAAATTTGTGCCTCCCTCGAAGCAAAACAAAACACATTTTTTTTTCTTTTTTGAGAGACACAAATGTACTTCTCACGTAAGAAAATTCGTGCTTCCCGTGGAAGCAGAAAATACACGTATTTTTTTCCTTTTCGAGAGGCACAGTTGTGCATCGGAAGCGAACTTGTGCCTCCACAAGAAGTAAACATGTGACACACGTGGAAGGAAAAACTAACGCGTCTTTTTTGCGCAACAAATTGTTTATCCAAAATCTAGAAAAAAACCCGGCCAAAAACTGACGACCTGAAAAAACTCGCAAAAACCCATAAAAACCTGAAAACACGTATAGATTTTTTTTTAGAAAAAACCGAGGTAGCACCCAGCATGCGACACGTGGAAGTGACCCTTGCGGGGCTCCTACAAGGGCACCCCTCGATTAGTTGCTCCCTCTAGCTGACGCTCAAACATACAAGCTTTCACACAGTGAGCAATCTGAATGGGCCGGCCTAGACGGTGGCGTCATAGCGAGCCGCTACTAAAATACTAAAGAAAGACGCTTGACTGAAACTCGCAACCCCACGATAGAGAATAAATATTTCATACCACTTGAGTTTTTTTTTTGACGCTTTCATACCACTTGCGCTGATGAGTGTTAGTGAACAATAGGCCGCACAAACATCTAAGATATAAATGCAGCAGCAGATCCAATAAACATTGACCTTTCGACCATTGAACATTTCTGTAATATATTATGAACAATTTTGAAAGACACATTGAACAATTTTATAATATAAACTGAATAATTTTTAAATACATATTGAACTTTTTTTTATATACGCTGAACAATTTTCAAATACATATTGAACATTTTTGTGATGCATGCTGAACATTTTTTTAATACCCACAAATGCATGGGTCACACTGCTAGATGTGGTGTACATATTTATCTGTTGGTGTGATTCTTTCTACACATCTTCTTTCATTTATTTGTTAATATTTATATATAAAATTATAGCCATGAAAAAACTTGGAAGACTTGAAACCGAGATTAAACTTTGCTGGATATATTTCCATCATAAGTTTAAAGTTGTTGGTGAAGACTTGGACGATCAAGAGAATCAGTGTATGTGTCCTGCCATACAAAATACTTTGATAATATTGTTCCCACTTTTCTCAAGCTGGGCGTTCGGGTTTACCCGGAAATTCGAGCCAGGTAATTCAGGTTATAAGAAATTTGGGTTTTCAAAATTAATACCCAAAATTTATCCAATTTTTTTGATACCTGACAATTTAGGTACCTGCAAAATCGGGTTCGGGTTCGGGTAATCTAGAATTACCTGAAATAAATACAAGAACATAAGAGCCATGGTGCAGCACGACATGAGGATGCCCATCGTGCATCGACTGGAGTTTGGCTAGAGAAGGAGGTCGTTGGGCAAGGTGGGCCGCAGCTGCAGAGGATGCGGAGCTTGCTCACCGCAACTCGCAAAGGACAATAGCTAGAGTTCAACCGGCGTGCGTGTGGTGCTACGTGCAACGGCTGTGTCCACACGCGTGTGGAGGCAACATGCGCCATGCGGCTGGTCAAAGATAGCGCGGAGAGGAGGCATAGGAGGGCAGCAGTGGTGCTATTGGTGCGAGCCACGGGGGAAGCTCCTACGGGGCCGGTGACCGGCGACGTAGAGCCATAGAGGTGGATAAGAACGGGGGTCGAGCCTTTGGTAACTGGCGATGTGGGATTCGGAAGTTGGGACGAGTGGTGACCTAAGTTTTCGTGGGCTGATGGGATTTTGGGCCGTGCCTCGTTTCTTTCTGCACCTTCATTGGTAATTCTAGGGGGCTGCCAATTCAGTTCGGGTTGTTCGGGTTATTCGGGTAACTGGGCTTCTAATCGGAAATACCTAAATATTTTTTGGGTTTTCAAAACCGCTACCCGATCTAGTGCTCAGGTTTTACGGGTTCGGATTCGGGCTTCGGGTATCCGGTTTTATGCCCACATTGACTCTTTTCTCATCCCTCAACATTTATCTTTGCACCTACTATATATTTATGAAATTTCACTGATGAAATATAAACATTATATCTGTACTCGTATCTTGTCATCTGTTTCATCACCTATCATGTCATTGGCCATATTGTGCTTGTGGTTTTATTAACATGTATTGCTGTCATATCTTGTCTTCCCTCACTGGCCCTCTTTCGACCATGTTACTTTTGATGATGCTTATTTCTTGTGCATTTAACTTGAAATTTTGAGAAAAGTAAAAATATTCATTACATACTCGACATGATTTTGTCATTCCTTATTAAAAATATTCTTCTATCACTCACTCACACCTTTGTTTAGTATATTTTTTATTTTTACCATCAGTATCCACCCTTATGGCCCAATGCAATTTTATTTATTTTTGTCTTTACATTAGCATTGATGCAATATTTAAATTTTATGGAAATATAGCAAACAAAATGTGCACCTCAAGGAAACATATTAGACTTTGGTCGGCGATCTATGTTCAGTTATATTATTGTTGGTAAACACATCCGTATAATTCCACACTTATCTTCGTATTTCACTCTTCTACTTATCACCATCGGTCGTTATTTGCTCCCTCAACCAGTGCTACCCGAACTCCAATGTTCCCATTGGTATATCATTTAAATAAAAAGAATTGTCATTTGGAATATGGACCCTAAGGAAACACGATCAAGATTTGGCAGAAATCTATATTGTTGTTGATGATATCGCCATGTGAATTCATGTGAAAAAGAATATTTTTGTGATATATGCTGAGTAATTGTCAATACACATTGAACACTTTTTAGGAAATAAGCTGAACATTTTTTAAGTACACAATGAAACTTTTTTCCAAATACTTTGAACATTTATATAATGTACAGTGAACATTTTCTTAAATACATAATGGACATTTTTTTATACACGACGAACTCTTGTGTAATACACAAAAAAGATTAAAATGATTTTTTTGAAGAAACACAGTTTTTTCATAGTATTAATGAAAAAATGCACGATAAAGCATTATATTTATGTATTGATGGAAGTAAAAGGGAAATAAAAAAGAAAATAGAAAGAAATAAAAAAATATAAGACCAGAAAAACATGAAAGAACCTGAAAGAAAAAACAAAAAAAGATAAACAAAACAAAACAGCAACCGAAGAATCAAACAAAAAACGAAGCAGCAAAACGCACAGCACGCGCTGCCGCGAACTGTACCGGCCCACCCACAGGCGGCGCCGCGAGCGAAATAGGATCTGCCCTGCACCAGATGGGCGTTCTCATAGTCATAGGTGGTCCCCTGGATTTCATGCTAAACATGGACTTGGCCAAGCGCCAACATATATGCCGAGAGGACGGCTGATTAGCTTGGGCATCGCATGTCCAAATGAAGCTTAGCGATTACCAAATTTTCCTTTGCAAGGTCACTAATGGACAAAAGATCCTCAAAGTGGTCAGCAAACATTTCGTCAAAAGGTATCATTGAGATAAATACTTTCGTCTACGCAGATGACGCTTATATATCCTTATTTCCACCATTCTGACGCTTACATATCCTTATTTCCAACATAGTATCTCTTTGGATTTTCGATTCAGGTGTTGGCACTGGTCCCGTACGATGCGACGCCGACGAGTACTTTCCGTCGAGGTGGCGTACGTACACAACCTGCTGCTCAATGCGTTCTAGCCGGCCGATACTTTTGGCCAACACGCACGTACAACACAGCAAAGCTGAGGCAAAGGCAGGTGGATCGATTCTTCTCCGACCACAGCACACGTACACGTACACGTACGTATAAAGCTGCAAGCCGCCGGAATACCTGATCGACTAACACGAGAACACGCACACGCAGGCGATACTATGGCAAACAGGGCCGTGTCGGTCCTGTGCTTTTTATTGCTTTGATTGATCTGAGTTAAGTTTACAGGGGAACCACGTAGAGGTATATATAGTACCTATCCTACCTATACACGGCCGACTCGGCCAGGGCTACATGTCCGTGCCGGACTCAGTTTTGGCTAATCGTGATTATATCCAACATCAGGTTCTTCTTCAGGGCCTTACTTTGGATGTTATCTAAGTAGCTCCTCCCAAGTAGTAGCTAGAAAATTTTAATAATACATCTTAAACTTTTTTGTATTATTTGATGTAATATCTGAAAGAATATGAATATATACGTTGAACAAATTTTGAATACACATTGAATATTTTGTAATATACATTGAAATTTTTTCGAATACACATTGAACATTTATGTAATATACATTGAACAAATTTCAAAACACACAGTGAAAATTTGTATATCCGTTGAAGAATTTATAGCATACAATTTCTTAATATATGATTAACACTTTTGTAAGACGCAAGGAACTTTGTATAATGCACAAAAAAGGAAAGAAAAATAGAAAATTAAAAGGAAAGAAAAAGAAATAGAAACAAAAACTGAGAAAAAGAGAAAAGAAACAGAAGAAAGAAAAACAGCAAAGCGACCATCAGCCGGCCAAATCTGGGGCGTCAGGAGGCCGCGCTTCAGTGAAACCACGCCCTTTTGACGATCTTGAGCTTCAAATAGGAATCACATAGTCATATTGGTGGGACTGGACTCCATGCTAAAACAGGAACTTAGTGAAGCCCGAAGGTGATGGGCTTTTACATTCAGTTTGGCACAGTGCCGCCAATATATATATTGAGAGCTCACAATGGCCGAGAGGACGTCTGATTAGCTTACGCATCACGTGTCGAAATGAAGCAAGGGTGTACCAAATCTCCCTTTGCAAGGTCACTAATGGAATTACCAAATCTCCCTTTGCAAGGCCACTACTGGACAAAGACAAAAGTAGTCAAGAAACATTTCAACAAAAGGTCACTAATGTATCATTGAGACGATTTTTTCGCCTATATACAGCTGGCGCTTATCCTTATTCTTCCACCATTGTGGCGAATTCTTCTCACTCGCACGGTACTTTTTTAGCTACATAACTCCAAATCCATCGACATAAAACTACTGTACGATGGGCAATGCACCATGAAAAGTTCACATAATGTATCTCTCGTGCAGTGGCGGAGCTGCGACTAGGCAAAACCAGGCCATGACCTACCCAGCTCAACTAAAGTTTAGTGAAGACTGGTGCTTAATTTGGGCCCTAAGAGCAAAACTTTAGATGTATACTGTACTAACCTTTTAGCTGGTCCGCCCAAAGATGTGGATGTAGCTCCGCCACTGCTCTCGTGCTCTCTCTCTCTCACACGCACACACACAGATGGCATGGGGAGTGGATCTGATCCTGCAACTTGTATACTACCGTCTACATGTATATATGCATGCTAGGAGACCATATGGGATGGAAGTGACCCCTGTTCCATGCCGTCTATGTCAGTGTATGCTGTAGCAGTGCGGGGAGTGGATCTGATCCTGCAACTTGTATAGTATACTCTCTACCGTCTACGTTCATGCATGCTAGGAGACCATATGTGATGGGAAGTGACCCCTGTTCCATGCCGTCTATGTCAGGATATGCTGTAACAGTCAGTTTTTTCTTTTTACAAATGTGGAGCCTAATGTGCAATTAGACCTTTCTGATCCTAACTGATATTAACCACAACAATAAGTTGTGGAAGAAGGTGCGAGGGAGAAAACCAGTAGTACCGGAGAGGGTATGGTGGAGAAAGAAGCCAGTGTTCATGGATCCGCATGGTGCTGCACTCACACGCGCAGCACTGGGTGCGTACAAATGTTTTGCTACTCCATGTTACCTTCACTAGCCATATTATGTTGAGGCTCTAAATGTGTCACCATCCATGAAATAATCATCTTTGAAGCCGGCCGGCTGCTTTTCAACGTACGTAACTCGGCCGAACCAGGTGTGTTCGAATGATTTATCTCATTTTAGCCGCCTATCATATCATGCGCATATGCATAGATAGGCAGGGGCGAATCTACCCTGTGGGCTGTGGGGGCGAATGTCCCCACTCGTTTTTTCGTCCCTTTTATACCAGGCCCAGCATGTACTCCATTGCCCCCGCTCAGCCCAAAGTATTTGCCCCCACTCCTCTTATTTTTCTCTAATATATTTCAAGCTGATGTATAAGAAATAGATAGTTAGCCCATCAGCCCATATAGAGAGAATCGAGTACGCTGCTTTCCAATTCGCTGGAAACACCTACACGCAGTTACACACGTCACGTAGTCATCGCACGGCGTTCAGGAGTTTCCTAAACCGAGTTCGCCGCTTGCCCTTGACTGATCTGACGCGCCGAAGCCGCCGACTCCTGCAGGCTGCCTATGCGGCACCTACACGACGCCCCTCCTGCGGCCAGCCTCGATCCACATGGGTACGGTGGAAGCCAGCCGGCCGTCCGGCTCGCCGTCCCCAGGAAAGAAGCTATGTGGAGTATGCCTTTGATCAATCAAGGTAAGCCCTAGGTTCAGGTGTCTTATTCTTTTTCTTCTAATTTCTAGATTGTATTCTATTCTAATTTCCATCTTAAAAGGTAGCGTGCCTTATCAAATATCGATGTGTATAAATTGTAATGTACAAATTGGTAATTAGTTTGATTGAATCTAGCTACACCTAATAATTTTGTATGAATTTGCTTTATCTTGTGAGAGTAGAATAAAACCTATAGTGATATTTCACCTTGTGTTCCTCATGTATTTTGATTTATTTAACATTCAACTATTTGACATTGATAAGAAATCTAGTGGAGAGATTTTTTTCTTTGCAAAGTCCAGGGCTCGAAGTATGCCTGAAATAGTCGATCTAAGCAAGCTTACTTGGGATCCATCTAAAAGGAAGAGACTTAGATTTTAATGTTAATCAACATGAGGAGATTAGGAGAAAGTAACTAGCATAGGGGTCCTTATTTGCTTTGTAGAAAAGGAAAATTTAGATAATAGTCCTAATGAGGTGATAGTTAAGCGCTTCCCTGTGAAATATTGATGTGGGATGAAATGGAAGGAGGTAATGTGCGGAGGCAATGTGATCAAGCTTATATATTTTTATCTATCAATGTTTACACCCTCTATATTTAAATATATTTCTTTTTTCCGTAGCTTGAAGGCTAAATACAAGGCCACAAACTCAGATTACATGTACCAATGTAAAATTTAATGACTGCTTTGCAAGCCAACTTTTTTTCTCGTTAACCGGGATCATTAATAGGCCCGCATGCATGCAAGAAGGAAGTAGCATAGTGTCATTATGACTACATGCATGCAAGTACTATTAAACAAGTTGCTAGTACAAGAAAACATCATTAATTTTTGCCTCGATTATTGTTAGTGGCCTTATATAGATGCAAAATGTATTTTTGACAGTGGCCTTGTATAAAGGAATAGAGGGAGTATATATCTTTGCCCCCTCTCGTATTTTATCCTGGCTCCGCCCTTGTAGATAGGTTGGTCCATCATATTCATATCTAGTAGACGACAACAAATCAACCACGCTGGCATTTTTGTAAACGTGATTACATTAGTTAATTATTGCCTTGACGAATGTCCATATCACCCTTTCGGCAGAACGAATGGTATGATCCCAGGCATTCCACAAACTCAGGGCGGGGCGGCTATGTGATGGAAACCCACGATACAAAAGAAACCGTATCCATCTGGATGTTGGATTTAGGATCTTATTCAGGGCCTTACTTTGGATGTTATCCAGCTAGCTCCTCCCAAGTAGGTATCTACCTCTTGTCTTTGATATTTGTCTGCCTGTTTCCAGAAGAGCACGTCTTGATGCTCCATGTTTATCTCTTCTTGATGGAAATGATCTTGGTTTCGTCTGAGTAAATTGTGGAATTAGTAGGTAGCATAGGATACTTATAACCAGTTTGGATGGCGATCCAATAATAGGCTAGGTGTTTAGTCATCTGGACATATTTTTGCTGGTTGTGGCACTTTTATCTTTTTTGCAATTCATCTCTTTGCGAGCTTGTACCGAATTACAGACCTTATTGACTACATACTTAATACTATGACTGGATGCATCATATTGATGCAGAGGCCGGGGGTAATCCTCCCTTTCTATGAAAAAGTGTTTAAGGTTGCCGTGTGATTAAATTAAGGAAGTAACTCCTTGCAAAAATATATATTAAGAAAGTAGCTATGGCTGTGTCCCATTTGGAGTTGAATCGTAGTTTTTGTTTTCCGTAAAAAATACCTTTATTAAGTCAAAATCAATTCAAAATGTAGCATAAAGTGAATACATAGCATAATCACTGACACCAACATCTGCATGATTAACATGCACACAACCAATACTAAAAGTCTCACAAAGTAAAAACAAGACATAAAGGCAAAAATAAGTCATGTGCGACTGAAACTATGCCTGTGTTGAGGTGGTGGAGGTCCTATTCGAAGACTATGTTGCCACCCATGTTGGGTAAAAATCTCCTTAACAACCTGCTTCAACTTTGTATATACCTCCGTGAACAACAACGATCGGTACTTCATTCGGTGTAGCACAGATCATGTAGGAAGCCAATGTATAGTACGGTGGATAATCTGCATGGCAAAGAGTTTTTACTGTTAAAAACCCATATCATCTCTACAGAGCCAAAGTGACCATAATAAGGCAGACAATCCCACCTGGGTATACAGTCAAGCCAGTGACCATATATATTGACAACACTTGTTAGCGGATACAAATACGACACTATTTGGATGGGTGACCACGTTGAACATGCAACCTTTCATAGGAAGAATAGGTGTTTGATGGTCTAATCAAGAGCACTACATTTCTTGCTTGCCCTTTATTATTCTTATTGCAAACAATGCAATATATAGTTGTATACTGTTCTCGGAGGTTGATATTTCCTAACCACTTGTCCTGCCAAAACCGAATCTCTGGGCCATCCTTTATCGCGAAGGAATCAAAGCGAAAAAAGATGTTTCTTTACCGCCATCAGTTTTGCCGAAAGATGTGAATTTCCAGGCTTCCATCATGCCCGGGACATGGTTTTGGGCCTAAATACTTATTGCACAAGAGGGTTTGCCAGTCACCATCCTCGGTAAGTAGCTAGTAAATCATTTACCAAGTAAGCCATTATTTTTGACATGGACCTAGATCTCCCTAATGTTTTGGTCGACAAACCATGCTTCATTTGGATTTTTTTTTTCAAAACTATGATGATTTTTATAGAAAATTCAAAATCTATACGTCCTCACACACCAAAATCAAAACTAGCACCCCATCAGCCTCCAATTGGCCGAAGAGGGGCTCTTCAGCCTGCGGTTGACCGAAGTAGGCTTTTCAGCCTCCCATTGGCCGAAGAGTGCCCCAACTGGGCCGAAAAGGACTCGTTGGTCTGCCGTAGGCCAAAGAGCACTCTTTGGTCAACCGTAGGCCGGAGAGTCCTTGGGCCCCAACTTTTCACGTTAACGGGAGGCCGAAGCTGCATGGCTGCGCTCTTCTCCCCATGCTAGTCCTTGGGCCCCCAAAGAGTACTCTTCGGCCTGCGGTTGACCAAAGAATACTCTTCGGCCTACACCAGACCAAAGAGTCCTTTTCGACCCAGTTGGGGTACTCTTCGGCCAACAGGAGGCTGAAGAGGCCACTTCGGCCAACCGCAGGCCGACAGGGTACTAGTTTTGGTTTTCTTGCGTGAGGACGTATAGATTTCGAATTTGCTATAAAAATCATCACAGTTTTGAAAAAAAATCCTCCATTTGGTTATCCTATATTATTTTTTTCATTTTCACTGTACCCTACGAGAAGAATCTGGATCTTGCAGAATTCCTTTTGTGAGTTGGAAGAAAAATGAGAGTATATGGAGAACTAGGTCTGTAAGAACATAATTGATCAAGACAAGTCCTCCTTTAACAGAAAGCAACTTGCCGTTTCAACTACTCAGTCGTTTCTCTAAGCGCTCTTCGACGTGTTTCCACTCCATATTTATGATGTGTTGGTAATGAATCAGAATTCCCATACATCAAGTGGTAGTGGTGGTGGTGACGGCAGCTACAGTAGTAGTGTCTGGTTTGGATCTGGATCCTAGTAAGGTGTGGCATAGGTATTAGGTACTGCAGGATTGGTGGTGCGAGTGGTATTAGTATGTCCTAAGTCATGGTGTCTGCATTAGCACTTGGGAGATTACAAGGAGTTTTGGCATGTTCGTACATCACCAAGTTGAGTTGCTAGTATACGGCGAGTTGTGTTGCCGCTGGACGTCAGTTGCCGGCTTGCCACCAAGAGACGGGCGGTGTGAGATGAGGATGAGGATCCAGTGAAGTTTGTGTTCAATGCCGGCTTGCCACCTTCAAGAGACGGGCGGTGTGAGACGAGGATGAGGAGTGAAGTTTGTGTTTCAAGTGCTCATCGACGTAAGATTCTGTTGTAGTTGAAGCGTGTCACAATCGAGGGGCTATTGTGTGAGGTCAGTGAGGACGAAGACACGAGGGATAATTACAAGACGTCACCACATGTAGTATGCAAATTAATAGCTAGCTCTCATGGTGTCGTGGCTCTCTACATCGGCCTGCAGTTTTCTTCTAAATAAACCACGGACTAAAAAAGATGCCTTGCTCTTGCTGGAATCTCCAAGCTTCTAGCTATAAATAAGCCAGCTGAGCTGCTGTCGGAAAGAAACCCAGCGACCAATCCCTCATTCGATCCGTAAACTGAACAACAGCCATGTCGCAGGCGCAGCATAGCCTCCACGAGCTGCTGCTGCTGCTGCAGGCGAGGTCGCCGTCTCCACAGGCAGCCCTAGTAGTCTCTCTCCTGCTCTTCTGTCCACTTCTCGTACTCCTCGTCGCACGCCGCTTCCGAACGCCGTCGACGGCCACGGCCACCGCGAGAGCCAGGGAAGATCAGCTCAGCAAGCTGCCTTCTCCTCCCAGCAGGCTCCCCATCATCGGCCACCTGCACCTCGTCGGCCCGCTCCCGCACGTCTCGCTCCGAGACCTCGCCTCCCAGCACGGACGCGATGGACTCATGCTCCTCCGCCTCGGCGCCGTCCCGACGCTCATCGTGTCCTCGCCGAGCGCCGCGCAGGCCGTGCTGCGCACCCACGACCACGTCTTCGCGTCCCGGGCATACTCCCCCGTCACCGACATCCTCTTCTACGGCTCCACAGACGTCGCCTTCTGCCCCTACGGCGAGCACTGGCGGCAGGTCAAGAAGATCGCCACCACGCATCTCCTCACCAACAAGAAGGTCCGCTCCTACCGCCATGCGCGCGAGAACGAGGTAGCTATCCATCAACTTGATTTTGATAGCACCATGTGCATGTTGCGAGAATATGTTTTAGAGCACCTGCACACGGGCCCTTTTTATCTAGCCATCCATTTCTCGTATCGCAATTCGTGCAAGTATATTTCTTTTTTTTATTTCTCTTATATAGAACATGTCATGAAGTTTAAACCTATCTAAAACAGCAAAGCTTTCTAACTAGAATCTAGGATAAAACTTTTAGATTTTTTGGTCAAACATAAATATAAAAAATAAGTTTTGTTTGGAAAAAAAAAATCTTATTTTTAGTATTTATGTCGGACCAAAAATTCTGAAAGATTTATCATTGAACTTCAAGACATGTTCTATACGAGAGAAATGAAAAAGAGAAAAAATTATATAGAAAGTTAGTTGTGTCGCATAGATCTTAAAGCGACATTGGAGGGTCAGAATAGCAGGTCCGGGGTGTAGGTGCTCAAAAAATCTGTGTACATGCATGTTGTCCACCTCATCAGCCATACTGACATTAACTATTGTTGCCTCTGCTCGCCTCCTCGATCAACAAGGTGAGGTTGGTGGTGGCCAAGATCCGGGAGGCCGCCACCACTGGCGCCGCCATGGACCTGAGTGACCTGCTCAATGCATTCACCAACGACATCGTCTGCCACGCTGTGGCCGGCAAGTCTTTCAGGAAACAAGGCCACAACAAGCTCTTTCGAGAGCTCGTCGAGGCCAACTCATCGCTCATCGGCGGTTTCAACCTTGAAGACTACTTCCCAGTGTTGGTGAAGCTGGACTTCATCAAGAGGATGGTTTGCGCCAAGGCCCAGAAGGTGAACAAGATGTGGGACGAACTGCTCAATAGCCTCATCGATGAGCACGCAAGCAGGCCCACGTCAGAACAAGGCGGCGATGACAGCGACTTCATCGATGTGTTGCTTTCCATTCAACAAGAGTACAATCTTACGAGAGACCATATTAAGGCTCAGTTGGAGGTATGACCTCACATATTAAGGTTCAGTTCCAAATTATTTGAAGTTGTAGCTTTGTGTTTAGTCAAATTTTACTATAGTTGACTAAGTCTATACAAAAGTGTCTCAATATTTACAGCAATATATATATATATATATATATATATATATATATATATATATATATATATATATATATAGTATACGGAATATATTTTATAACGAAGCTAATTTGGTTTCAATATATTGTTATGTTTTTTTTATAAACTTGGCCAATTTAAAAGAGTTGACTTAATACAAACATAAAACTTTAAATAATTTGGAACGGAGAGTAGCTTATACATGTTGTTCATTCTGATATGTGTATACGTGTGTATGTATGTATGCAGATCATGTTTGAAGCTGGCACTGATACATCATTTATAGTGTTGGAATATGCCATGGTTCGGCTCATGCAAAAACCCCACCTCATGAATAAGCTAAAAAACGAGGTAAGGAGCACTATATCCAAGGGGAAAGACATGATTGCTGAAGACGATCTAAGCAGTTTGGCCTACCTAAAGGCAGTCATCAAAGAGACACTCCGGCTCCATATGCCCGCACCGCTCCTTGTGCCTCACCTCTCCATGGCCGACTGCAAAATTAATGGCTACACGATACCATCAGGGACGCGCGCCATCGTCAACAGTTGGGCTCTTGCAAGGGATCCCAGCAGCTGGGAGAGCGCAGAAGAGTTCATGCCTGAGCGGTTCATGGAAGGTGGTAGCGCTGCAACTATGGACTACAAGGGAATCGATTTCCCCTACTTGCCCTTTGGGACTGGGCGGAGGATCTGCCCAGGTATCAACTTTGCAATTGTGACCATTGAAATCATGCTAGCAAATCTCATGTACCACTTCGACTGGAAGCTGCCATCAGAATCAATGGAAGCTGGCATCAGTATGACTGAATCATTTGGGGTAACGGTGCACCGAAAGGAAAAGCTCCTCCTTGTCCCTGTAGTGCCGGAAGGTTAATAAAAAGTGGTCCATAGACACTACCTACATAATAGTCATCTAGATTTTTGGACTTTTTATTAAGCACGAGTGTATTGAGTAAATAAAGCGTTGCATCACAAATAGATCGCCATATTCATGACTAGCAGTTAAGACTAGTACAAGAACGCTCATTTGGACAGTTTATAACTTTATATGTGTGCCCAAACGATTGAAATTTCCTTATCAGCAATACTCAGCACTACCTTGTACAACTTGGTTTTTAGTAATATATAGACAACATTGCTTACTTCCATAGGTGGGCTTTCATTTTCCTTCACAAAGATTTGACCTTATATTGGAAACATGCATCACTAACATGCAGTCTATGTTTGCTTTAACACATACGCTTGTCAATTTTTTTGATAGATCTCTCTCTCTCTCTCCCCAGCCACTAATGGGATTGATGTCTGATCTGAAGTGCTCTTAGTATGATGTGATATGCAAGGACACACCTCAATCCACACCCTAATTCATTGCATCGTCACCAACAATAATATAGCATTCTTAATCTTTAATGACTAAGTAGTCCTCACATTGTGTATTTATGTAAGAAAATGTCTCTTCCGTTTGCTTAGTTTTACTTTGTAGTTTTACCCTCACCAAATTCTCTCTATATAGCATGCAATCATTCTTTTGGTGCCCTCCATTGGTAAACTCTTTTTTGTCTTGACTTTGATCTCCCACTAGATTTATCAATGCCTTGTTAAGTCTTGCATGTCTACTTCCATGACTCGCAGATTTTAGCTTGGGTTTAGCCATGTTTGCATCATCAGAGAGACTTTGTTTTCTCCGTGTTCTATCTATTTGGATTCTTCATTCAACATGATGTTCTTCACCATCTCTATTATCGGCCTGCCATTTGAACTTGAATTGCTAAGTGACACAAAAAGCATGTTATAGCTATTAGGAATGGACCTCGATCATTTGCAACAACGCTTGCATCTGATCGTCAAACTTGATCTTCACAGATAAGAGTTGATTAGACAATATTGGAGGACATTCAGTTGCTAAATCAAATTATTTTCATTTGGGTAGTCAAGCTTCACAGGTGTTTGATTACCGTGGCTTTGTTTACTAAAGTGTTTCTCTCAAATATGAACTCTAACTTCCGCCACATTTGATAAGCGTTTGTTTCATTTGCAACTTGTTGGAATATATCGCTATTGATGTAAAAACGAATCATACCAATGGCCTTTAGGTTCAACATTCTCCATCCTCTTCCATTACACCAACCGGAGGCAACTAGGCTAACGACCCTATTGAACCATGCTCTGATATCACTCTCTTGCAGATGAGCACAAAGTTACGGTAATATTAAAATTAGAGTAGAATCAGAGTATAGTTTTAACACTAGTTCAAGGATTGTTAATCAATGAGGAAGGAAACATATGCATCTTCAACTATGGAGAAACTGGATCAAGCCCACCAAAGAAAATGAAACTGGAAACCTATGCATTCTTTTTAATGAACGAGTCACCTTGTCGATTTCTCTTAGACAAACCACCACAACCATTTTGAAAGCAAACATAACTAGAAAATAATGCAAAACATAGTTAACAAACTTTCTAAGGAGAATTACATCGCAAGCTCTGAAAGATTTGAAATAGTTAGAAACCCCAAGGCCAACACCAGCCACAAGCAACACATGCATCAAAGCAACAAAAAGCATAACAAGATCTAAACACAATCTCCTCCAAAACATATCTTGAATAATATACAGATCTAAACCAACCAGGATCCACTATCCTTAGCACAAAAACCTGCATCGCATGCCTAGGAGTCTACATGAAGGATCTCAGACATGGCTTCCCACATAAGCTTCTTCTAGCACCATCTTGAACCTCGAGCTCGGATATTGTTTGAAAAAATTCAAGCTCCATCACCAACTAAATCATCAAGTTAAATGCAGTTAAACCACAATTTGCCAAATGAGTTTCGCGAGATTGCACTTAAAGAACAAATGTTCAAGATTCTCCTTATGCTCACACAAGTGGCATTGGTCATTGCCAGTACAACCCCTCTTGAGCAAATTTAATAGGTTAATATGTTGTTCTTCAACATCAACTAGACGAGATTTTAATTGAAAACGAGGGGACACAAAGGATCTCCATGTCCAGCTTTGTAAGTTAGGAAAGATGGCTGTATCTTGTTGTTCACTTTACTCACCACTCTTCCACCTCTAACAATCTTCATCACCCAATCATTCCACTTGTTCCCAAAACTTTTTTACTTGCATCATTTGATACAAAAAAGGCCCCTTAACTTTGTCATATATCTTTTCAAAATCTATCATAAGCAGCACCCCAACTTTTTTTGTTGATTGAATTGCATGAATGGTTTCATGAAATAAAGAAACACCCACCATTATATATCTATCCTTAATATTATCAGTCTGCTTACCAATCACCAGTCGTAATCTAACATCTAAAAACTTTGTGAGTATTTTACAGCTGGCACTTAGTAGGCATATTGGCCCAAACTTATGAATACCTTAGCATCATGAACTTTTGAAAACGGGGTGATAATGCCACGAAAACAAGGTAATAATGCAATGATTCCACCTCTCAAAATCCAACACTCCATTACTAAATGCATCAAACATTTCTTTCTAATCATGTTTAATATCCTCCCAACAAACTTTGTAAAATTATGCATGTAAACGATCAGGTTTTGCAGATTAATTATGCTTCAAACCAAACACATATTTTTTATTCTCCCCCAAACAAACTCGTTAGTAAAAAAATATTGTTCCTCTATACTCAACTGAGAATAATATAAACCATCCAAAGAAATGGAGGTCGCTTCATGAGCACCAAAAAGGGTTTTATAGATTTGAGTAATGTGTTATATCTGCTCATCATCCCCTAGGCTCAACACCATTATTTTGCAAAATTGCAATATTGCTTTCTTCCACTGGCTTTCAGATGGAAGTACTTGGTATCCCCATCTACTTCTAATAAATCATTATCATTTGTCCCTTGAAAAAAAATCATTATCAACTGTTCCCTGTTTCCATTTCAATTCTTCACTTCTAAGAAGCTTCTTTGGATTAGTAGCTTTTTTTGGATTAGTAGCTCTTGTTTCATTTTTCATATCCAAATCATCAAATTTTCTCAATTTCTTTTTTTTAGATATCTACACATCCGTTCAATATTGATATGCAACCCTTTCAAATGTTTCCTCAATATCCTAGTTTTCTCGTACGGTTTATCTTATCTTACTTACATAAGTAGAAGTATTCAACCTTTTTTGTGCAACCTACTTAAAACCATCTCTCTCCAGCCAACATGTCTCAAATCTCAATATATCACTAAGACGGGAGATATCGCAGTGCTAAGGTGTAGCTTCACATGATCTCACGGGCCCAAATAACGTGGCCCAAAGCTACCCTGTCCAAACGACCAGTCACTCCCATTTTCTTATTCTCTTTTCGTAGAAATTTACCTATTCCCTCACGCTGGATACATATATGTTAAGAATCGATCCGTCAGAGACGTGTTTGGTTGCTTGCATGGAGCCCAAGCAGCTTCGTATGTAAAGAATTTGGTCTATTTGATTGTCCACATTCACTATTTACCTGCATAACACGGAATTTAAAAGCACTTTTGGGCCTACATCCTTGGGAACCCTCGATTCGGCCGGTTTCGGGAGCTAGGCCCTAGCAATGCAATCAAGCTCACGTGTTCTAGTATAAGCTTCCTTTAATCTCTTTGACTTTTTAATCAACACAACGGTACTCTGCTTTGGGATAAGGTCTACAGAAAAAAGATACACATCGATGTTGCGATTCCATTCAGAAAATTGGTTCGTAGTTTATTCGACTATATATGTTCAATTTCGTGTTCATGTTTGGAGCTATTTTGCATGAATTTTGTCAAAATTCATCGTGCAGGGTTGACCGTCTGAAATTTTGTTTGACCAGTGGCTTCATCTCACAATTTCACACGACTTTCGGCTTGCACGTTATGTGTTTCCACAATTGTACATGAGTAGATCTACATCTTCCTCATGAGTGTAAATATGTGTATGATTGTGTTGTTTAATTGACAGTTCTCAATGTCCCTTGTAGTCCCTTTTAGTCGTTCTTCTCGGGCTCCTCTCGCTTGTCCTGCTGCAAAGGCGGCAGCATCGCCGTCGTTCATCTTGGCCTCCTCTCCCGCGTCTTACTGCACTGGTGCGACCATCAATGTTGTTCCTTTCAGCCTTCTCTACCACGTCCTGCTACAGTGACGCCATCGTCCGCGCCGTTCCTCTCGGCCTCCTTGCCTCCGTCCTACTATGTTGTTGTTAGCGTGCTTCCTCTCACTCTCCTCGCTTATGTTCTACTACATTGTCGCCGACATCGTTCTTTCGGCCTCCTCCCCTACACCTACTACACTGACACGGCCATGGTGCGCACATTGCATTTGTACCCCTCTGATCTCCGCCTCGGTGCTTCTTCGCACGAACATTCTCTGCAGCGACGAGAATATCAACTAGTTGGCTGCCGCACCAGCAGGTCCGCCCGCGACTGCATGCTTGTCGTGTCGACGCGGCGCTGCGGTTACCGTCCACCGCAGTCACAAGGCACACTAGAGCCTGTTTGGTAGGTCGCATAGAGGCCAACCAAGCCCTCGCGGGAAAGAAAATGGGCTATTTGGTTCCCTGTATTCACTGTTGGGCCTGCGTTGCGCAGAGCTTAAAGCAGCTCCCAGCCAGGCCCGCTAGAAACTACCGAATCGGTAGTTTCAAGCCAGTCAGGCTGAGTTGAGCCACATCGAGCGCACATTGTGTGCCCCCTTGCACAAGAGTATGCCAGTGTGATGTGAGGCCCGTACGTGCTATCAGCTCCTACCTCAGAGTGAGTTCGTCTCTAATCTCCTTTCTTCCTCGTTCCTTCCAATCTACCCAACGGTGCTTCGATTCGAGATAAGCCCTATACGAAAAAGATGCACACCAATGTTATGGTTTCATTCAGACGATCGCTTCGAAGTTTCGTCGACCGTAGATGCTTAATTTTGTGTTCATGTTTGGAGTTATTTTGTATGAATTTTACCAAATTTGTCGCGCATGGTTGACCCTTTGAAATTTCTTTTGACCAGTAGCTTTGTCTTGTAGTTTCACACGATTTTCGTATTGCACATTTTTTTTGTTTGGACGATCGTAGACGAGTAGATCTAATTTCTTCCTCATTGGAATGTATGCATGCATATGTGTGGTGTGTGTTAATGACACTCCTTAATCTCGGTCTCAAGTCCTGTGTCCTGCTACACTGGCACAAACGTCGGCGTCGTTCTTCTCGGCCTCCTCTCCCGCGTACTGTTGCACTAGCGCCACCACCGGCGTCGTTCCTCTCAACCTCCTCTCCCGTGTCATTCTACACTCGGGCGATCATCGTTCCTCTCTGTTTTCTCTCCCATGTCCTGCTACACTGAAGCCACCGCGACGTTGTTCATCTTGACTTCCTCGCTTGCTTCTGTTGGGGAACGTAGCAGAAATTCAAAATTTTCCTACGTGTCACCAAGATCTATCTATGGAGAAACTAGCAACGAGGGAAGGAGAGTGCATCTACATACCCTTGTAGATCGTTAAGCGGAAGCGTTCATGAGAACGGGGTTGAAGGAGTCGTACTCATCGTGATCCAAATCACCGGAGATCCTAGTGCCGAACGGACGGCACCTCCGCGTTCAACACACGTACAGCCCGGTGACGTCTCCCACGCCTTGATCCAGCAAGGAGAGAGGGAGAGGTTGAGGAAGACTCCATCCAGCAGCAGCACAACGGTGTGGTGGTGATGGAGGAGCGTGGCTATCCTGCAGGGCTTCGCCAAGCACCAAAGGAGAAGAGGAGGAGGAAGAAGAGATGCAGGGCTGCACCAATCAGAGGAGAAGTTCTCATGTGTTGGGCTGCTCCAAAACCTCCAATATATATAGGGGAAGGGGAGGGCTGCGCCCCCATCTAGGGTTTCCACCCCCTAGGGGTGGCGGCCAGCCCTAGATGGGATTTGGGGGGGGGGGGCGGCCAAGAGGGGAGAGAGGGGAGGCGCCCACTAGGTGGGCCTTAAGGCCCATCTGGACTAGGGTTTGCCCCCTACCACTCTCCCTTGCGCCTTGGGCCCTTTTTGGGGGGCGCACCAGCCCACCTAGGGGCTGGTCCCCTCCACACTTGGCCCACGCAGCCTTCTGGGGCAGGTGGCCCCACTTGGTGGACCCCCGGGACCCTCCCGGTGGTCCCGGTACATTACCGATATCGCCCGAAACTTTTCCGGTGACCAAAACAGGACTTCCCATATATAAATCTTTACCTCCGGACCATTCCGGAACTCCTTGTGACGTCCGGGATCTCATCCGGGACTCCGAACAACATTCGGTAACCACATACAAGCTTCCTTTATAACCCTAGCGTCATCGAACCTTAAGTGTGTAGACCCTACGGGTTCGGGAGACATGCAGACATGACCGAGACGTTCTCCGGTCAATAACCAACAGCGGGATCTGGATACCCATGTTGGCTCCCACATGTTCCACGATGATCTCATCGGATGAACCACGATGTCAAGGACTCAATCAATCCCGTATTCAATTCCTTTTGTCCAGCGGTATTGTACTTGCCCGAGATTCGATCGTTGGTATCCCGATACCTTGTCCAATCTCGTTACCGCAAGTCTCTTTACTCGTTCTGTAACACATCATCCCGTGATCAACCCCTTGATCACATTGTGCACATTATGATGATGTCCTACCGAGTGGGCCCAGAGATACCTCTCCGTTTACACGGAGTGACAAATCCCAGTCTCGATTCGTGCCAACCCAACAGACACTTTCGGAGATACCTGTAGTGCACCTTTATAGCCACCCAGTTACGTTGTGACGTTTGGTACACCCAAAGCATTCCTACGGTATCTGGGAGTTGCACAATCTCATGGTCTAAGGAAAAGATACTTGACATTAGAAAAGCTTTAGCATACGAACTACGATCCTTGTGCTAGGCTTAGGATTGGGTCTTGTCCATCACATCATTCTCCTAATGATGTGATCCCGTTATCAATGACATCCAATGTCCATGGTCAGGAAACCGTAACCATCTATTGATCAACGAGCTAGTCAACTAGAGGCTTACTAGGGACATGGTGTTGTCTATGTATCCACACATGTATCTGAGTTTCCTATCAATACAATTATAGCATGGATAATAAACTATTACCATGAACGAGGAAATATAATAATAACTAATTTATTATTGCCTCTAGGGCATATTTCCAACAGTCTCCCACTTGCACTAGAGTCAATAATCTAGTTCACATCGCCATGTGATTAATACTCACAGGTCACATCGCCATGTGACCAACACCCAAGAGTTTACTAGTGTCACTAAACTAGTTCACATCATCATGTGATTAAGACTCAATGAGTTCTGGGGTTTGATCATGTTTTGCTTGTGAGAGAGGTTTTTAGTCATCGGGTCTGAACCTTTCAGATCCGTGTGTGCTTTGCAAATTTCTAGGTCATATTGTAAACGCTGCTTCCACGCTCCACTTGGATCTATTCCAAATGGTTGCTCCACTATACGTATCCGGTTTGATCCTCAGAGTCACTTGGATAGGTGTTAAAGCTTGCATCGACGTAACCCTTTACGCCGAACTCTTTATCACCTCCATAATCGAGAGACATGTCCTTATTTACTCCAAGGACAACTTTGACCGCTGTTCAATGATCCATTCCTGGATCATTTTTGTACCCCTTGACTGACTCATGGCAAGGCACACTTCCGGTGCGGTACACAGCATAGCATACTATAGAGCCTATGTCTAAAGCATAGGGGACGACCTTCGTCCTTTCTCTCTCTTCTGCCGTGGTCGAGCTTTAAGTCTTAACTTCGTACCTTACATCTCAGGCAAGAACTCCTTCTTTGACTGATCCATCTTGAACACCTTCAAGATCATGTCAAGGTATATGCTCATTTGAAAGTACCATTAAGCGGTTTTGATCTATCCTCATAGATCTTGATGCTCAATGTTTAAGTAGCTTAATCCAGGCTTTCTATTGAAAAACATCTTTCAAATAATCCTATATGCTTTCCAGAAATTCTACATCATTTCTGATCATCAATATGTCAACAACATACACTCATCAGAAAATCTATAGTGCTCCCACTCACTTCTTTGGAAATACAAGTTTCTCATAAACTTTATATAAACCCAAAATCTTTGATCATCTCATCAAAGCGTACATTCCAACTCCGAGATGCTTACTCTAGTCCTTAGAAGGATCGCTGGAGCCAGCATACCTTTTAGCATCCTTAGGATCGACAAAAACTTTCTGATTGTATCACATACAACCTTTCCTTACGAAGACTGGTAAGGAAACTCGTTTTGACATCCATCTGCCAGATTTCATAAATGCAGCTAATGCTAACATGATTCTGACGGACTTAAGCATCACTACGAATGAGAGAATCTCATCGTAGTCAACTCCTTGAACTTGTGAAAAACTCTTTGCCACAAGTCGAGCTTCATAGACGGCGATATTACCGTCCACGTCCGTCTTCTTCTTAAAGATCCATTTATCTCAATGGCTTGCCGATCATCAGGCAAGTCCATCAAAGTCCATGCTTTGTTCTGATATATGGATACTATCTCGGATTTCATGGCTTCTAACCATTTGTAGGAATCCGGGCCCATCACCGCTTCTCCATAGCTCGTAGGTTCATTGTTGTCTAGCAACATGACCTTCAAGATAGGATTGCATACCACTCTGAAGTACTACGCATCCTTGTCACCCTACGAGGTACGTTAGTGACTTGATCCAAAACTTCATGATCACTATCATAAGCTTCTACTTCAATTGGTGTAGGTGCCATGGGAACAACTTCATGTGCCCTGCTACACACTAGTTGAAGTGACGGTTCATTAACCTCATCAAGTCTCCACCATCCTCCCACTCAATTCTTTCGAGACGAACTTTTCCTCGAGAAAGGACCCGATTCAAGAAACAATCCCTATTGCTTCCGGATCTGAATTAGGAGGTATACCCAACTGTTTTGGGTGTCCTATGAAGATGCATTTTGTCCGCTTTGGGTTCGAGCTTATCAACCTGAAACTTTTCCACATAAGCGTCGCAGCCCCAAACTTTTAAGAAACGACAACTTAGGTTTCTCCAAACGGTGTCGTCTCAACGGAATTACGTGGTGCCCCATTAAAGTGAGTGCGGTTGTCTCTAATGCCTAACCCATGAACGATAGTGGTAATTCGATAAGAGATATCATGGTACGCACCATATCCAATATGGTGCAACTATGATGTTCGGACACACCATCACACTATGGTGTTCCAGGCAGTATTAATTGTGAAACATTTCCACAATGTCTTAATTGCGTGCCAAAGCTCGTAACTCAGATACTCATCTCTATGATCATATCATAGACATTTTATCCTCTTGTCACAATGATCTTCAACTTCACTCTGAAATTACTTGAACCGTTCCATAATTCAGAATTGTATTTCATCAAGTAAATATTCTCAGTATCTACTTAAATCATCTGTGAAGTAAGAACATAACGATATTCACTGCATGCCTCAGCACTCATTGGGATGCACACATCAAAATGTGTTACTTCCAACAAGTTGCTATCTTGTTCCATCTTACTGAAACGAGGCTTTTCAGTCATCTTGCCCATGTGGTAAGATTTGCATATCTTAAGTGATTCAAAATCAAGTGAGTCCAAACGATCCATCTGCATGGAGTTTCTTCATGCGTATGCACCAATAGACATGGTTTGCATGTCTCAAACTTTTCAAAAACGAGTGAGTCCAAAGATCCATCAACATGGAGCTTCTTCATGCGTTTTATACCAATATGACTTACATGGCAGTGCCACAAGTAAGTGGTACTATCATTACTATCTTATACTTTTGGCATGAAAATGTGTATCACTACGATCGAGATTCAACAAACCATTTATTTAGGTGCAAGACCATCGAAGGTATTATTCAAATAAATAGAGTAACCATTATTCTCCTTAAATGAATAACCGTATTGCGATAGACATAATCCAATCATGTCTATGCTCAACGCAAACACCAAATGACAATTATTCAGGTTTAATACTAATCTTGATGGTAGAGGGAGCGTGCGATGTTTGATCACATCAAACTTGGAAACACTTCCAACACATATCGTCAGCTCACCATTAGCTAGTCTCTGTAGCTCTTTTATTTCGAGTTACTAACACTTAGCAACCGAGCCGGTATCTCAATACCCTGGTGCTACTAGGAGTACTAGTAAAGTACACATTAACATAATGTATATCCAATATACTTCTATCGATCTTGCCAGCCTTCTCATCTACCAAGTATCTAGGGTAATTCCGCTCTAGTGACTATTCCCCTTATCACAGAAGCACTTAGTCTCGGGTTTGGGTTCAACCTTGGGTTTCTTCACTGGAGCAGCAGCTGATTTGCCGTTTCATGAAGTATCCCTTCTTGCCCTTGCCCTTCTTGAAACTAGTGGTTTCACCAACCATCAACAATTGATGCTCCTTCTTGATTTCTACTTTCGCGGTGTCAAACATCGTGAATACCTCAAGGATCATCATATCTATCCCTGATATGTTATAGTTCATCACGAAGCTCTAGCAGCTTGGTGGCAATGACTTTGGAGAAACATCACTATCTCATCTGGAAGATCAACTCCCACTCGATTCAAGTGATTGTTGTACTCAGACAATCTGAGCACAATCTCAACGATTGAGCTTTTCTCCGTTAGTTTGCAGGCTAAGAAAATTGTCGGAGGTCTTGTACCTCTTGACGTGGGCACGAGCCTGAAATCCCAATTTCAGCCCTCGAAACATCTCATATGTTCCGCGACGTTTCGAAAAACGTCTTTGGTGCCTCAACTCTAAACCGTTTAACTGAACTATCACGTAGTTATCAAAACGTGTATGTCCGATGTTCGCAACATCCACAGACGACGATTGGGGTTCAGCACACTAAGCGGTGCATTAAGGACATAAGCTTTCTACTGTCCGCATAATCGCTACTTTCAGCTTTCAACTATATTTTCTCTAGGAACATATCTAAACAGTGGAACTAAAGCGTGAGCTTACGACATAATTTGCAAAAGGTCTTTTGACTATGTTTAGGATAATTAAGTTCATCTTATGAACTCCCACTTAGATAGACATCCCTCTGGTCATCTAAGTGATTACATGATCCGAGTCAACTAGGCCGTGTCCGATCATCACGTGAGACGGACTAGTCATCATCGGTGAACATCTTCATGTTGATCGTATCTACTATACGACTCATGCTCGACCTTTCGGTCTCTGTGTTCCGAGGCCATGTCTGTACATGCTAGGCTCGTCAAGTTAACCCTAAGTGTTTCGCGTGTGTAAATCTGTCTTACACCCGTTGTATGTGAACGTAAGAATCCATCACACCCGATCATCACGTGGTGCTTAGAAGCGACGAACTTTAGCAACGGTGCACAGTTAGGGGAGAACACTTCTTGAAATTGTTGTAAGGGATCATCTTATTTACTATCGTCGTTCTAAGTAAATAAGATGCATAAACATAATAAACATCACATGCAATTATATAGTAGTGACATGATATGGCCAATATCATATAGCTCCATTGATCTCCATCTCCGGGGCTCCATGATCATCATCGTCACCGGCATGACACCATGATCTCCATCATCATGATCTCCATCATCGTGTCTTCATGAAGTTGTCTCGCCAACTATTACTTCTACTACTATGGCTACCGGTTAGCAATAAAGTAAAGTAATTACATGGCGTTGTTTAATGACACGCAGGTCATACAATAAATAAAGACAACTCCTATGGCTCCTGCCGGTTGTCATACTCATCGACATGCAAGTCGTGAATCCTATTACAAGAACATGATCAATCTCATACATCACATATCATTCATCACATTCTTCTTGGCCATATCACATCACATAGCATACCCTGCAAAAACAAGTTAGACGTCCTCTAATTGTTGTTTGCATGTTTTACGTGGCTGCTATGGGTTTCTAGCAAGAACGTTTCTTACCTACGCAAAACCACAACGTGATATGTCAATTGCTATTTACCCTTCATAAGGACCCTTTTCATCGAATCCGTTCCGACTAAAGTGGGAGAGACTGGCACCCGCTAGCCACCTTATGCACCAAGTGCATGTCAGTTGGTGGAACCTGTCTCACGTAAGAGTACGTGTAAGGTCGGTCCGGGCCGCTTCATCCCACAATACCGTCGAAACAAGATTGGACTAGTAACAGTAAGCATATTGAACAAAATCAACGCCCACAACTACTTTGTGTTCTACTCGTGCAAAGAATCTACGCAATAGACCTAGCTCATGATGCCACTGTTGGGGAACGTAGCAGAAATTCAAAATTTTCCTACGTGTCACCAAGATCTATCTATGGAGAAACTAGAAACAAGGGAAGGAGAGTGCATCTACATACCCTTGTAGATCGTTAAGCGGAAGCGTTCATGAGAACAGGGTTGAAGGAGTCGTACTCGTCGTGATCCAAATCACCGGAGATCCTAGTGCCGAACGGACGGCACCTCCGCGTTCAACACACGTACAGCCCGGTGACGTCTCCCACGCCTTGATCCAGCAAGAAGAGAGGGAGAGGTTGAGGAAGACTCCATCCAGCAGCAGCACAACGGCGTGGTGGTGATGGAGGAGCGTGGCTATCCTGCAGGGCTTCGCCAAGCACCACAGGAGAAGAGGAGGAGGAAGAAGAGATGCAGGGCTGCACCAACGAGAGGAGAAGTTCTCATGTGTTGGGCTGCTCCAAAACCTCCAATATATATAGGGGAAGGGGAGGGCTGCGCCCCCATCTAGGGTTTCCACCCCCTAGGGGTAGCGGACAGCCCTAGATGGGATTTGGGGGGGCGGCCAAGAGGGGAGAGAGGGGAGGCGCCCACTAGGTGGGCCTTAAGGCCCATCTGGACTAGGGTTTGCCCCTACCACTCTCCCTTGCGCCTTGGGCCTTTTGTGGGGGGCGCACCAGCCCACCTAGGGGCTGGTCCCCTCCCACACTTGGCCCACGCAGCCTTCTGGGGCAGGTGGCCTCACTTGGTGGACCCACGGGACCCTCCCGGTGGTCCCGGTACATTACCGATATCGCCCGAAACTTTTCCGGTGACCAAAACAGGACTTCCCATATATAAATCTTTACCTCCGGACCATTCCGGAACTCCTCGTGACGTCCGGGATCTCATCCGGGACTCCGAAAAACATTCGGTAACCACATACAAGCTTCCTTTATAACCCTAGCGTCATCGAACCTTAAGTGTGTAGACCCTACGGGTTCGGGAGACATGCAGACATGACCGAGACGTTCTCCGGTCAATAACCAGCAGCGGGATCTGGATACCCATGTTGGCTCCCACATGTTCCACGATGATCTCATCGGATGAACCACGATGTCAAGGACTCAATCAATCCCGTATTCAATTCCCTTTGTCCAGCGGTATTGTACATGCCCGAGATTCAATCGTCGGTATCCCGATACCTTGTTCAATCTCGTTACCGGCAAGTCTCTTTACTCGTTCCGTAACACATCATCCCGTGATCAACTCCTTGATCACATTGTGCACATTATGATGATGTCCTACCGAGTGGGCCCAGAGATACCTCTCCATTTACACGGAGTGACAAATCCCAGTCTCGATTCGTGCCAACCCAACAGACACTTTCGGAGATACCTGTAGTGCACCTTTATAGCCACCCAGTTACGTTGTGACGTTTGGTACACCCAAAGTATTCCTACGGTATCCGGGAGTTGCACAATCTCATGGTCTAAGGAAAAGATACTTGACATTAGAAAAGCTTTAGCATACGAACTACGATCCTTGTGCTAGGCTTAGGATTGGGTCTTGTCCATCACATCATTCTCCTAATGATGTGATCCCGTTATCAATGACATCCAATGTCCATGGTCAGGAAACCGTAACCATCTATTGATCAACGAGCTACTCAACTAGAGGCTTACTAGGGACATGGTGTTGTCTATGTATCCACACATGTATCTGAGTTTCCTATCAATACAATTATAGCATGGATAATAAACTATTATCATGAACGAGGAAATATAATAATAACTAATTTATTATTGCCTCTAGGGCATATTTCCAACAGCGTCCTACTACACTAATGCCATCGTCAATGTTGTTGTTTTAGGCTTCTCTCTGCACCCTCTTGCACCAACACTACCATGGCATGCAAACTGCATTTCTCCTTCATATTTTTCTTCCTCAGCGCCATGACGTCGACATTGCTATGTGTAGCTGCGAACCTTGTCGGATGGGCGCCATATTGTGCTAGGTGCTGCCGCCGGCGTCGTTACTCTCGGCCTATTTTCCACCGGCTTACACTGACGCCACAATTGCGAGCACACTTCAAAGAAACCCTATTGTCGGTGTCAAAACCGGCGGATCTCGGGTAGGGGGGTCCCGAAATGTGCGTCTAGGCGGATGGTAACATGAGACGAGGGACACGATGTTTTTACCCAGGTTCGGGCCCTCTCGACGGAGGTAAAACCCTACTCCTGCTTGATTAATATTGATGATATGGGTAGTACAAGAGTAGATCTACCACGAGATCAGAGAGGCTAAACCCTAGAAGCTAGCCTATGGTATGATTGTTGTTCGTCCTACGGACTAAAACCCTCCAGTTTATATAGACACCGGATAGGTTTAGGGTTACACAGAGTCGGTTACATCGGTAGGAGATCTACATATCCGTATCTCCAAGCTTGCCTTCCACGCCAAGGAAAGTCCCATCCGGACATGGGACGAAGTCTTCAATCTTGTATCTTCATAGTCCAGGAGTCCGGCCAACGATGATAGTTTGGCTATCCGGACACCCCCTAGTCCAGGACTCCCTCAGTAGCCCCTGAACCAGGCTTCAATGACGACGAGTCTGGCGCGCATATTGTCTTCGGCATTGCAAGGCGGGTTCCTCCTCCGAATACTTCATAGAAGATTTTGAACACAAGGACAGTGTCCGGCTCTACAAAATAATTTCCACATAACACCATAGAGATAATAATATTTACACAAAATCAATCTGCTGACGTATTCCGCGGCGTGCCATCACACCACGGCCAAGTCTTTATTTGAATTGTTTTTACCATACCACCTCAGTGCGTTTAGCGAGGCAGTTTCCTTGGCACGTCTTGTCAAGGCAGAGATCGTGTCCCCCTTATTCCGGGATTCTCATCAATACGGACGTGGGTAACCCAACCGCGCCATTGATTACGGCGCTTGGAAGATAAGAGAGTTTTACCAGGCTGGTGGGGGCGCTTAGTTGCGTCCGTCCATATAAAGGGATAAGGATCCGCCTTTTCACCTACGCCTTCTTCCTCCTTTGCTCATCCATTTCCGCACACTCGAGCTCCAGCGCCCAAGTCCGCACATCTCACCTCAACCTTCTCCAGCCATGTCCGGAGCGGGAGGCAAGTGGATGGCCTCCTCCGTCGCGGAGGGGCACATCACAAGGCTGCGGGAGGCCGGATACTTGTCCGGCGACATCGCGTGTCGGCTCCCCACCAAGGGGCAGCTCATCCCCACCCCCAGGCCCCATGAGAGGGTCGTGTTCCTCACCCACTTCCTCCGCGGACTAGGTTTTCCACTTCACCCATTTGTCCGGGGGCTCATGTTCTACTACGGCCTGAATTTCCACGATCTGGCCCCAAACTTCATCCTCTATATTTCGACGTTTATCGTCGTGTGCGAGGCCTTCCTCTGCATCCAGCCCCACTTCGGCTTATGGTTGAAGACCTTTAGCGTCAAGCCGAAGATAGTGGGCGGCCGACAAGCGGAGTGCGGAGGCGCCATGGCGGGCAGGATGCCCAACGTCACATGGCTTGAGGGCTCCTTCGTGGAGACCATAAAGGGGTGGCAATCGGGGTGGTTCTACATCACCGAGCCGCGCGACTCCAAATGGGCGGCGGCCCCCGAATTCAGATCTGGCTCCCCCACGCGGCTCACATCATGGAAAGAGACGGGCCTGACGTGGGGTGATTCGGAAGAGCTGGCCAGACTCCAAACCTGTGTCCGGAACCTGGTGGACAAGAACCTCAAGCTTGTCAACGTCGTCCAGGTTATGCTCATCCGCCGGATTCTCCCATGCCAGCAACGGGCCTTCAATTTGTGGGAGTTCGATCCGGCACAGCACCGGACCTTGAGCCGGCTCTTCGACACTACGTACGAAGATGCCTGGAAGGTGCTGTCCAAGGGCGCCGAAGCTCCCGCATCCGCTAACGAAGATCGCGGATTCCGCTCGCAGCGTCAAGCCAGCGAGGTAAATTATTTTGCCCTTTATGGGACTCTTTTTTCATAGTTTGACTCTATGCGGGATCTAAATCTCCCTAACCTTTGACAGGACTGGCTGAAGACGTCCGGACAGATTAACTGTCCGGCTCCTTTGCCGGAAGACCCAGCGGACGCCCGCTTGATGGGGCTGCTGGTTCCGGCACCTCACGTGGTGTCGGAGAAGAAGGCCAAGAAGGAGGCCACGGGAACTCGAAGGAGCTCCCGGCATCAGGTGCTATCAGATTCTGAAGCCGAATCCTCTCCTGAGGAGGAGGAAAAAGAAGCCTCTCCCCCAGCGGGAGAAGAGAAGAAAAGGAAGGTCGCCCCGACTGGGGAGGCCGGAGGGTCCAAGAAGGGAAAAACCCTTCCTCCGGACGTCTCCACCAACGCCAATGACGGCGAGGAGGAGCGGCCCTCGAGGGCCAAGCCCCTGGCGAGATCGTAAGTGTCCGGATACCCATGGTTTTTTATATTTACTGCATAGTGTTCTCTAATGCCGAACAATCATGCAGCCCACCCAAGGGCGAGCTTGCCGCTTCGTCAAGTGGGTCCCTGAATTCGTCCGAAGTTGAGAGCACTTCTCTTTCGGCCGCCTCCTCGCTTTGCGCCGCCTACAACGCCGAGGTGGGGCCCCAAGGGGGGCCTGGTCAAGAGGAGGTGGCGCAGGAGGCGCCACCAGGCAGCCTCCCGGACTCCAGGCGCGAGGGGAGCAAGACCCCCAGGGGCTCTAAGCCCGACCCTTGTCCGGACTCCATACCGGAACCTTCAGCGGTTCCGAAGTCCGGCAAGCGGCCCCTTCGTAAGAAGTGCAAGACGCCGGTGTCCTTCGTCCAACCGGAGGCACCGGACAGCTTACTGGAGGCGCTTAACAGCGCCTCCATCGAGGAGGAGCACCGCACTGTTATGAGTGCGGTGATCCAGAAAGTTCAGTCCGCCAAGAGCGGGCTGACTGAAGCCTGCAACAGCCTTCTAACAGGCTTTGAGGTAAGTTTTCAATATATGCAAGAAGATTACCGCATAGACAGTAGCCCCTGATGCTTAGTTCGGTGTTCGGAAAGAAAAGCCGGACTAAGGATCTAAAAAAGATATACACAGGAGTCTAACATAATTATGTCAATATGGGAATGCAGGCTGCCCTGCTGACCTCTGCCGCACTGACTGCGGAGGTCAATGTATTTCAGGAGAGCCTGGAGTGGTCCGAGAACGAGCTCGGCCAAGCCAAGAAGCAGCTCGAGGACAAGGAAGGTAAATAATACCTTATTAAAGTAATACGTTATAGAAAGGAATTGGTTGCAAAAAAGACAGGAATAACATGGGTATTGTAGGGGCCACGAACGAGGTGGCGACTCTAAATGAAGCGGTGACCGCGGCCGAAAACAAAGCGGCCGCGGAACGCACCGAGCGAGAGAAGGGGGAGGCGCAGCTGGCGGAGGTACGGCTGTTGGGGAACGTTGCAGAAAATTAAAATTTTTCCTACGGTTTCACCAAGATCCATCTATGAGTTCATCTAAGCAACGAGTCTAGGGAGAGAGTTTGCATCTACATACCACTTGTAGATCGTGTGCGGAAGCTTGCAAGGTGATGATGTAGTCGTACTCGACGTGATCCAAATCACCGATGACCTGCGCCGAACGGACGGCACCTCCGCGTTCAACACACGTACGGAACAGCCACGTCTCCTCTTCTTGATCCAGCAAGGGAGGGAGGAGAGGTTGAGGGAGATGGCACCAGCAGCAGCACAACGGCGTGGTGTTGATGGAGCTGCAGTACTCCGGCAGAGCTTCGCTAAGCACTATGGAGGTGGAGGAGGTGTTGGGGAGGGAGAAGGAGGCAACCAAAGGCCGAGACGTTCAGGAATGAAGTCCCTCCTCTCCCCCACTATATATAGGGGTGCCAAGGGGGGGTGGCCGGCCCTAGGAGATCCAATCTCCTAGGGGGTGCGGCGGCCAAGGGGGGTTTTCCTTCCCCCCAAGGCACCTAGGAGGTGCCTTACCCTCCTAGGACCCTTGCCCCCCTTGAACCCTAGGCGCATGGGCCTATGTGGGGCTGGTGCCCTTGGCCCATTAGGCCAAGGCGCACCCCACACAGCCCATGTGGCCCCCCGGGACAGGTGGACCCACCCGGTGGACCCCCGGGACCCTTCCGGTGGTCCCGGTACAATACCGATAACCCCGAAACTTGTCCCGATGCCCGAAACAGGACTTCCCATATATAAATCTTTACCTCCGGACCATTCCGGAACTCCTCGTGACGTCCGGGATCTCATCCGGGACTCCGAACAACATTCGGGTTACTGCATATACATATCCCTATAACCCTAGCGTAACTGAACCTTAAGTGTGTAGACCCTACGGGTTCGGGAGACATGCAGACATGACCGAGACTATCTCAGTCAATAACCATCAGCGGGATCTGGATACCCATGATGGCTCCCACATGCTCCTCGATGTTTGTCATCGGATGAACCACTATGTCGAGGATTCGATCAAACCCTGTATGCAATTCCCTTTGTCAATCGGTGCGTTACTTGCCCGAGACTCGATCGTCGGTATCCCAATACCTTGTTCAGTCTCGTTACCGGCAAGTCACTTTACTCGTACCGTAATGCATGATCCCGTGTCCAACACCTTGGTCACATTGAGCTCAATATGATGATGCATTACCGAGTGGGCCCAGAGATACCTCTCCGTCATACGGAGTGACAAATCCCAGTCTCGATCCGTGTCAACCCAACAGCTACTTTCGGAGATACCTGTAATGTACCTTTATAGTCACCCAGTTACGTTGTGACGTTTGGTACACCCAAGGCATTCTTACGGTATCCGGGAGTTACACGATCTCATGGTCGAAGGAAGAGATACTTGACACTTGCAAAGCTCTAGCAAAACGAACTACACAATCTTTTATGCTATGCTTAGGATTGGGTCTTGTCCATCACATCATTCTCCTAATGATGTGATCCCGTTATCAATGACATCCAATGCCCATAGTCAGGAAACCATGACTATCTGTTGATCACAACGAGCTGGTCAACTAGAGGCTTACCAGGGACATTGTGTGGTCTAAGTATTCACACGTGTATTACGATTTCCGGATAATACAGTTATAGCATGAATAAAAGACAATTATCATGAACAATGAAATATAATAATACTTTTATTATTGCCTCTAGGGCATATTTCCAACAGTCTCCCACTTGCACTAGAGTCACCAATCTAGTTACATTGTGATGAATCGAACACCCATAGAGTTCTGGTGTTGATCATGTTTTGCACGCGAGAGAGGTTTAGTCAGCGGATCTGCGACATTCAGATCCGTGTGCACTTTGCAAATCTCTATGTCTCCATCTTGAACATTTTCACGGATGGAGTTGAAACGACGCTTGATGTGCCTGGTCTTCTTGTGAAACCTGGGCTCCTTTGCGAGGGCAATAGCTCCAATGTTGTCACAGAAGAGTTTGATCGGCCCCGACGCATTGGGTATGACTCCTAGGTCGGTGATGAACTCCTTCACCCAAATCGCTTCATGTGCTGCCTCCGAGGCTGCCATGTACTCCGCTTCACACGTAGATCCCGCCACGACGCTCTGCTTGCAGCTGCACCAGCTTACTGCTCCACCATTCAACATATACACGTATCCGGTTTGTGACTTAGAGTCATCCAGATCTGAGTCAAAGCTAGCGTCGACGTAACCCTTTACGACGAGCTCTTCGTCTCCTCCATAAACGAGAAACATGTCCTTTGTCCTTTTCAGGTACTTCAGGATATTCTTGACCGCTGTCCAGTGTTCCTTGCCGGGATTACTTTGGTATCTTGCTACCAAACTTACGGCAAGGTTTACATCGGGTCTGGTACACAGCATTGCATACATAATAGATCCTATGCCTGAAGCATAGGGGATGACACTCATCTCTTCTTTATCTTTTGCCGTGGTCGGTGACTGAGCTGAGCTCAGTCTCATACCTTGTAACATAGGCAAGAACCCCTTCTTGGACTGATCCATTCTGAATCTCTTCAAAATCTTATCAAGGTATGTACTTTGTGAAAGACCTATGAGGCGTCTCGATCTATCTCTATAGATCTTGATGCCTAATATATAAGCAGCTTCTCCAAGGTCCTTCATTGAAAAACACTTATTCAAGTAGGCCTTAATGCTGTCCAGAAATTCTATATTATTTCCCATCAGGAGTATGTCATCTACATATAATATGAGAAATGCTACAGAGCTCCCACTCACTTTCTTGTAAACGCAGGCTTCTCCATAAGTCTGCATGAACCCAAACGCTTTGATCATCTCATCAAAGCGAATGTTCCAACTCCGAGATGCTTGCACCAGTCCATAAATGGATCGCTGGAGCTTGCATACTTTGTTAGCGTTCTGAGGATCGACAAAACCTTCCGGCTGCATCATATACAGTTCTTCCTTAAGATGCCCGTTAAGGAATGCTGTTTTGACGTCCATCTGCCATATCTCATAATCATAGTATGCGGCAATTGCTAACATGATTCGGACGGACTTTAGCTTCGCTACGGGAGAGAATGTCTCGTCGTAGTCAATCCCTTGAACCTGTCGATAACCCTTAGCGACAAGTCGAGCTTTATAGATGGTAACATTACCATCCGCGTCCGTCTTCTTCTTAAAGATCCATTTGTTTTCTATCGCTCGCCGATCATCGGGCAAGTCTGTCAAAGTCCACACTTTGTTTTCATACATGGATTCTATCTCGGATTTCATGGCTTCAAGCCATTTGTTGGAATCCGGGCCCGTCATTGCTTCTTCATAGTTCGAAGGTTCATTGTTGTCTAACAACATGATTTCCAGGACAGGGTTGCCGTACCATTCTGGTGCGGAACGTGTCCTTGTGGACCTACGAAGTTCAGCAGTAACTTGATCCGAAGTACTTTGATCATTATCATGGTTTTCCTCTTCAGTTGGTGTGGGCATCACAGGAACGGTTTCCTGTGCTGCGTCACTATCCCGCTCAAGAGGTAGTACTTCATCGAGTTCTACTTTCCTCCCACTTACTTCTTTCGAGAGAAACTCTTTTTCCAGAAAGCATCCGTTCTTGGCAACAAAGATCTTGCCTTCGGATCTTAAGTAGAAGGTATACCCTATAGTTTCCTTAGGGTATCCTATGAATACGCATTTTTCCGACCTGGGTTCGAGCTTTTCAGGTTGAAGTTTCTTGACATAAGCTTCGCATCCCCAAACTTTTAGAAACGACAGCTTAGGTTTCTTTCCAAACCATAATTCATACGGTGTCGTCTCAACGGATTTAGACGGTGCCCTATTTAAAGTGAATGTAGCTGTCTCTAGAGCGTATCCCCAAAATGATAGCGGTAAATCGGTAAGAGACATCATGGACCGCACCATATCCAATAGAGTGCGATTACGACGTTCGGACACACCGTTTCGCTGAGGTGTTCCAGGCGGCGTGAGCTGTGAAACGATTCCACATTTCTTTAAGTGTGTACCAAATTCGTGACTTAAGTATTCTCCTCCACGATCTGATCGTAAGAATTTTATCTTTCGGTCACGTTGATTCTCCACCTCATTCTGAAATTCCTTGAACTTTTCAAAGGTCTCAGACTTGTGTTTCATTAAGTAGACATACCCATATCTACTCAAGTCATCTGTGAGGGTGAGAACATAACGATATCCTCCGCGAGCCTCAACGCTCATTGGACCGCATACATCGGTATGTATGATTTCCAACAAGTTGGTTGCTCGCTCCATTGTTCCGGAGAACGGAGTCTTGGTCATTTTGCCTAAGAGGCATGGTTCGCACGTGTCAAACGATTCATAATCAAGAGACTCTAAAAGTCCATCGGCATGGAGCTTCTTCATGCGCTTGACACCAATGTGACCAAGGCGGCAGTGCCACAAGTATGTGGGACTGTCGTTATCAACTTTAAATCTTTTGGCATCTACACTATGAACATGTGTAATATTACGCTCGAGATTCATTAAGAATAAACCATTGACCATTGGAGCATGACCATAAAACATATCTCTCATATAAATCGAACAACCATTATTCTCAGACTTAAATGAGTAGCCATCTCGTATTAAACGAGATCCAGATACAATGTTCATGCTCAAACTTGGCACTAAATAACAATTATTAAGGTTCAAAACTAATCCCGTAGGTAAATGTAGAGGCAGCGTGCCGACGGCGATCACATCGACTCTGGAACCATTCCCGACGCGCATCGTCACCTCGTCCTTCGCCAGTCTCCGTTTATTCCGCAGCTCCTGCTGTGAGTTACAAATATGAGCAACGGCACCGGTATCAAATACCCAGGAGTTACTACGAGTACTGGTAAGGTACACATCAATCACATGTATATCAAATATACCTTTGGTGTTGCCGGCTTTCTTATCCGCTAAGTATTTGGGGCAGTTCCGCTTCCAGTGACCCTTCCCCTTGCAATAAAAGCACTCAGTCTCAGGCTTGGGTCCATTCTTTGACTTCTTCCCGGTAACTGGCTTACCAGGCGCGGCAACATCTTTGCCGTCCTTCTTGAAGTTCTTCTTACCCTTGCCCTTCTTGAACTTAGTGGTCTTATTGACCATCAACACTTGATGTTCTTTCTTGATTTCAGCCTCTGCTGACTTCAGCATCGAGAACACTTCAGGAATGGTCTTTTCCATTCCCTGCATGCTGTAGTTCATCACAAAGCTCTTGTAGCTTGGTGGGAGCGACTGGAGGATTCTGTCAATGACCGCCTCATCTGGGAGGTTAATGTTCAGCTGGGTCATACGGTTGTGCAACCCAGACATCTTCAGGATGTGCTCACTGACAGAACTGTTTTCCTCCATCTTACAACTGTAGAACTTGTCGGAGACATCATATCTCTCGACCCGGGCATGAGCTTGGAAAACTAGTTTCAGCTCTTCGAACATCTCATATGCTCCGTGATGCTCAAAACGCTTTTGGAGCCCCGGTTCTAAGCTGTAAAGCATGCCGCACTGAACGAGGGAGTAATCATCAGCGCGAGACTGCCAAGCATTCATAATGTCTTGGTTCTCTGGGACGGGAGCGTCACCTAGCGGTCCTTCTAGGACATATTGTTTCCTGGCAGCTATGAGGATGATCCTCAGGTTCCGGACCCAGTCCGTATAGTTGCTGCCATCATCTTTAAGCTTGGTTTTCTCTAGGAACGCGTTGAAGTTCATGTTGACATTAGCGTTGGCCATTGATCTACAAGACATATTTGCAAAGGTTTTAGACTAAGTTCATGATAATAAAGTTCTAATCAAATTATGAACTCCCACTTAGATTAGACATCCCTTTAGTCATCTAAGTGTTACACGATCCGAGTCGACTAGCCCGTGTCCGATCATCACGTGAGACGGACTAGTCATCGTCGGTGAACATTTTCATGTTGATCGTATCTTCCATACGACTCGTGTTCGACCTTTCGGTCTCCGTGTTCCGAGGCCATGTCTGCACATGCTAGGCTCGTCAAGTTAACCCTAAGTGTTTTCGCTGTGTAAAACTGTCTTACACCCGTTGTATGTGAACGTAAGAATCCATCACACCCGATCATCACGTGGTGCTTAGAAACGACGAACTGTATCAACGGTGCACAGTTAGGGGAGAACACTTCTTGAAATTTTATAAGGGATCATCTTATTTACTACCGTCGTCCTAAGTAAACAAGATGCATAATACATAATAAACATCACATGCAATTATATAGTTGTGACATGATATGGCCAATATCATATAGCTCCATTGATCTTCATCTTCGGGGCTCCATGATCATCTTGTCACCGGCTTGACACCATGATCTCCATCATCATGATCTCCATCATCGTGTCTTCATGAAGTTGTCACGCCAACGACTACTTCTACTTCTATGACTAACGTTTAGCAATAAAGTAAAGTAGTTTACATGACGTTATTCAATGACTCGCAGGTCATACAAAAAATAATGACAACTCCTATGGCTCCTGCCGGTTGTCATACTCATCGACATGCAAGTCGTGAATCCTATTACAAAGAACATGATCTCATACATCACAATTCATCATTCATCACAACTTCTGGCCATATCACATCACATGATCAATCGCTGCAAAAACAAGTTAGACGTCCTCTAATTGTTGTTGCATCTTTTACGTGGCTGCAATTGGGTTCTAGCAAGAACGTTTTCTTACCTACGAATCACCACAACGTGATTTTGTCAACTTCTATTTACCCTTCATAAGGGCCCTGTTCATCGATTCCGCTCCAACTAAGGTGGGAGAGACAGACACCCGCCGGCCACCTTATGCAACTTGTGCATGTCAGTCGGTGGAACCGGTCTCACGTAAGTGTACGTGTAAGGTTGGTCCAGGCCGCTTCATCCCACAATACCGTTGAGCAAGAAAAGACTAGTATAGGCAAGTAAGATGACAAAATCCACGCCCACAACAAAGTTGTGTTCTACTCGTGCAAAGAGAACTACGCATAGACCTAGCTCATGATGCCACTGTTGGGGAACGTTGCAGAAAATTAAAATTTTTCCTACGGTTTCACCAAGATCCATCTATGAGTTCATCTAAGCAACGAGTCTAGGGAGAGAGTTTGCATCTACATACCACTTGTAGATCGCGTGCGGAAGCTTGCAAGGTGATGATGTAGTCGTACTCGACGTGATCCAAATCACCGATGACCTGCGCCGAACGGACGACACCTCCGCGTTCAACACACGTACGGAACAGCCACGTCTCCTCTTCTTGATCCAGCAAGGGAGGGAGGAGAGGTTGAGGGAGATGGCACCAGCAGCAGCACGACGGCGTGGTGTTGATGGAGCTGCAGTACTCCGGCAGAGCTTCGCTAAGCACTATGGAGGTGGAGGAGGTGTTGGGGAGGGAGAAGGAGGCAACCAAAGGCCGAGACGTTCAGGTATGAAGTCCCTCCTCTCCCCCACTATATATAGGGGTGCCAAGGGGGGGTGGCCGGCCCTAGGAGATCCAATCTCCTAGGGGGTGCGGCGGCCAAGGGGGGTTTTCCTTCCCCCCAAGGCACCTAGGAGGTGCCTTACCCTCCTAGGACTCTTGCCCCCCTTGAACCCTAGGCGCATGTGCCTATGTGGGGCTGGTGCCCTTGGCCCATTAGGCCAAGGCGCACCCCACACAGCCCATGTGGCCCCCCGGGACAGGTGGACCCACCCGGTGGACCCCCGGGACCCTTCCGGTGGTCCCGGTACAATACCGATAACCCCGAAACTTGTCCCGATGCCCGAAACAGGACTTCCCATATATAAATCTTTACCTCCGGACCATTGCGGAACTCCTCATGACGTCCGGGATCTCATCCGGGACTCCGAACAACATTCGGGTTACTGCATATACATATCCCTATAACCCTAGCGTAACTGAACCTTAAGTGTGTAGACCCTACGGGTTCGGGAGACATGCAGACATGACCGAGACTCTCTCAGTCAATAACCATCAGCGGGATCTGGATACCCATGATGGCTCCCACATGCTCCTCGATGTTGTCATCGGATGAACCACTATGTCGAGGATTCGATCAAACCCTGTATGCAATTCCCTTTGTCAATCGGTACGTTACTTGCCCGAGACTCGATCGTCGGTATCCCAATACCTTGTTCAGTCTCGTTACCGGCAAGTCACTTTACTCGTACCGTAATGCATGATCCCGTGTCCAACACCTTGGTCACATTGAGCTCAAAATGATGATGCATTACCGAGTGGGCCCAGAGATACCTCTCCGTCATACGGAGTGACAAATCCTAGTCTCGATCCGTGTCAACCCAACAGCTACTTTCGGAGATACCTGTAATGTACCTTTATAGTCACCCAGTTACGTTGTGACGTTTGGTACACCCAAGGCATTCTTACGGTATCCGGGAGTTACACGATCTCATGGTCGAAGGAAGAGATACTTGACACTTGCAAAGCTCTAGCAAAACGAACTACACGATCTTTTATGCTATGCTTAGGATTGGGTCTTGTCCATCACATCATTCTCCTAATGATGTGATCCCGTTATCAATGACATCCAATGTCCATAGTCAGGAAACCATGACTATCTGTTGATCACAACGAGCTGGTCAACTAGAGGCTTACCAGGGACATTGTGTGGTCTAAGTATTCACACGTGTATTACGATTTCCGGATAATACAGTTATAGCATGAATAAAAGACAATTATCATGAACAATGAAATATAATAATACTTCTATTATTGCCTCTAGGGCATATTTCCAACAACGGCAAGAGCTCCAGGCTCTCGTGAAAAAACACGAGGGTTTGGAGCGTGACTCGAAGACCCGAGAGTCCGAGCTTGCCTCGGCTCTTGAGAGTGCCAAAGCCGCTAAGGCCGAAACCCAAAAAGCCCTCCAGGAAATTGAGGCGATGAAGAAGATAGTGGCGGGTAAGGCATTCTTTATGCAAAGCAAGAATGTAAAAGTCAATTATCTGTTACTTACCCGAATCCGGAGCTCTCCAGGAGCCTTCGCAGATCTGCCCCGCAGTGTATCCGATGCCGCCGCTTTCTACCGAGCCGAAGAGGGGAGCTCAACGGAGAAGGTGTTTTGGTCTCAGTATGCTGAGGCCGAACATCCGGTGCCCTTGAGCGACCAACTGAAGCAATTGGTCGAGCTCCACAAGGTCGCCGAAGAGGCCATGAAGGGCCTTATAGCTCGGCTGTGGCCAAATGAGGCCATGCCTGGGAGCTACTTCGGGCTAGTGCGGTGGCTGGTGGACGCCTGTCCATGGATCGAAGTAATCAAGCGCTCTGTCTGCATCGAAGGTGCCCGTAGGGCCCTTGCCCGTGCTAAGGTGCACTGGGGCAAGCTGGATGGTGAGAAGCTTGTGAAGGACGGACCACCAGTGGGCAAGGAGCATCGCAAGCCCGAAATGTATTATGAGGGCGTCCTGGAGGGTGCCCGCCTGATAGCAGGTGAATGTTCCAAAGATGTAATTTTTGAATAGACTCGCATTTGTTATCTTGTACGCTGAAAACTTGTTCATATGCGCTAAGCAACGCTTGTGAATTTAAAATATTACCTTCTGTGCGGCCGTTTATCAAATCTGAGAGATGGCAAGTCGTTGGCTTCAGCCCCCATGCCACGAGTGCTGGGGTGTTCGGGATAAACTTGAGCGCTCTTGTTCCCATTCTTGGGTCCTACGAGGGAGGCGCTCAACGCAACGAACCAGGCAACCGGACTTATAGTGCTTGAACACTCTCACTTAGCCATAGAATTCTATAATTTTAAATTTCGGCGAAGCCCCTAGTATTCGGAAGACCGAGTTCGGGGCGCTATCCACGCCTTGGCCGGACAGAGCCGGCTCCTCGCTCTAAGCGGCATAAGTCTTTAGGGACCCGAAAAAACCTCTCGAACAGCGACCAGCTCTCGCCTTATCATGACGGTCAGTTTTAGCTTTCTCCACTGAGGTGCTCAACCCAGCTCAACCGGGGCACAATCGCAGTGGTTCTCCCAGTGCTACCTTAGCCGATATAACAGAACGTAAGGTACCAAAACATGGGAGCCGGGCAAACCCAACTATTGACCCAAGACATGATTCGGAGCCGATGCATATAATGCTATAAGTTCGGGGTGCCGCACTTGTGAAAGTGTTCGGACTTATCACACCATTCTGTGGGGTACTCAAGCCCCTGGTGTATTGGCCGTACCAAAGTGTACGGGTGTAACATGTCATAGATGAACATATATGGGAAAAGGGAATGCAATAATAAGCAGAAGCTATGTATTGTTTATTCAAAAAGATACTGCAATGAAAGCAGAACGATACAAATAGTGCGGTAAGCAAGGGATGGGACTATTTAACATGTCCCCCTCCAGGGGTAAGCTGTGGGGTGGTATGTAAAACAGGTATAATGCTCGTAGTAGAGACCACCTGGACACTCGGCGTAGCTTTCTGCTTCCCTGGCTGTTGCATCGTGAATTCGGCAATTCTAGTGCCGGACAGGGCTTCTGGAAGACGGAGTCCTGAAAGTAAGAAAAAGGAAGAAAAAAGAATGACACAATCGGGAGCCCCTGGTGCGGTTGAGCCGCACTCTGGGCGTGCCATGGTCATGCCCCTCCCCTTATGCCCATGGTATCTCCAGAGCGTACTTATGTACACGTAGTACTGGCTTCGCGATTTCGCGAGGGCTGGGGTTGGGGCCGCATTGCTACGCTTGCTCGGATTTTGCCAGGAGGTCTTGTTGTAGGTTGCTCCGGGCGCGCTTGACAGTGTCCGGACGTTTAATGGCCCGACTCGAGAATTGCCTTAAGAGGCTGCTTTGCACTTCCGCCGCTAGGGCCGCCGTATGCTCCTCCGTTCGGAGAGAGCGTTCGGTGTTTCCATTGACCGTAATTACTCCTCGAGGGCCTGGCATCTTGAGCTTGGGATATGCGTAGTGCGGCACCGCATTGAACTTTGCAAATGCGGTTCGTCCAAGCAGTGCATGATAGCCACTGCAGAACGGGACTATGTCGAAGATTAACTCTTCGCTTCGGAAGTTATCCGGGGATCCGAAGACCACTTCAAGTGTAACGGAGCCTGTACAGTTGGCCTCTACACCTGGAATGACGCCTTTAAAGGTCGTCTTTGTGGGTTTAATCCTTGAGGGGTCTATGCCCATTTTGCGCACTGTATTCTAGTAAAGCAGGTACAGGCTGTTGCCGCCGTCCATCAGGACTCTAGTGAGGTGGAATCCGTCAATGATTGGGTCAAGAACCAGTGCGGCGAATCCGCCGTGTCGGATGCTAGTGGGGTGGTCCCTTCGATCAAAAGTGATCGGGCAGGAGGACCATGGGTTGAACTTTGGGGCAACTGGCTCCATCGCATATACGTCCCTTAGTGCACGCTTCCGCTCCCTTTTGGGTATGTGGGTTGCGTATATCATGTTCACCGTCCGCACTTGTGGGGGAAAGCCCTTCTGTCCTCTATTGTTCGGCTGCCAGGGCTCCTCCTCGTCATCGCTATGCAGCCCCTTGTCAGTGAGTTCGGCATTTAACTTGCCTGCCTGCTTGAACACCCAACAATACCTGTTGGTGTGGTTGGCTGGTTTTTTGGGGGTGCCATGTATCTGGCACAAACGATCGAGTATTCGGTCCAAGTTGGACGGGCCCTGGGTATTTCTTTTGAATGGCTTCTTCCGCTGACCGGGTTTAGAGCCTCTGAATCTGGCATTTACTGTCGTATCTTCAGCATTGTCACCGTTAATGCGGCGTTTATTCTTGTTGCGACGCAACCTGCCATTGCTGTCCTTGGTATCCGAACTACCAGGGTGTTTGGCCAAGTTGTTGCTTCGAGCTAGCCAGCTGTCCTCTCCCGCGCAAAAGCGGGTCATGAGTGATGTGAGGGCTGCCATGGATTTCGGCTTTTCCTGTCCTAGGTGCCGGGCAAGCCACTCGTCGCGGATATTATGTTTGAAGGCTGCAAGGGCCTCTGCATCCGGACAGTCAACGATTTGATTTTTCTTGGTTAAGAACCGTGTCCAGAATTGTCTGGCCGATTCATCTGGCTGCTGAATTATATGGCTAAGGTCATCGGCGTCTGGTGGTCGCATGCCCTGAAAGTTATCGAGGAATGCGGCTTCCAGGTCTTCCCAACAACCAATTGATTCTGCTGGCAAGCTGTTGAGCCAATGTCGAGCTGGTCCTTTAAGCTTGAGTGGAAGGTATTTGATGGCGTGTAGATCATCACCATGAGCCATGTGGATATGGAGGAGATAGTCCTCAATCTAGACCGCAGGATCTGTGGTACCATCATATGATTCGATGTTTACGGGTTTGAAACCCTCAGGGATTTGATGATCCATTACTTCATCTGTGAAGCATAGTGGGTGTGCGGCGCCTCTGTATTGGGCTATATCACGACGTAGCTCATATGAGCTTTGTCTACTATGTTCGGCCCGGCCGGGGTTGCTGTATCCGGCGTGACGGTAATCATCCCGAGTCGTTGGGCGCCCACGCAATCTGTAGATCGATCTTGTTTGCTTTGCCTTATCCTCCAGTATATCTCGCAAGTCCGGCGCGTTCTCCCGTGCCTTGGTACTTTTTGAGCGGCGTCGGGGCGTGGCTTGAGCGGAGGGCCGAGAGGCCTCTCTGTCGCGGCCACGGGGTGGCCGGTCTGCCATGTCGTGCGCTGGTGATGCGGGTGCTTCCTCCTCTGATAGAGGCAACGGCCTGCGTTTGGGGTAGCTTTTGGAGGGGCGTTCGAGTTCGTACTCTTCGGCTGCAAGGACTTCAGTCCATCTGTCAGCTAGCAAGTCTTGGTCAGCTCTAAGCTGCTGCTGCTTTTTTGCGAGGCTGCTTGCCGTGGTCATAAGCCTGCGTTTGAAACGCTCCTGTTCGGCGGGATCCTCCGGCACGACAAATTCGTCATCGTCGAGGCTTGCCTCATCTTCGGAGGGAGGCATATAATTATCGTCCTCTACCTCTCTGTCTGCCGCTCTATCATGAGGGCTGGCTTCTCCCTCCTCCTGTGCTGAATCTTGCTGGAGGGGGTTGTCTTCGGCACTGTCCGGAGTATTATTATCTCCCGTGCCGGAATCTCCGTTTTTGCTGTGGCGGGATTTAGAGCGGCGCCGCTGACGTCGGCGCTTGGGTTGTTTCTTGGAGGGGTCATCCTCCGCTGTTCCATCGCCATTCCCATCTTTTGGGATGTCCACCATGTATATGTCATATGACGAGGTGGCCTTCCAGTGCCCTGTGGGCGCTGGCTCTTGACCGTCTCCGGCACCGTCGTCCATACCGTCGATTTCTTCGGAGTCGAAGTCGAGCATGTCGGTTAAATCATCGACAGTGGCTACAAAGTGGGTGGTGGGTGGGCGTTGAATTTCTTCGTCGTCCGAATCCCAACCTTCCTGACCGTAGTTCGGCCAGGGCTCCCCTGACAAAGAGAGAGACTTTAATGAGTTCAGGATATCGCCAAAGGGCGAGTGCTGAAAGATGTCTGCGGCGGTGAACTCCATAACCGGCGCCCAGTCGGATTCGACTGGCAGGGGCGCGGGAGGTTCGGAGTTCGGAGAGGAGTCCTGCACCTCGGAGTCACGGGCTCTGCAAAGGACAGGGATGGTGTTCGGCTCAATTGCCGTAGATATCATAGCCCCCGAGGCGGTGTCCAGCCACTCATCCTCGATCGGCGAAATCGGCTCCGAACTAAGGGCCGGAGCGGACGTTGGTGCGGCCTCCAGGACACTGTTCGGCGGTAGAGCTAGATCATACCCATCGAGACAATGCGGCGCGCTTGGCTGTGGCTCGAATCCGTCGAAGATCAAGTCTCCGCGGATGTCAGCCGTGTAGTTCAAACTTCCAAATCTAACCTGATGGCCAGGGGCGTAGCTTTCGATCTGCTCCAGATGGCCAAGCGAATTGGCCCGCAGTGTAAAGCCGCCGAATACGAAGATCTGTCCGGAGAGAAAAGTCTCACCCTGGACCACGTCGTTGTTGATGATCGAAGGAGCCATCGGGCCTATAGGTGACGACACAGAGGAACTCTCAATGAAAGCACCAATATCGGTGTCAAAACCGGCGGATCTCGGGTAGGGGGTCCCGAACTGTGCGTCTAGGCGGATGGTAACAGGAGACGAGGGACACGATGTTTTTACCCAGGTTCGGGCCCTCTCGATGGAGGTAAAACCCTACTCCTGCTTGATCAATATTGATGATATGGGTAGTACAAGAGTAGATCTACCACGAGATCAGAGAGGCTAAACCCTAGAAGCTAGCCTATGGTATGATTGTTGTTTGTCCTACGGACTAAAACCCTCCGGTTTATATAGACACCGGATAGGGCTAGGGTTACACAGAGTCGGTTACATCGGTAGGAGATCTACATATCCGTATCGCCAAGCTTGCCTTCCACGCCAAGGAAAGTCCCATCCGGACACGGGACAAAGTCTTCAATCTTGTATCTTCATAGTCCAGGAGTCCGGCCAACGATGATAGTTCGGCTATCCGGACACCCCCTAGTCTAGGACTCCCTCACCTATTGTAACTCTGTGGTGTCATGTGTAGGTGTTAACTTTTAATCATATCCCGTGTATACAACTAAACACCGTGTAGTTGCGTGAGTGGAGACAATGCAACACACCAAACAACGTGCCAATCTGATGCCCTAATGCAGAAAGTCTAGATGTGGGCTACCAAACGATATGCAGATGTTGATTTTTTTTTGTTTTCCCTCAGCCAGGCCCAACTGACACATATATGCAATGCAGGCAAATTGGCAGATGACAACCAAACACGCCCCTAGTGTAACTCTGTGTATTAAGTGCAAGCGTTAACTCTTAATCATATCCCGTGTATACAACCAAACGCCATGTAGTTGCATGAGTCGAGCCAATGCATGCCAGTAAATGTGATACCAAAAGCGATCCTCTAATGTAGACAACCTTGATGCGAACAACTAAACTATGTGTAGATGTTGATTTTGTTTTCATGTTTTTTCAACCAGGCCCAAGTGAGCCGCACATACAATGCAGGCAAATTCCCAAGTAGCAACCAAACACGCCCCGGACTGCTTCCAAACCCAGCTTCTACGTGCGTGTTTGATGCGAGCGAAAAGCATCGATGGGCCGAGCCAGGCTGTACACATGCGAGATCGCCGGAAAATAGTAACCGGCGGTCCCGGCCAGCGCCAACAGCAGACAGGCACACGCGCGATGCGATCGAGTACAGCTACTCCTGGCCATCACTTACGTTGGACGTTGTGCATGTATGCATGCATAGCACAGCACCTATATGTCGAATGACTCTGTGCACTCGCCGTAGCGGTCAAAATAATCGTCCCTAAGGCCGGCTGTTTCAGCCATCAGCGCACGATAACTCGGGAACTGGATTCTCTAACATCGAAAAGGAAAGTTAGAGAAGCTATAATATACTCCTTCCGTTTCAAAATAGAGGTCATCTATTTTGGAACGAAGGGAGTATATCCTAACTTTCTTTCTTTCAATCCATATAAGTAAGTCTAAAATGATTTTATTAATTTGTATATTACAAATTTAATGTGTACGTCTATAATCATTACATTCAAACAAAATGATGGTTAACAAATTATTTATTGATTATTTATATCTATAGTAAATATCAATAGTAAATAATCTGCTAAACGTCTCTAACATTTCTTCTACATTTTACACTAGGATTATACTGTTGCACCTTGACTTTGCTTCTCTAAGTTAGAGAATCCGGCTCCGATAACTCGGTGGAAGAAACCATGTCCATTTGCATTTCTTTGTCGTCACCATTCGTCAGGCCCAGGCATGTTTGAATGATTGATCCCATTCATATAGTGGTATCATGGATGGGTCCGTCCATACCTAGGAGAGTGGGTAGGCGGGGATTCCGAGGGCGCAGGTGGGGGTGCGGGATCCGAGGGATTCGGTGGGGGCGGGGGTGGGGGATCCGGTGTGGACGTGCCACATGCATGGCGGGGATCCGGTGTGGACGTACCGCCGGAAGGGTGTGGGGTATATGGTGTGTATGGAAATTGAGTCTCGTCAAAAGTAACGTGGCGGGAGACGATGACGCGGCGTGATTCTAGATCGAAACACCGGTAGCCCTTGTGCTATAGAGGGTAGCCTAGAAAAACACAGCGAATAGAGCGAGGGGAGAGCTTGTGTGGCATGGTAGCGTAGGTGTTCGCGAAGCACAAGCACCCGAAAACGCGAAGATGGTCGTAGGTGGGGTGGGTGCCGTGGAGGAGAAAGTGGGGCGTGGTGTTGTGAATGGCACGAGATGGTCGCCTGTTGAGAAGGTAAGTGGCAGTGTGGAGTGCTTCGACCCAAAATGGAGGGGGGAGGTTGGCTTGGAGCAAGAGTGTGCGTACGATGTCATTGGTGGTGCGGAGGAGGCGTTCGGCCTTGCCGTTCTGAGGAGACGTGTGGGGGCAGGAGAAACGATAAGAAATGCCATTGGAGGAGAAGAAGGTGCGTAGGGATGTGTTGATGAATTCACCACCATTATCACACTGCATGGCTTTGATGACGACGTTGTATTGAGTGTGGACAAACGTGAAGAAGCGTTGTAGGATGGAAGAGGTGTCGGATTTGTTACGCATAGAAAAAGTCCATGAGTAATGTGTAAAGTCGTCGAGAATTACCAAGTAATATTGGAAGCCCGAAAAGCTAATAACAGGAGATGTCCATAAATCGCAGTGAATTAAATCAAATGGTGAATAAGTCTGGCTAAAAGAAGAGGGAAAGGGGAGGCGAGGCTGGCGGCCAAGTTGGCATGCATTACATGGAGTATGAGCAACCTTATTACAATCACTAAGAAAGTCTTTGGCTATGGTAGAAAGAGAGTGCGCGCTAGGGTGGCCGAGGCGACGGTGCCACAAGTCCTGTGAAGAGGCGGTGAAGAGTGCATGCGCCCGAGCCGTGGTGGTGCCAACAAAGGGGTAGAGGTCGCCATTGCTAACGGAGATCATGAGCACCTTCCGAGTGCGAAGATCCTTCACAAGAAAACCACAGGAAAAGAATTCAATTGAGCATGCATTATCTTTTGTAAAGCGCCGAACGGAAATTAAACTGGTGACGACATGAGGAGAAACGAGAATATCAGTAAGGCGGAAATCGTGAGGGGGAGGGTAGTGGAGCCGGAGCCGGTGATCGGAAGGTGTTGTCCATTGCCAACAAGAATGCTAGATGGAAGATGCTGCTTTAAAGAAGAACTTGACGAGGTGAGAGTACCTGAGTTGCCTGTTATGTGGGAGGAAGCCCCGCTGTCGAGATACCACTCGGATGCGGGAGGAGTGGGGTAGCCGCTGTTGCTGTAGGCGGCGTTGAGTAGCGCGAGGTGATCCCACGACGGAGGCGCGGCCGGGTAGTACAGGGTCGGTGGAGTGGGCAGCGGCGCGTAGGCTGGGTAGGCCTGGGCATGAGAGCTCGGGCGGGGTCCGAGCACACCGGCGGCGTTAGGAGGCACCCAGCCAGAGCGCGGAGACGGGATCGCCAACCCGTATGGCGCAAAGTAGCCTGTGTACGGGGTGAGCGGAGCTGGCTGATGCTGGCCACGACCCCCGTTGTCGTGGCGGCCACGCCCACGGCCGCGGCCGCGCCCACGGCCACGGTCACCACCGTCGCCATAGCGGTCACCGCGCCCGCGGCCAGTAGCGGGAGTCGACGAAGATGAAGTGCCCGGAGCACGGTCAGTGGAGCGATCGGTGTTCGGACGGCCGCCGCCGCCGGAGTTGCCGCCCGAGGGGCCGCCACCAGGCAGAGCAAAGGCGGAGGCGCTCTCCTCAGACGCGCGCTGCGCCTGGGACTCCTCTGCCAGGACGACGCGGGAGAGGACTATGTCGAAGGGAAGCCCTTGATCGCCAAGGACGACGCGGATGGTGTCGAGGCGCTTGTCCAGGCCATGGAGAAATTGGTGGTGAGATCCACCTCAGTGACCGCATGGTTGATGTCGGCGAGAGCATCGGTGAGGAGCTTCATGCGACGGGTATAGTCAGACACAGAGAGATCGCCCTGCTTGAGGTTGCGATAGTGGTGATTGAGGATCATGAACCACGCATTGCGATTGGCAAGAAAGAAGGCTTGAATCTTGTGCCAGAGGGCATATGTGGTGGTGGCGCCGACGACATGGTCGCACATGACATCGGAGAGAGTGGCATAAATCCAGAGGGCGATGTGGGCGTCGAGCTCGAGATATTGGGAGGTGGCGTTGGGTGGTGGTGGATGCTCGATGAGATAGGTGATGCCATAGCGGACGAGAACCATGAGGAAGAAGGTCTTCCACTTGTGGTAGTTGTGATCGGCGGGGTTGAGGAGGAATTTGATGTGATTTGTGATGTGGTCGCGGAAGATGGGATCGGTGGGAGCAGGAGCAGGGGGGTTGGGGGGAGAGGTGTGCCGGAGGAGAAAATGGGGGCAAATTGGGAACCTGAGGAGGCGGAAGAGCCGCTGAAGAGGGCGGGGTTGGTGCCGAAGACGAACGGCGGGGAGGTGGCCGCCATGGTGGCCGGAGCAGTGGGCGCGTTCGGCGCCGATGAGGAGGAGAGGGAGCCCGGCGAAGTGGCGGCGGAGGAGGAGGATTCGGCGGCCATGGGGCACCTGGTGTCTGATACCAAGTTGGACAGATTATCTCTGGTTCCTTGCATTGATTATCTCACAGAGTACAACTTATACACGAGAGAGAGAAAGAGGGGCGTGCCCGAGAGAGTCGGCACGCAGGCCTTGGGCTGTAGTTACAGATCCTATATTCTAGGGAGTGTACAAGAGTTACAAATACAATACAGAAGCTGTCTAACACAAGTCCATCACACTGGTGTTTTTCCAAAAAAATGTAATAATTTCATTAATGTGCTCGGTATCAAGGTTTTTTCTAGGTGTATGACTTATATATGTGCAGCCAATAGCTCTCTGATATGGTAATGTCATTTAGAGTTATATTTAGAGTTATGATATAGAACTATAAGTAGATGATCTTGACTGACATATTTATGTTAACATGCATCTATATCATTGCAATGTGTATAATATAGATGAGAAAAGGTCCATTTCAACATGCGACCATTCATGCAAAATGCTTAAATGTAATAATTCTATTATATTATGACATTTATGTTCATTAATTATTTTATAATCATACTTTTATAATTATCATATCCTTTAACAATACAAGCAGCTCTCCTATGATTCGAAAAAAATATACAATGATTATATATATTTGATTAATTTGAATTTAATTTTTTTGAAGACAGTACAAACGCAGATGCTCACATATACGCAATATACGCTCGCCCTTACGAACGCATAGACACACACCCTACCCCTATGAGCACCTCCAAGACACTGAGCCGGCACAACTTCTTGAGATTGACGAAGTCACCACGGACTCCTTCATAATCAACTGAAACTTCTCGTCTCACTGAATGAATATAACCGAAAAGTTTAGAACTTGAACCTTGGTTGACAGGTTCCACACCAGAACCTAACCATTTGAGCTACACTCAGTTCACGCTTGATATTTTACATGTTAAATCTAAATATTCATGCTTATATAATAAAATCTCTCGTCTAAATGTAGTGCAAGTAATTTCTGCAGGAACGAGCGAAGTATTAACTAGCTACGTACTGCCGGGCTTCCAGGCGCCACACATGGACGTACAAGCCTCTTCAGCCCGAGGTCATCCAAACCGGTCTCGTGCATTGCCTACTATATATCGTACGTGAGGATCGCTCAAGGGACCGATGTAAGGTTTGCCTCTACCAATCAGTTCACGGTGACGATGGCCAAGACTAGTTCATCGAGCTGCCTTATGCTGGCAACGACAATGGCGCTGGGCGTAGTCGTCCTGCTGGCGACGCCATCGGAGTGCGCGCGCGCCTTCTTCGTGTTCGGCGACTCCCTGGTGGACAACGGCAACAACAACTACCTGATGAGCACGGCGCGTGCCGACTCGCCGCCGTACGGGGTCGACTACCCCACGCACCAGGCCACCGGCCGCTTCTCCAACGGCCTCAACATCCCGGACATCATCAGTACGTACCACTATGTGACGACCATTGCCATTGATTAGCTAGTGCATGGCGCAATTAATGTAGTCGTGTTTCAGGTGAGCATCTCGGCGCGGAGCCCACGCTGCCGTACTTATCCCCGGAGCTCCACGGCGAGAAGCTGCTCGTGGGCGCCAACTTCGCGTCGGCGGGCGTCGGCATCCTCAACGACACGGGCATCCAATTTGTACGTGCGACACAAATTCATCTCCAGTTCAATCAATTTGACAAGCTTGTTCAAAATAGACTTGTCGTTAGAATAGGGATTTGCCATTTTCTCAGCAATAATTTCTCAATCAACTCCTTAACCGTCGGATCAACACATACAGATGGAGATGGTGAGGATGAGCAGGCAGCTGCACTACTTCCATGAGTACCAAGGAAAGCTGCGTGCGGTGGTGGGCGCGTCCGAGGCGAAGCAGATCGTCAACAGGGCGCTGGTGCTCATCACCCTCGGCGGCAACGACTTTGTCAACAACTACTACCTCATCCCCTTCTCCCTCCGCTCCCTTCAGTTCTCCCTCCCGGACTACGTCCGCTATCTGATCTCCGAGTACAAGAAAATCCTCATGGTAACAACACTTGTCTACTTTCCGATAGTACTCCCTTCGTTTCTGTCCACCCTCTAGCTCCGCCACTGCATATATTATGAAATGGAGGGAGTAGTTACTAAAGCTTTTATGCAGAGTAAAAAGAAACGGGAAGAATACTAAATTATCAGTTTATGTGGAGTAAAATGAAACGAAGGGAGTACTAACATGGTCGAGACCAGCACCAGCTAACACGTACGCGCTGGAATGTATATATGCAGAGGCTGTACGATATGGGGGCGCGGCGTGTGCTGGTGACGGGAACTGGCCCGCTGGGTTGCGCCCCGGCACAGCTCGCCAGGAGCCGCGGAGGAGGGTGCAATGCCGACCTGATGCGCGCCGCGGAGCTGTTCAACCCGCAGCTGTCCTGGGTCCTGGAGGAGCTCAACGCGCGCTACGGCGACGGAACGTTCATCGCCGCCAACACCTACCGCATCCACTTCGACTTCATCACCGACCCGGCTGCGTACGGGTTCCAAACGGCCAGGGAGGCGTGCTGCGGGCAGGGTCCGCACAACGGGATCGGATTGTGCACCGCGCTATCAAACATCTGCACCGACAGGGACCAATACGTGTTCTGGGACGCCTACCACCCCACGGAGCGCGCCAACCGGATCATCGTCAGCCAGTTCATGACTGGCTCGCTCGACTACGTCAACCCGCTCAACCTCAGCACTGCCCTCCACATAGACATCGCCCTAATGGATTGATATACTCCACATAATACTAGTGAAAATTTTGACTGGGCTAATAAACTTGGACATGAGAGAGATTATTAGCCTAGTTAAAATGTCGACATTTAAACTAGGCTAGTAATCTCGAGGTTCCCACTTATGAAAATTTTGTCCGTATATAGATGAGCGTTGAGTGGGAGCAGAAGTCCCCTCTGGTGACTGTTAGAGCCCTCCACATAAGTACTTTCGACGATACTTCTCTTGTTTTGGACTCCAGTGAGGCTCCTCATTTGTGTAACAGAGCTGCTTTATCTTTCGAAACATCTTGCTTTAAAAGGGAAGGTTTGCAACATTTGGTAGCTCAAATGGTCTAAGGAAACGAGAGGTTCACCTAATACTGGGAATTGGTAGTTCATTATTCGTCATCTCAGGCAGTTTCTTCAGGGTTGGGCGAAGAATCTGAGTGATGTATAAAAGAAAGAAAAAGAGCATTTGTTGGATATTGTTTACGCTTTACATATCAAGGACGAATCATCACCCCTCTGCATAGTGAACTTTTGTCGGAGGAAGAGTTAAAATGGTCTCAACATGCTAAAGTTTAATTTTTATTTTATTTTTTTGTGGGGAAAAAGTTTAATTTTTTCAGGAAGGAGACAATAATACTAGGTTTTCCACTTGACTGAAAATGAAAAGTGTACTAAAAAGAAGATTTATCAACTCGAACAAGATTAAGGTACTCTTGTTGGTCAGGATATGGTTAAGGAATATATTATCCGGTCTGCAAATTCATCACGATGGACGAGGAGATTACTGATCATATAGCCCAACTCTGTGGAGGAAAATGCTATTTTGATAGCACCTTCCTCAGATAAGGAGATTTTACTGCATTTGTCAATTCGAAAGGAATAAAGCATAGGGACCGCATGGGTTCCCTGCATAATTCTACTAGACGTGTTGGGGGATAATAATCAAACGTGACCTTTTGCCCATGTTTGAGGATCTATTCGAATTGACCAATATGCAGGGAACCCATGCCACTGCCATCAAAGACTTGGTCTACTTAGCGTGTATGTGGAATTACTGACCAATATTACCAATTGCTACTAAAGTGAGTACGTAGGTATAGTTAAATGAGAATGATACTAGAATATAGAACAATTGGGTACATTGGGAGGTACGAAATACTCTGCATCCCCCCTTCCTAAATCCTGGCTCCGCCCCAGTCTGATGGACATATGAAAATCAATGTTTATGCTGCAGTGACAAGAGCGGGAGACCATGGTGTGGTGGCAGAATTATATCGAGACCAGTATGGTGTATTCCAAGGTTCTTCAGCAGTATTGTACACTTACATTGTCGATCCAACGACGCAGGAAGCTTTGGCAGTCCGGGAGGCCCTAGCCTTGGCTGATGATCGGTACCTCCGAAGGATAACAATGGCATCGGGTTGTAAGGTGGTGGTGGACGCAATCAAGCATGGGAGTGCACATACTTATGGTGCTGTTTTACATGAAATGTCGCTTAGTTCGTCTTCTTTTAATTCATGTACTTTTAGTCATGAGTTTCGGACCTCGAATGTCGAGGCTGATCGTCTTGCAAAGCATGCTTTAGCACTAGGAAATGGTTGTCATGTCTGGCTTGCAATCCCCGAGGAGCTGAACTTCGTCCCTGTAATGGTGACGGTCCAGTAATAAAAGTATTTTTTTGCCTAAAAAAACAAAAGAAGTTTGCCCCAGCACATATTACGAGTCCAATGCCACATGCCTTTTCTACTTGTCTTGTAACTACTATGTATTAAACTCGTATATTACGAGCCCACTGAATCCAACGTTTTATTAAAAAGAAAACAAACACAAGTTAGAAAACTAACTAGTATGTACAAAAAAATTGCACTTGCGCCATACAAAATTATATATTTTTGAACATGGTACAGATGCAAGCACTCACATATTCGCACATATACTCACCCCTATAAACGCACACCATACCCCTACAAGCACCTTTAAGACACTGAACCGACATTCATCTTAAGATTGATGCTATAGGCGCCTCATTGTCGACAGGACGTTTCCTCCCACTTTCTCCAATTGCATACACATGCAACTACAAGTTCTGTAGCCTGATTGACACTGCACTGGACCAGGGGGAACGGGCGTCAGTTTTGTGGGGTTTGTTTTCATGCGTTTGCTAGGTTGGAGGAAGGAGGCGGACGAATTCTTGGGTAAGATGCTGTCCTGTGGCAAGAAAAGAAACCTTACATTATTTTCAGATAGTAGAGATTTACGGGGCCATGGCCACATATGCATGCCCCCACGCTGGATAGGCCAGGAGCCTGCTTCCCAAGCCAGCCTCGACGTGCATGTCTGTTGCCGGCGGAAAGCATCGATCGGCGCCCAGCCAGCCTGTGCACGTGCCAGATCGCCAGAAAAAAGTGACCGGCGGTCCGGGCCAGTGCCAACAGCAGACAGCCACACGCGCGATGCCAACGAGTACAGCTACCTCGATAGCTATAGCTCCGTGGAGCTCATGGTTGTGCATGTACAACAACGCTAGCCGCCGGCGCGCGGGCCAAATCTTTCGGCAGGTCCGCTGCTAGCCATTCGATTTGAAATTCACGAACCGTCAGATCTCACGTCCTCTTCCTTTCCCTTCCCTCTCCTTCTTCTGAGCACGCACAAGAAAACAAAAAACACAATGAGCACCATCGATTTATGCTCCCCCGTCCTTGAAGCTCCACTAGTTCCCCAGCGCTTGTCGCTCGCCGTCGCCGCTCGTCTTGCAGCACAAAATACAAAGAATACGCCAGTTTAAAAGCAAAACACATGTTTTCAGCAAATAATTAACTTGCCTTCAGCAAACAATAATGTGCATGCAGCAAAAATGCTATGATTACGGCAAAACACATTGGTATGGTTCCAGCAAAAAATACACATCGTTCCAACATAAAATTGCTATAGTTCCAGCAAAAAAAATGAAATGTGGTTCCTTCGAAAAAAAGGTCAATGCAGCAAAAGAATTCATGGTGTCGCTGTTGTATCCGCTCCAGCACCATCCTTGCCGATTGCAGGAACTCAAAATGCTGGTTCCAGCAAAAAATCTGTGCAACAAAAATCATGGCACCCGCCGCTGTCATCGCTCGACACTATCCTCTCTGCTGCATCAAATCGAGAACATGGTTCCAGTAAAACTCGAAAGTAGTTCCAGCAAAAATAGAAAAAGAGAACAACTTACCACGGCCATCGTTTTCGCCGCCACCGCCATCCTCGCCGGTTGAAGCAAATCCTCGCGCTGGTTGAAGCAAATCCCGATGTCGGTTCCAGCACCGCGTTCTCACCGGGTCCCTGCGTGTCCCCTCCGCGCGGCGCCATCGGTCCGAGGACGCAAACAGCCTCCACCGCAGGCCGACCACTCCACGGCCTCGCTCCATGGGCGCAGCTCGCCGCGTCTGCAGGTGCAGCTAGTCGCGGTGGCGTTTTATGGACTCAGCTCTCCCCTCGCGTCGGCTCTGGCACCCCTCAACCGCAATCACCGGCGCTGGTATATCACGGGATTCAGAGACATAGAGAGAACGGCGGCAGGGGAAGAACTAGATAAATACTCGCGTGGGAGTGGGGATAAGATTTCTGTGGTGAGCGGTGGTCAAGCGGTTGGGTGGGTCCACGTGCGTGCGCGTTGCGCGGCGAGGGGACTGGCCCAGTTTCGGCCGGGGTGCCGAAGCGAAACGTTTTCCTGTTAATAACTACTCGGGGAGGGCGGCCCCTTTGATTCAGAAAAAAAATCATTGGAGTATGCAGAATTCTCGGCGAAGGCTAAAATACTGCCACCATCGTAACGGCTCCGTCGTACGGTCGCAGGAGACACGTGACCACCAAACTGTTTACCGAGTGTATTTTCAGCGACAATAGTCCCATGCGGATGACTTCGGGTGGAACTCACACGCGACACGTCGTTGTGTCAGAGCGCGGTGGCACGCCATCGTGTCATGTTGAGCAAGTGGACACGCGATCAAAGAAGTTTGACAGGAACGGCGGCACGGCGGCGGAGCGCGAGCCATTTATCCCGAGGTGGACAATGAGGCGGGAGTAAAAACTTGGTGACCTGGGGCGCCGCCGCAACCCGAATAGGAAGAGAAACGATGTGGGCTTCACCTACGATCGATAAAGGGCATAAATTAAAATCGCGGGCGAAGGGGAACTGCACCTGAGATTTTTGACTCGACAGTTAACAACGGAATGGTGCAATCGCCTGCGACACCCCTGCGATCTCCTGCTATTTACTGAGCAGTTTCAGATCCGTGATAGGCGTTGATTTCTCCCGAGATTTTAATCTATGTCTAATCCTCTTGTGGTCCTGCCAAACAGTTTTAGCTCTGGACATGTTTGTTTGTGGGAGGCTGCTACAAATCAGCCCGATAATTTTTTAGAAAATCATCCGGCTAGCTAGCCGTCTGATCTGGTGTGCTGGTTGACATTTGATTTCACCACCAGCTCCAGTCTTCTCTCCTCTCACCCCGTTCGGTTCGACACCCCCTACGTGGGTCGCGTCTCTCTGAAGACACCCAAGTTCAACACCCCGCTTCTACATACCGTACATGTTATGCATATATCATAAATTTCTCGTAGGATCAATCATATATATATTTCTCGTACAATTTGGTATATGCAATTTCTCCTACAACTTGCAGACCATTACATGCTGGAATTAGGCGGTGAAATGGTATTCTCCGTCGGGAGCTATGACCTTCTCAAGCAAAAATCCCGCCATTTTTCCTCTTCAAGTGCCCGTATGCGGTCCTTTTGCATGAGCCTTGCCCGCTTCGCCGTTGTCTTTCAAGAAAATGAACTAAATAGGCTGGCATAGTGCCATAATGATTGAAATTACCTGTTGAGCATCAACTTTAGGTCCATGTACTATTCAGCGGTTTTTTTAATGAGTCCAGTACCTGAACTTTTCCCCCATCGACTGTGACGATTAGCAGGATCCAGTGGATGTTGCGTTGTGTAAGCGGGCATTCATATATAACTCATCAAGTACTACACTTAACATCAAATAAGCAAAATGCTACACACACACAGACATTACAGACTGTTTCCAACTAATTCAACTTGTCCCCCCGATTTTCAGCTAGGGTGGGCCCCTCACCTTGATTTACAACCAATCTAAAAAGCCAACCACAGCCTCTTCGGAACCCAATGGGTTGGGTATGGGTAGGGTAGAGCAATACCTTACGGATAACCCGTAAAGTCAGTTGGGTACAAAATTCTACCCATACCCGGATCCGTGGGTATGAAACTTTACCAATACCCATACCCGACGGGTGCCCGTACCCATTGCGTACCCAGCGGGTAGAACAAATAGTACACAAGTTGTTCACAATTTTACGCTCATTGATAGCACACTTGATTAAAGAAAATTCAATTATCTTAGCTCAATAACATCTAGATGAGTACATGACCAATATCAAAATTTAGAAATCACAACATACACTTAGGTCAATAGGAGAAGACGAATTATATGACAAACTAATGACTAATTGACTATAACTTAACATTAGTTCACAAACAAGCAGAGTATAGATATACCCGCGGGTACAAGGCTATACCCGTACCCTACCCATAACTTAACGGGTATGACATGAGGACTATCCAAGGATATAAAAATATGCCAATACCCTACCCATGCGGGTACGGTACCCGCGGGTATCCATACCGGTGGGTAATTAAAATTCTCATCCTTCGGAACATGTAAAAGAGATGTCCGTGTGTGTAGCATTGCTGATGAATGCCCGGGTTTACGGGAACGGGGCCATTGCCATCGTGAACGAGTGGACCCGGATGAGATAAGGATGTACTCCCTCCTATTTAAAATAGATGACCCAACTTTACACTAACTTTATACTAATGTTTCCCCGCAAAAAAAAAACTTTATACTAAAGTTAGTAAAGTTAGTATAAAGTTGGGTTATCTATTTTGGAATGGAGGGAATACGTAGTACGTGGATGCGTCGTCCCACTCGAGACGCGCGTATGTATTAGGCGATCGGCGCGTGGCTCGGCCGTTCGGCTGCTAGAGAACGTTTACCAAACGGCCAAAAATCTAATCTCTTCCTTGAAAGAGTACGACGTACGTTCGTGTCACCACTTGGAGTATTCTGAATAAGTATGGACTAAAAGGGATGTCTTGCTCTGGCTGCAATCTCCAGCCTTGTAGCTATAAACTCAGCTGAGCTGCTGCGTAGAAGGAACAGTGGAGTGAAGCACCCTCTCGTGTAGGAAGAGCGCTGCGCGGTCGTGATGGTTCATCCGTTGCATTTGCATGCCCTCCATGAGCTGCTGCTGCAAGCGAGGTCTCCACATGCAGCGTTAGGACTGGTCTTTGTCCTGCTCGTCTGCCCTCTTCTTCTCCTCCTGCTCGTGCGCCACCTCGCAACGCCGTCGACGGCCGCGGCCACCGCGAGAGCCAGAGAAGAGCTGCTGGGCAGGCTGCCGTCTCCTCCGAGCAGGCTCCCCGTCATCGGCCACCTGCACCTCGTCGGTTCCCTCCCGCACGTCTCCCTCCGAGACCTCGCCGCCAAGCATGGCCGCGACGGCCTCATGCTCCTCCACCTCGGCGCCGTCCCTACGCTCGTTGTCTCGTCGCCGAGCGCCGCGCAGGCCGTGCTGCGCACGCACGACCACGTCTTCGCGTCCCGGCCCTACTCCGCCGTCACCGAAATCCTCTTCTACGGCCCCACGGACGCCGCCTTCTCCCCCTACGGCGAGCACTGGCGGCAGGTCAAGAAGATCGCCACCACGCACCTCCTCACCATCAAGAAGGTCCACTCCTACCGCCATGTCCGCGAGCACGAGGTGGGTAACCATGCATCAATTTCTTCTGCATGTTTGCTATCTTTTCAGTTGCCTGAATTTTCTTTATGCGTTCAGTCGATTATTTTGTTTCTTAGATAGATTGTTGTTTTTCTGCTGTCCATGAGATCCGGTCCTCCGACAAGCATGGAGAAGAAATTTTAATTACAATCTATCCGATGACTGTGTCATGGGGGCTCTGCGAAAATGGTTTCTCTAGCGCTATCCTTATCATCTCTCTTCATAAAGGATAGATGCCACACATGTGATACGAACAATTCCGGCCCTGATGTTTTTTATAACTGAAGTTGTCATCTGAAAAAAGAAAAAGAAATTCAAAAAAAGGAAAAAAAACTAGAGTTGCCATCTGAGTCGGAGCGTTATCGGTATCTATTGGTGCGGTTCACACAAATAGGATTCTGCCAGCTAGGTTCTGTATGGCTTTTGCAACGTTTGTATTTCAGCGCCAGGCCCCACTACGGTCCCATCACATTCAGCTTTTGAAGCGTCCATATAGTATCTAGGACCGAGCCCAATCACAGGCCCAGAACGTTCTGATCCTGCCGAGAGTCATCCCTTGCAAGGGGTTCCCGTGTTTCTTCACCTCAAAAAAAAGCAAGGGTTTTTTCTTGTTAGGAGGTAGATTATTTAGCTGCTTAATAATATATTTACATCAGTTAATTTACTATAATTCAAAGGTATTACTTTAATTACAATATATATGTAAAATTCCAAAAAAAAGTTTTTAGTTGTTTCAAATATTAAATTTCACTCGTTTTACAAAACTATTTTCACTCGGTTCAAACATTCAGTTTCAATTTTTGTACAAAATTGCCTACAAATATTATTTCAAAAGACCAATTTCAACTTTTTAAAATAATGATTTGAATTATTTTGTAAGACCGATTTCAATTATTTCAAACGATTGACTGCAATTATTATTTCAAAAGGCCCGTTTTAGTTATTTCAAAACGCCATTTCAATTTAAACTAAACACCCATTTCAGTTATTTCAAAAGAGCGATATCAATTTGTTCAAAATGCTAATTTAAATAGTTACAAAATACCAATGATTTTCAGAAGGTCCATTTCAATTATTTCAAAAGATCAGTTTCAATTAGCTCAAAAGATCAATGAAAATGAAAACGATATTAATTCCAAAAACTAGATTTCAGTTATTCTAGTTTCATACTTCACAAAATAATGAAACTGATTATTTCCACTTGTTTTTTTTCACAAAATTACATCTATTTCAATTCCATATTTTTAAATAATCAGTTTCACACTTTTGAAATAATCAGTTCCACATTTTTTTTCAAAAAACAGTTTGACAAGGATGGACCAATTCCATTGACAGAAATACAAAAAAAGAATTCCATCAACTTTTACTCAATTGATATCTGAATAAACACAAAATAGGCATTCCACTTCCATAAATCCACCATGACTTTACTTTCTATAACACCATTTCACTTTCTGTAACACTATTTCAGATATTAGATTCACACAATACAGAAAAGTGATTTCATATATTTCACTACAGCTATGTTCATATATCACACATATTTCAAGAACACTTTAACTATTTCAGTTACAACGCAGAACTAATTTTCCATAAAACAATAACCAACAAATCTAAATCATACAATTCTATTTTCAGATAGGACGTGCACAATTCCATATCACGATTCCATGGCATGCATATCTCACAAATTCAGTTTTGCAATCAAATAACAGTAATTTCAATTAGTTCGTCCACTAAGTTCCAAATCATATAGTAATCTCCAAATAAACTAAAAAATCTGTTACCTAGGAGATAAATTGTAGGAAAAGGTGGGCTCTCCGGCGCCCTTCGGTGTCCATGGCGGTACCCGCGCTTCAGATGTGGCTGGTGGGAAGTTGAGAGCCAAAAGGCTGGCGATGGTCGAGGAGATGTGGTCGATGGCGACCGTAGAATATGTGGTCGATGATGACACTAGTAGAAAAAGGGTCAAATGTGAAGCACATTAGTGCCGGTTTGTAAAAAAACCGGCACTAGTGTGATCAATAGTGCCGGTTCGTGGCTGCGATCAATAGTACCGGTTCGTGTTGAGCCTTTAGTACCGGTTCGTGCCACGAACCGGTACTAAAGGGGTAGTGGCAGGCTAGCGTCAGGCCGGGTCCCCACGAGCCCCTTTAGTACCGGTTTGTGTTACCAACCGGTACTAAAGGTCTAACCTATAGTACCGGTTCGTGCCACGAACCGGTAATAAAGGGGACAAGCCTTTAGTACCGGTTCGTGCCACGAACCGGTACTAAAGGGGCCAATTTTCAAA